>NW_011495081.1:6057312-6062821 GCF_000754665.1 Bison bison bison | reverse complement strand
CCTGGCCTTTCAGTTTCTTGACCATCTCTCTTCCAACAATCTTGTCTCCATTCAACCTCTAATACCCATTTCCATGGTCATACCCTAGATCTTGTCATCATCAATAACTGCTATCCTTGTATAATCTCAGTTCATATACTCTTCTCCCTACAACCACCACTTTCTGTCTTTTCAGTCAGAGTACCATTTAACTAGAATAGTAGTTTTGCTGAGAAAGTGAGACAAAGCAAGAGAAGGGCAAGGAAGTGAAGATTAAAGCTGATCATGGATCAAGATGGTTAATTAGCTGAAAGAGTTTATCAAGGCAGGTGAGAGATGGTAGCCAACAGTACAGTGGTCTCAGTAAACTCAAATGCTTGTATGGGGTTTCTGCATAGTTTATTTATTTTATACATAGTAGTTTGTACTTTTTAATCCCCTATCCTTATCCTGCCCGTCCTCCCTTCCCTCTCCCAACCGGTAACCACTAGTTTGTGCTCTATACCTGAGAGTCTGTTGCTGCTTTGCTTTATTCATTCATTTTATTTTTTAGATCCCATGCATAAGTGATAACATAGTATTTGTCTTTCTCTGACTTATTTCACTAGGCATAATACTCTCCAGGTCCATCCATGATGTTGCAAATGGCAAAATTCCATTTTTCAATGACTAAGTAATATTTCATTGTATATGTATATCATATCTTCTTTATCCACTTTTCTGTTAATGGACACTTAGCTTGCTTTCATATCTTGGTTATTGGAAATAATTTCACTATGTAGATTGAGGTGCATGTATTTTTTTGTAAACAATCTTAGTGTTTTCACTTGTTAAGTCTTTTAATAGTCTATATATCAGGAGAAATTGAACTCCAAATGTGTTTTTCTCAAAGGAAAGAATGGGATAGGGAAAAGAGAGCTGATTGTCCAGATTGAAAAATTAGCTGAAGTAGTTTTATTTTTTTCCCAAAGAAGAAGTAATTTTACTGATTCCTATAAATGGGATGATGGCAACAATGGTAACGTACACTCTCACTTTTGACACACTTTCCTAGAACTGTTTTAACAATGCACACTTGTACAATTAAGATGAGTGACATTTGTTTCTCTACACTATCTGTAACACAACACATTATCATTTTAAATATTTAATAGCTGAAAAATTGGTATTTCTTTGGTTTTTGCTTATATTTCTTTGATTACTAGTTAGCCTTATTTTAGCTATTTCTATATCTTTTTTGAGAACAGCCTCTTGATTTCTTCTGCCCATTTTGTATTAGGGCACTCAACTTGTTCTTACTAATTTAAAAATGGCTTTAATTTACTAAATATGTATAAGTATATATATCTATATATACATATATTTTTACTTTTAAAAATTCTGAAACAATCTCAAATTTATAGAAAAGTTGTATACATAAAACAAAAATCTTTATTCTCTATTTCACTGGAGAATAAGTTGCTGACATGATGACTCATCACTTCTTGGGGTATGATTCCTACAAACAAAAACATTCCCCTATATAACAATAATATAGCCATCTGACTTAGGATATTGATATAATTAGGAAATTGGATACTACCACCAAATCTTCAGATCCCATTCAAGTTTTGCCACCTGTGCTAGTACCATCCTTCATCACAAAAGGATTGAATTCAGAATCATGTGTTACATCTAAATTGTCTCTTCAGCCTCCATTAACCTGCAAATTCCTCACGTTTTTCTTGACTTTTATAATCTTGACACTTAAGGATTCCAGGCCAGCCATTTGGTAGAATGTTCCCAACTTGGGTTTGTCTGATGTTTCCTCATGGGTATGTTTACATTATGAATACCTGGTAGGAATATCACAGAAGTATTGCTGAGTTCTTTTTGTTTCATGCTATCAGGGGATACATAACTTCAATTTGCCCCATTACTGGTGATCTTAATTTGATTAAGGTGATGTATACCAGGCTTCTCCACCATAAAATTATATTGTCCCCTTCTTAGTCATCAGTATTTTGTGGCAAGGTACTTTGAGGGTATGTAAATATCTTGTTTGTTAATAATGTATTTATTTGTTCATTTTTGTCTATAAATATTCATGACTTCCTGTTTTATTAAATGGGTTACAATCCATTACTATATTTATTTATTTTGATGCTCAAATTGTCTTTTCTTTGGCCAGTGGGAGTTCTTTTGAGCTGGCTTCTTATCTTTTTGACATGCCCTCATCATTCTTCAAGCACATCTAAGAATAAAAAAATGTTACAGATTTATTGTTTTCTTTCCTTTGAATCAAAGATTTCTCCAAAGAGTTCTGATTCCTCCAAAGAGAATCACTAGATATACTGTTTGCTATTTCCCCACTCCAAGATTTTAAACATTCTTTTTAGTGAAATCGTGAACTCACTCAGTCGTGTCTGACTCTTTGCAACCCTGTGGACTGTAGCCCACCAGGCTCCTTTGTCCATGGGATTCTCCAGGAAAGAATACTGGAGTGGGTTGCCATTTCCTTCTCCAGGGGATCTTCCCAACCCAGGGATTGAACCCGGGTCTCCCAGATGGCAGGCAGATGCTTTATCCTCTGAGCCACTAGGGAACACTCTCTTTAATTTTCTTCTATTACTTTTATAATTTAATTTATTGTATTTAAATCTTTAACTCTTTGGAAATATAGTTTGATATGAGATATAAAGATTTCATTATATTAACCCCAAAGGGTTAGACTTTACACACTTATTTGAAATCCCTTTCCTTTATGAAAAAAATGTTTTCATCATAAAAATTCAAACATATAAAACATAGAAGGGATAGGAAAAAAAAAACCCCAAAATCCACCACTCAAAGGTAAACATTGTTAACAATTTGACGAATGTTCTTTCAGATACTGCTCTATATCAATCCCTCTTACTTTACTGAGAAAAATTACTGTGGGATGTTAGGAAGCATGATGATAAAAATGTTTGATTCTGAAGAGTATTTTACCAATAAACAAACATAAACAGAGTTATTACGACTATTTATTTAATTCTGGCATTTCACTCATAACCTTTCCAATACTGATGTATATACATACTGAATCTCATAGTGTAAGACGAGCATTTAGCTTCCAGACTTTCATGAGTTTTTTCTACCAAATATCACTAAGTACATTTAAGAACCTAAGTTAATGTGTACTGAGTTTTTGTTAGAAAAGAATTTCGGAAAAGCTATATAAAGTTTTATATAAACAGGACTGCTGTTGCTGTTTAGTCACTAAGTTGTGTCTGACTCTTTGCAGCCCTATGGACTACAGCCCATCAGGCTCCTCTGGCCATGGGATTTTCCAGGCAAGAATACTGGAGTGGGCTGCAGTCCTTCTCCAGGGGATCTTCCTGACCCAGGGATCGAACCCATGTCTCTTGCTTTAGCAGGCAGAGTCTTTACTGTCAAGCCACCTGGGAAGCCCTATATATATATGCCCCATGGGAAGCCCAGGGAATATAGGTAGAAACTGCTTCTACCTATATCCCTTCATGAATAAATTTTTAAAGCATGGTACGACACCTGCCTACTTCTCTGAACTCATCAACCCTATTTCTCAGAACTCATCTTTGTAACACTTGTTATCACTCACTCTATTTCAACAACTAGGCTTTTCAGGTACTTGAAAACACCAGTTACTTTCCTTTCCTAGTACACCTGCTGTTCCCTAAGCCAAGAAAACTTCTTGGCTTAGTGCTCTCTGTAAGACCACTTTTTTCTTCTTATGATTTTTTTTCAAGTCTCAGGTTTAGGTCTTTAGAAAGGCCTCATCCTAAAACAACATAAAGTTTATTCCCTCCCCCCCTCAGTGTATGGAGAGTGTTCTTTGTCTTTATACTACTTATCACAATTCATAACGAGATCTTTATCTGTTTACTTGTTTCTTTTTGGCTGTGCCCCACGGCATGTGTGATCTTAGTTCCCCGACCAGTGACTGAACCTGTGCCCCCCTGTGCTGGAAGTGCGGTCTTAATCACTGGACCACCAGTGAAGTCCCTTCTTATTTTATTAATTTTTTTTAAATTGTACTTTCTTATTCTAATTTTCACCCTGCTTATTTAACTTATATGCAGAGTACATCATGAGAAACGCTGGACTGGAAGAAGCATAAGCTGGAATCAAGATTGCCAGGAGAAATATCAATAACCTCAGATATGCAGATGACACTACCCTTATGGCAGAAAGTGAAGAGGAACTCAAAAGCCTCTTGATGAAAGTGAAAGAGGAGAGTGAAAAAGTTGGCTTAAAGCTCAACATTCAGAAAACGAAGATCATGGCATCCGGTCCCATCACTTCATGGGAAATAGATGGGCAAACAGTGGAAACAGTCTCAGACTTTATCTTTTGGGGCTCCAAAATCACCACAGATGGTGACTGCAGCCATGAAATTAAAAGACGCTTACTCCTTGGAAGGAAAGTTATGACCAACGTGGATAGCATATTGAAAAGCAGAGACATTACTTTGCCAACAAAGGTCCGTCTAGTCAAGGCTATGGTTTTTCCAGTGGTCATGTATGGCTGTCAGAGTTGGACTGTGAAGAAAGCTGAGTGCTGAAGAATTGATGCTTTTGAACTGTGATGTTGGAGAAAGACTCTTGAGAGTCCCTTGGACTGCAAGGAGATCCAACCAGTCCATTCTGAAGGAGATCAGCCCTGGGATTTCTTTGGAAGGAATCATGCTAAAGCTGAAACTCCAGTACTTTGGCCACCTCATGAGTCAACAGTTGACTCATTGGAAAAGACTCTGATGCTGGGAGGGATTGGGGGCAGGAGGAGAAGGGGACGACAGAAGATGAGATGGCTGGATGGCATCACCGACTCGATGGATGTGACTTTGAGTGAACTCCGGGAGATGGTGATGGACAGGGAGGCATGTCATGCTGCTGCGATTCATGGGGTTGCAAAGAGTCGGACACAACTGAGTGACTGAACTAAACTGAACTGATTCTAAAAAAAAATTTTTTTAATTATGCTTTCTTATGCTATAAATGGTCAAGGATAACAGTTTACTACAATAAACCTAGTGCTTAACATGATTCTACACTCATAAAAGGTACTCAGGAGCATACAAGGTATTCACGCCAGAGAAGGTGTTCAATAAATATTGTTAGATATATGGTTATGCTTACTTACACCTGTAAATGGCACTATCCTAGTTCTCATGTCTAAAAGCATTCTTGATATTCCCTTTACTCTTTCCACAACCACAATGATATCAGAGATCAGAGAGGCAGCAAGGAACCAAATTAGGTAAGGACATGTAGACCTTATGGATCTCTGTTTGCATATAGGTTTTTTATTCTGGGTGAGATGGGATGTCATTAAAGGTTTGAGCCAGAGGAGTGATAAGAGAAAAAGTTGGCTTAAAGCTCAACATTCAGAAAATGAAGATCATGGCATCCAGTCTCACCACTTCATGGGAAATAGATGGGGAAACAGTGGAAACAGTGTCAGACTTTATTTTTCTGGGCTCCAAAATCACTGCAGATGGTGACTGCAGCCATGAAATTAAAAGGCAACT
>NW_011495081.1:6044811-6057164 GCF_000754665.1 Bison bison bison | reverse complement strand
GGTCATATATGGATGTGAGAGTTGGACTGTGAAGAAGGCTGAGTGCTGAAGAATTGATGCTTTTGAACTGTGGTGTTGGAGAAGACTCTTGAGAGTCCCTTGGACTGCAAGGAGATCCAACCAGTCCATTCTGAAGGAGATCAGCCCTGGGATTCTTTGAAGGAATGACGCTAAAGCTGAAACTCCAGTACTTTGGCCACCTCATGCGAAGAGTTGATTCTTTGGAAAAGACCCTGATGCTGGGAGGGATTGGGGGCAGGAGGAGAAGGAGACGACAGAGGATGACATGGCTGGATGGCATTACTGACTCGATGGATGTGAGTCTCAGTGAACTCCGGGAGTTGGTGATGGACAGGGAGGCCTGGCGTGCTGCAATTCATGGGGTCGCAGAGAGTCGGACACGACTGAGCGACTGATCTGATCTGATCTGAATGCTGTGAAACTGTACTGTCTAATAAGACAGTACTTGTCACACATGGAATGAGAAATCAAGTTGGCCTTGGGAAGCATCATTATGAACAAACCTAGTGGAGGTGATGGAATTTGTTGAGCAATTTCAAATCCTAAAAGATGATGCTGTGAAAGTGCTGCACTCAACATGCCAGCAAATTTGGAAAACTCAGCAGTCGCCACAGGACTGCAAAAGGTCAGTTTTCATTCCAATCCCAAAGAAAGGCAAAGCCAAAGAATGTTCAAACTATAGCACAATTGCACTCATCTCACATGCTAGCAACGTAATGCTCAAAATTCTTCAAGCCAGGCTTCAACAGTATGTGAACTGTGAACTTCCAGATGTTCAAGCTGGATTTGGAAAAGGCAGAGGAATCAGAAAACAAATTGCTAACATCTGTTGGATCATTGAAAAAGCAAGAGAGTTCCAGAAAGACATCTACTTTTGCTTTATTGACTATGCCAAAGCCTTTGACTGTGTGGATCACAACAAACTGTGGAAAATTCTTCAAGAGATGGGGATACCAGGCCAACTGACCTGCCTCCTCAGAAATCTGTATGCAAGTCAAGAAGCAACAGTTAGAACTGGACATGGAACAACAGACTGGTTCCAAATTGGGAAAGGTGTACGTCAAGGTGTACTGTCATCCTGCTTATTTAACTTATATGCAAAATACATCATGAGAAATGCTGGACTGTATGAAACATAGCTAGAATCAAGATTGCCAAAAGAAATATCAATAACCTCAGATATGCAGATGACACCACACTTATGGCAGAAAGAGAAGAACTAAAGAGCCTCTTGATGAAAGTGAAAGAGGAGAGTGAAAAAGTTGGCTTAAAACTCAGCATTCAGAAAACTAAGATCATGGCATCTGGTCCCATCACTTCATGGCAAATAGATGGGGAAACAGTGGAAACAGTGTCAGACTTTATTTTCCTGAGCTCCAAAATCACTGCAGATGGTGACTGCAGCCATGAAATTAAAAGGCAACTGCTCCTTGGAAGGAAAGTTATAACCAATCTAGACAGCATATTAAAAAGCAGAGACATTATTTTGCCAACAAAGGTCCATCTAGTCAAAGCTGTGTTTCTTCCAATAGTCATGTATGGATGTGAGAGTTGGACTATAAAGAAAACTGAGTGCCTAAGAATTGATGCTTTTGAACTGTGGTGTTGGAGAAGACTCTTGAGAGTTTCTTGGACAGCAAGGAGATCCAGCCAGTCCATCCTAAAGGAAATCAGTCCTGAATATTCATTGGAAGGACTGATGCTGAAGATGAAACTCCAATACTTTGGCCACCTAATGGGACAAACTGACTCATTTGAAAAGACCCTGATGCTGGGAAAGATTGAAGGTGGGAGGAGAAGGGGATGACAGAGGATGAGATGGCTGGATGGCATCACCGACTCATTGGACATGAGTTTGAGTAAACTCCAGGAGTTGGTGATGGACAGGGAAGGCTGTCATGCTGTAGTCCATGAGGTTACAAAGAGTTGGAGATAACTGAGCAACTGAACTGAAGTCACACATAGCTACTTACACTTGAACTAATAAAACAAAAATTTCAATGTCATATTGAAAATACTCATTATTAGTTGCATGTGGCTTGTGGCTGCTATTTTGGACAGTACAGGCATAGAAAATTTCCATCCTTGAAGAAAGTGCTATTGGACAGTACTATGTAAAAAAGTTCATGAGGGCTGCTTTGGACACAAAAATAGGAGCCACCAAAAAGCAGGGAGAAAGATTAATTAGGAGGCTATGCCAAGAGTCCTGGCAAGAAATATGGGTGACTTAGGTTTAGCATGGTGGAGGTAAGGGATGCAAGAAGTGATCAGGATCTGGATATACTGACGATATAGTTGACAGGATTTACCGATAGATTGAATATAGGGAGTGGGACAGAGAAAGGGTCAACAAGTGGAGAGAGACAATTGTTGGAAAGAGACAAGCGAGACAAGGGTCAACAACTGCTTTATTGAAGGAAGACTAGAAATATGAAAGAATATACATAAAATACATAACTAAGAGAGAGTACATCTATGGGCAAGATGACTGGGATTAGGAATGTGGGAATAAGGTGGAAGATACCAAAACAACCAATGAAAATAGCATGCTAGAATGCTAGAATGATCAATTAAATTCCATGTATCCAAAGGCCCCCTTGAAGAACAGAAAGAAGAAAGAAAGGTAAACATATAAGCAAGTCATTTCTCTTCATTGGTCAAAATGAGGTTCAGGATAATAGTTCTCTCTCTACAGTTTCAGATAGCATCTTTTTACTTTAATTATATCACCAGCAGATAAACAGGTAGATAAAATTCCTCCTCACACTTATATCTTTGATTTTCTTTAGCTCTGAGATTTATATCATTATATCATTTATTATATATCCTTCAAATAGAGTAGTTTATAGTCTAATTCTATAACTTTATGATTCTGTTATGCACCTTTAATCTTACCTAGAAGCTCTCTTCCAAAATTCCTTTTTCGTGAGTAAATTTTCTACTTATAACTTCTAAATATACTATGGTTCTCTGCTTCTCAATCTAAGAAAAAAATCTGTATTTTTGAAATAAAATATACTCTTACATGGCTATGTTTCAGTTATTGGTTTCATCCCACTAAATCTCTGTGCTAAGAACAGGACTACAGTTAATCTGAGTTATAACTATATTTTATGCTTTGATTCACTAATTCATTGACTATCAACTTAATACTTGTGTCCTAGATTCAGACAATAAATAGATGAAAAAAAATTATAACTTTTCCTCAAGGATTTCCAAAGCTTGGTGGGAACATAAGAATGTAGACAAAACAAATAATTAAGTGTAATGAAATTAGTGTTTTGACAGAAGTGCAAACAAAGGAATATTAGTAGGAACATATGGCAGAGAAGGCAATGGCACCCCACTCCAGCACTCTTGCCTGGAAAATTCCATGGATGGAGGAGTGTGGTGGGCTGCAGCCCATGGGGTCGCAAAGAGTCGGACACGACTGAGAGACTTCCCTTTCAGTTTTCACTTTCCTGCATTGGAGAAGGAAATGGCAACCCACTCCAGTGTTCCTGCCTGGAGAATCCCAGGGACAGTGGAGCCTGGTGGGTTGCTGTCTATGGGGTCGCACAGAGTCGGACATGACTGAAGCGACTTAGCAGCAGCAGCAGCAGCAGGAACATATGGGGAACACACAGCTATGATTTGTCTATGAAAATACTACAGAGGTTTATCTAGAAGTTTCACTTACTATGGTAAAGAGACTTTGCAGGATAAGAAAAATGAAATGACTGCTAAAATTGTAAATAGTATTCCTATCCACTTTCCACTGTTTTTCTCCTAGAAATTCTCCCAGAAAGATAACTAGTTCTCTTAGAATTTAGTTCATTCTAGTTAATACAAAACTTTTAGCTACTACTAGCTATTGTTGGAGAAGGCAATGGCACCCCACTCCAGTACTCTTGACTGGAAAATCCCATGGATGGAAGAGCCTGGTAGGCTGAAGTCCATAAGGTCATGAAGAGTCACACTCGACTGAGCGACTTCACTTTCCCTTTTCACTTTCATGCATTGGAGAAGGAAATGGCGACCCACTCCAGTGTTCTTGCCTGGAGAATCCCAGGGATGGCAGAGCCTGGTGGGCTGCCATCTATGGGGTCACACAGAGTCAGACACAACTGAAGCGACTTAGCAGCAGCAGCAGCAGCAGCAGCTACTGTTAGCATAGATATGTAAAAGTAAAATCTTGAATTTCAAAAAAAAAAAACACATGAAAACAAAATCAATTATTTACTACCAACTGTATGTAAACTCAGTATTAAAGACCCAATATATTTATAATTTAAAAAGTACCACTTTACAATATAGTGGGTAAATTAGTTGGCTTGGGGTACTAGAACAAAATATTGGGTGGCTTAAACAACAGGAATTAATTTTATTGCTGTTCTGGAGACTAGAAGTCCAAGATCATGGTGCCAGCAGGGTTGGTGTCTGGTGAGAGTCAGGGTTAGTGTTGGGTTGCAGATGGTCACCTTCTCGCTGTGAGCTCACATGGCTTTTCCTGGGTGTTTACTCAAGGAGAGAGTGGAGAACTCAGTGTCTCTCTTTCTTTTTTAAGGTCACCATCCTATCACACCAGGGCCCCACCCTCAAGACATCATCTAAGTGAGTGAAAGTCGCTCAGTTATGTCTGATTCTTTGCGACCTCATGGACTATACAGTCCATGAAATTCTCCAGGCCAGAATACTGGAATGGGTCGCCTTTCCCTTCTCCAGGGGATCTTGCCAACCCAGGGATCAAACCTAGGTCTCATCTAACTAACTCCCAAATGCCCTATCTCCAAATTTTGGGGATTAGGGTTTCAACATATGCATTTGGCAGGGGAGGTGGATGGGATGAATACTAACATTCAGTCTATAATAGTAGGTTAAGCAGTATGTTAGTAGATTCATGAATAAATAATAAAGAATTACAATATCTTTCTAGTAGGGAAAAAGAACTGTGCTTGGACATACCTATTAGCAAAGTTTACCTCAAAACAACATCAAATTAAAAAAAACAAATTGTAAACTGTTTTAGAATTATTCTCAAAATCAGTTTTTCTATTGTTTTATGTTTGAGGTGACCAGATTTATAACAGTAAAATACCAAAACAAAATTATCTAGGCAATATTATTGTAATACATTTCAAGATTCTACAACCAGGCTTTATTTTGAAAGTTTAAACTGTAGGTACGAACATTTTCCATTGGCAAATATACCAGTAATTTTAGTTATTATAGATTTCAAATGGCCTTCAGTTCTTCTTACTGTAAAGAAAAAACTTTATAGGTTTCAACAGCGCCTTTAGAAATTATAAAATTATACATTATGTCCTCATACATGATAGACACAGCCATATCCTCTAGTCTTAATTATAGGAAAAGTATGGACAAGTGTAAGGCTTAGCTTTATTGTTTTATAAATGAACCAGTAAAGTTCATTTTAGTGAAATGAGCACATGCTTTTCATAAAATAAATCTCACATGGTAAAGTACCCATTTTCAAAATTAATTTAATTACATGTTTAAAGTTTAATTACATTTAATTAAGCATTTAAGTTTAATATGAAATAAATGAATTATCAGTTAACTACTATGAAATGAAATACTGCCTTGATAATTAAAATCTATAAATTTTCCTGTTCCGTGTAAAACTGTTAGTTCTCAAAAATATTCTTAAAATATATTTAAAAAACTACATCCCCATATCTAATCAAGGTATAATTTTTCTGGTGCCCAGCTTCTTGTTGGGTTATACATTTACTGCAGCAGTAAATGGAGACAGCCTGGTAAAGAAAAGAGAGCAGGGGGTTTTGGATACTTGGGTTTGGTGTCAGCTTTACTCACTCACAGACTTAAACAGTGGTAAAGCTGTTCAGTGTCTTTGACCTCAAGTTTCCTACAAAGTGCAGATAATACTGCTTCTCTTGTAGGGTTGTTTGGAGGATAAATGAGATAGCCCATGGTCTAATGCCTGGAATATTACCTGATATTGATCAGGTTAATTGACAAATGTTAATTTCCCACCACTTTAGTTGCTAAGTGAATAAAAACCACTTTGTATTTTCTGGCTTAAAAGGTTTCATCTTTAATTTTTTTTAATTACAAAAGTAACACTATATCTTTTTTCATGTATTTACATCATAATTAATGTATATTTTTCAATTCCCTAAGCACTCCATGAATGGAGACAGAATAGCATTACTGCTAACAGAGGTTTTTAAATCAGAAAGAACCGACTTTGAATCTGGGTTTTATGATTTACTTTTTGAGAAATCATGGAGACACTATTTTACTCTATTTCCCAAGTATGTGTATATGTATGTCTGGTTCAGTGAATGACAAAAATTAGAAACTAGTATAATCAATAAAATCAAATAAATGGAATAGTCTTCACTAAACTCTCAGGCAATATTTCTGGGAAAGAGACTCTAGATTTTTAAATCATACATCAACATTTAATAACTCATTTCATTTTGAAAATAATGGTTTTACAGTGTAAAAGAGAACAACCTATTCTGTGAAGCAACAACCTATTCTGTGAAAACCTTCCCCTGATTCAACTGCAAACAGTATGAATTAAAATTAAGTATTTCTTTATTGTTCTGTCGCTCAGTCATGTCTGACTCTCTGCAACCCCATGGACTGCAGCACACAGGCTTCCCTGTCCTTCACCATCTCCTGGAGCTTGCTCAAATTCATGTCCATTGAACTGGTAATGCCATCCAACCATCTCATCCTCTCCCTTCTCCTCTTGCCTTCAGTCTTTCCCAGCATCAGGGTCTTTTCTAATGAGTCAACTCTTCGCATCAGGTGGCCAAAGTATTGGAGCTTCAGCTTCAGCATCAGTCCCTCCAATTAATATTCAGGATTAATTTCCTTTAGGACTGACTGGTTTGCTCTTCTTAAAGTCCTAATACTTTAGAAATTATTCAATGTCAAGTCTTTAATTTTCAGAGTTTTGTCTTAATAAAGTTAGTAGCAGTATGAATTGGAGAAGGCAATGGCACCCCACTCCAGTACTCTTGCCTGGAAAAAATCCCATGGACGGAGGAACCTGGAGGCTGCAGTCCATGGGGTCGCTAAGAGTCAGACACGACTCAGCGACTTCACTTTCACTTTCATGCACTGGAGAAGGAAATGGCAACCCATTCCAGTATTCTTGCCTGGAGAATCCCAGGGACGGGGGAGCCTGGTGGGCTGCCGTCTATGGGGTCACACAGAGTCGGAAACGACTGAAGTGACTTAGTAGCAGCAGCAGCAGTATGAATATGTTGTGTTGGTTTATTATGTATCAAAAACATGGAGCAATAGCATGATTTTATACCATTTTCACTGCTATATTACTATCAATAAGCAATATTTATGTATCTTGTGCATTTGGGGCTGAAAGATCCTATTACTGAATTATTTCACATTTTATTGAAAATAAACAGTAGTTATTACAAATTTGGTATCCAGATTTGTCAAGTTGCAAATTAAAGAGTAATGATAGGTCCAACAGTTACAGGATTAGAAAAATCACATATAATGAAATAACATAAAACATTAAGGTTACATATTACTTAGAAAACTAATATTTATTAGGATTTGTTCCTTTAAATAGGCATTCTTTCAAAGACTGTGGTAAAAATGTATTTTACTAACCTTTGAAATCAGAATTGAAATCATTAACTTACCAGGATTCTACATTAAAAGCTGATGATATTTTTTCTGGGAGAAAAAATCCATGCCACTTTGAGGTCTCAATGAGTTCTTGTGGTATCCTTTTTGATATATCATAATAGTGACCAAATCTTGAAGATGATACTGGTCCAGCCTGATAAGAAAATCCACACTGGTTGTTAAAAATTTATTTTCTTCAAACTGTAATTTACTTATCCTACATTCAGCAAGATACTGATATATTTATGCATTTTAATTCAAATATGGAAGAACTGATATATATAGACTTACTACATTAAAAAAATATATAACAAATTTGAAATATATCTCTATCCAAATATACCTTTATCCAAAGTTGAACTACTAACGGACTCTGCATGGCAACAGTTTCTAATAATATCTCTGATCTTTATTTCCTTAATTTTCACTGTCTTGAATGCTACAAAACACAAAAATTTTAGAACACTCAACAAAATTAGGTACTATTTATAGAAACCGAGGCACTGCACAGGGTAGGTTCTTAGCTTATGTCACTAAGTAAGTGGCAATTTTGTAATCCAGAGAAGAAAGAGACATTCGCTTGCCACTAGGTGTCTGCATTTTAAGACTTCATGAATTCATATTAAATTAAACCCCCACAAACATCAAATTATACAGTAATACCGAATTAAAAAAAATTAAAGTCTAGTAGAAACACTATTCTCAGATTCAGAGTCTGGGGGTTTGTCATTCATTTGATATACAGAATAGCTCTTCATTCCTCCATAAGGTACTATTTGTTTTCATTAATAAAAAAGACCTATCAATTGGCTTAATCTAATCTTTTCAATACAATATATACAGATGTATGGTTTCAAAAACATGATTTATCCATTTGCCACGAAACTGCTAACACGTACATTATGTCACATTAAAATTTGTTTCTTAAAAAGAGGGAATAAGGTTTTTAAATGTAAAGTTATTAGTCTAAAGCAATTTAAACAAGGTCTGTTCTTTGGCCTATAATCTATTCTTTATCCGGATTATGGTTCAAAATGTTTTTACTGCAATCTCTGCTAGAGCTCATCTTTTTATTGTGTAAGTCCAAGTCCCCTTAATGTTTTAGAAAGGCCTTGACTAACTGAACTTTGATCTGATGTCTTCATTGAGAAAAACACCAGGTTGCCCATTTCAGATGCAAATCCCCCTAAGGCCCAATAGAATTTAGTAAAGACAGCAAAAAAGAAGAAACAAGAAGTTTCCAGGATCCTCTTTGAGAATCCTGGGGCACACTGGTGTCCTTAATCCACAGTGCTGCATGGATTAAGGTAGGTGATAACCTCTCCTGATTCAAAAGAATAAGCGGAGCGCCTACAAACTGGGTGGAGACTGGGATCTGGTAATAATGAAACACCATGCAATAAAAGCCTGGTCCATGTCAGAAGCCTCTGAAAAGGCCTCAATGTACCACATTCCCAGGCCTAGTAGGGAAGCTTGCAAAAGCCCACCTGAATCAAATAAGCATGAATAATCTATTTTAGCGGACTGGCCATGGGGAGAGAGAAAGAAAGAGAGACTTTTCGCTTCTTTTAAGTTAATAAATTTATTAGTGGACTGAAGGTTCTTGAAGTCCTATGCACTCTCAGAAATATGCTAAATTGCCAAGAAGCAAAGTATGCTTTTTAAGTTGCCGTCTACACCAATGTTTCTAATGATAATATTAATGTCATCGAAATCTGAGATTTGGGATGAATCAAGGCAGAAAATTGATTTCATGCTGTGACAGTCTACACACAGAACACAAATAATTCATCAAAATGTAAAAATTTATTTGGAAAATTTTAAAATTATAATTAAATTATTACTTTTTTTTACAAATTAAGATTAGATATGGCAACTAAAATATCTATAGGGTAGACATTAAACATTTAATCACTGATGAAAAACTTTAATGCTGCAATAAAAATGAAAAATAAATACACTATTACAAGAAAAACAATTTTTTAAGTTTTTTTTCTACCCAAGACACCCTGAGTGTTAACGGATCATCAGATGATTGAAATGTTGTGAAATCTTCTAGAATTGTAAAATAAAGACTTAAAATATTTCCTTTAAAAAGGTCACTGAATGCTCTAAATCTAATAATAACAATGGTAATCCATGAAAAACTATCAACTTCCTGAAACAATAAATGCACTAAAAAAATTAAAGTATCATCAATAACTATTCCAATCAATAACTATTTACTCAGTTTGGTATAGTTTTACATAATGAACACTTAATTCACATCATAAACTACCCTTTAACTTTGTCAGCTGTGGAAGAGAGTAAAACGGAATGGTTCAATAAAAATTGACTATGCTACAGGTTTCCAAGAGGAGCAACAAAACAATACCCTCCCTCACCATGAATATGTCAGAAAGAAAGCAAAAATTCAGACAAGAGCTTCACCAGAAAAAAAACAGTCCAAACAAGACATTTTCTTAGTGTTATCATTTCTTGTTTCTCAGTACGGCATAACAGAAAGCAAGAATCCAAGCAGTTATAAACCATTTTGAGCATCAGTTCAATCATTAGAAACCAGAGTGAATAATAACAATTTCACCAGACTATTGTAAGAATCTAATGAAATACTGGAAATGAATATCTTGTAAATTATCAAGCACTAAACAAATATTATTAATTATTATTATTGTGTTATGATTCACTAGACGATTGTAAGATCCATCACTATCCTTTGCCATTACACTGCTCTCCTGGAAAAATGGTATTTGTTGTCATCTAAAACATGTATATATCTATCACTGGACTGTTGTAGCTGAACTACTAAGATGGAAAGCCGAAGTGTAATGAGGATTTAATATAATAGAGATCTAATATGCTGTTTTAAAGTGCCATTCTAAGCCCTGGTAGTAGAGCTCTACAGTATTAAAAAAATTAAGTCTCAGAATAGGCTGTAGGCCATCATCCTTGGAAGGGCATGGGCCTCCTGGTGGTTCAGGCAGTACAGAATCAGGAGACTTGGTTTGATCCCTGGGTCAGGAAGATTCCCTGGAGAAGGGAATGACAACCCACTCCAGTATTTATTCTTGCATAAAAACTCCAGGGAAAGAGCAGCCTGGCAGGCTAGTCTATGGATTTGCAAAGGTGGACACAACTGAGCAACTAACACTTTTTCACTTTTATCAATCCTTGGGGTGAACAGGGAACAAGGTTTGGTTTAATGATTTGATAGGAAAGAAGTACACGTGTCCACACAGGAGAGAAAATCAAAATCACAGGATGAAGGAAAGTTGGCATCTACAAACTATACACCCCTCCAATGGGAAGAAGCACTACTTTATGCTTTACTGAGCTAGTGTTATTTATTTAAGTGTACATATTCTTATTCTAACCCCATGACCAAGGAGCCGTGGCTGCGTGGGCACAGGAGGGCCTAAAGGAGCTATCCCACATTGAAGGTCAGAAAGGGTGGCGGTGAGGAGATACCTCTCGTCCAAGGTAAGGAGCAATGGCTGCGCTTTGCTGGAGCAGCCGTGGAGAGATACCCCACACCCAAGGTAAGAGAAACCCAAGTAAGATGGTAGGTGTTGCAAGAGGGCATCAGAGGGCAAACACACTGAAACCATACTCACAGAAAACTAGTCAATCTAATCACACTAGGACCACAGCCTTGTCTAACTCAATGAAACTAAGCCATGCCCGTGGGGCAACCCAAGACGGGCGGGTCATGGTGGAGAGATTTGACAGGATGTGGTCCACTGGAGAATGGAATGGCAAACCACTTCAGTATTCTTGCCTTGAGAATCCCATGAACAGTATGAAAAGGTAAAACGATAGGACACTGAAAGAGGAACTCCCCAGGTCAGTAGGTGCCCAATATGCTACTGGAGATCAGTGGAGAAATAACTCCAGAAAGAATGAAGGGATGGAGCCAAAGCAAAAGGAATACGCAGCTGTGGATGTGACTGGTGATAGAAGCAAGGTCCGATGCTGGAAAGAGCAATATTGCATAGGAACCTGGAATGTCAGGTCCATGAATCAAGGCAAATTGGAAGTGGTCAAACAAGAGATGGCGAGTGAACGTCGACATTCTAGGAATCAGTGAACTGAAATGGACTGGAATGGGTGAATTTAACTCAGATGACCATTATATCTACTACTGCGGGCAGGAATCCCGCAGAAGAAATGGAGTGGCCATCATGGTCAACAAAAGAGTCTGAAATGCAGTACTTGGATGCAATCTCAAAAATGACAGAATGATCTTTGTTCGTTTCCAAGGCAAACCATTCAATATCACAGTAATCCAAGTCTATGCCCCAACCAGTAATGCTGAAGAAGCTTAAGTTGAACGGTTCTATGAAGACCTACAAGACCTTTTAGAACTAATACCCAAAAAAGATGTCCTTTTCATTATAGGGGACTCGAATGCAAAAGTAGGAAGTCAAGAAACATCTGGAGTAACAGGCAAATTTGGCCTTGGAATACGGAATGAAGCAGGGCAAAGACTAATAGAATTTTGCCAAGAAAATGCACTGGTCATAACAAACACCCTCTTCCAACAACACAAGAGAAGACTCTATACAGGGACATCACCAGATGGTCAACACAGAAATCAGATTGATTATATTCTTTGCAGCCAAAGATGGAGAAGCTCTATACAGTCAGCATAAACAAGACCAGGAGCTGACTGTGGCTCAGACCATGAACTCCTTATT
>NW_011495081.1:6041301-6043457 GCF_000754665.1 Bison bison bison | reverse complement strand
GAAAGTGGAGAGTGAAAAAGTTGGCTTAAAGCTCAACATTCAGAAAACGAAGATCATGGCATCCGGTCTCACCACTTCATGGGAAATAGATGGGGAAACAGTGGAAACAGTGTCAGACTTTATTTTGGGGGGCTCCAAAATCACTGCAGATGGTGACTGCAGCCATGAAATTAAAAGACGCTTACTCCTTGGAAGGAAAGTTATGACCAACCTAGATAGCATATTCAAAAGCAGAGACATTACTTTGCCAACAAAGGTCCATCTAGTCAAGGCTATGGTTTTTCCTGTGGTCATGTATGGATGTGAGAGTTGGACTGTGAAGAAGGCTGAGTGCCGAAGAATTGATGCTTTTGAACTGTGGTGTTGGAGAAGACTCCTGAGAGTCCCTTGGACTGCAAGGAGATCCAACCAGTCCATTCTGAAGGAGATCAGCCCTGGGATTTCTTTGGAAGGAATCATGCTAAAGCTGAAACTCCAGTACTTTGGCCACCTCATGCAAAGAGTTGACTCATTGGAAAAGACTCTGATGCTGGGAGGGATTGAGGGCAGGAGGAGAAGGGGACGACAGAGGATGAGATGGCTGGATGGCAATACTGACTCGATGGATGTGAGTCTCAGTGAACTCTGGGAGTTGGTGATGGACAGGGAGGCCTGGCATGCTGCGATTCACGTGGTCGCAAAGAGTCGGACACGACTGAGTGACTGATATGATTTTTATTCTTTTTTGCATTCCCTAAATGGGAATAGGACTATATTCTTAGAACTGAGTGATAATTTATATTAAAAGGCATCTCTGAAAATCGACAGAATGCCTTTCTGTTACATTTTGTTTTGGATTACTTGAGTAAACTTTACTCATAGCAGTATTAACTCTATTTTTTCTCAAGTAAAATACAGAAAATCGGGGTTTTACTGTTGTTTTTATACTGATAATGGCAAGATAAGGTCTGGATTTATAAAGTAGATAATGACAAGTGATCATCAAAGTTTATCAGTCTTGGTAAATGATGTACAAAATTTCTGTGAAAGGCAAATATACAGGCTAGTGACATTTCAAAGAAAAGCAAAGTCAGAAGATGCCTCTATTTTTCTAAACTTGGTAGAACTTGCTTATAAATACTAGTAAACGAAAGCTTGTCCACTAGGTGTAAATTCAAAATAAGCTGCTACTTGGTGTGTATTCATTAATGCAACTTAACTCACTTTAACATTTAATTTACACACCAAATAATTCATTCACTCATGTATTCAACAAACAACTACTGAGCACCTACTACAGACCAGGAAAACAAAACAGTCAAAGTCTTTTTCTCCCACTGACTCACACTCTAGTCAGAGGAGATAGATGATATGCTATATGCTAAGTGGTGATAAGTTCTCTGAAGAAAAATATGGTGGTGAAAGGGTATGAGAGAGTGGTTTTATTTTATATAGAGTGACAAAGGAAGACATTCCCAATAGAGTGATATTTTAGTGGAGTCTTGAAGAAAATGGGAAAGTAAATCATCTGGAGAAAACCACTGTAAAATCATAAATCTAAAACACTCAAGCTCTAAGCCTTGAAAACTTAGGTTTACATGTAAATGTGTAACATCGCAGAAGTTTACTCCCATAGCAAGAACTTCAAGCACACAATACTCTAAAAGGAAAAAACAGAATAAGCAGTATTACTCATATATAAAAGGGGGTAGGAAGAGTGTCTGCAATTACAATACAGAAGGAAACCAAAATTATAAAGAAATAAAGAATTTTCTCCCCAACTGAAACAGATTTCACAACAAGCAGTAAGAAAAATCTTAGTTTCAATTACTCGTATCTTCACTGACAACTTCACTTCAAGAGACCATGAAAAGACCAAAACCAAGATAAGAGTTTAAAAAAAAAGGAAATGGAAGATACAAGTATTTTATATAAAGTAAAACTGAATTGGTATACTACCTTTACACAAAAACCAAATTCAACTTGGAGTTTATGTTCTTAATGTCTTTCAGAACACACCAGCAGAAAAATTAGGAATATGGTTACTTTTTACAAAAGTCATCCTTAAGCCCAGTTACTTAAATGAATCTGTCAGATTACAGATTACATGAAGTTTTTGCCATTAGGGTTCTCAAGTGTAAATCCTACATTGTTTTAATCCTTATAAATTAATTCAC
>NW_011495081.1:6036581-6041081 GCF_000754665.1 Bison bison bison | reverse complement strand
TTACCACAGTTTATTTAACTAGTTGCTTGCTGCTGCTAAGTCGCTTCAGTCGTGTCTGACTCTGTGTGATCCCATAGACGGCAGCCTACCAGGCTCCCCCGTCCCTGGGATTCTCCAGGCACTGTCACTAGAGTGGTTGCCATTTCCTTCTCCAATGCATGAAAGTGAAAAGTGAAAGTGAAGTCGCTCAGTCGTGTCCGACTCTTCGAAACCCCATGGACTGCAGCCCACCAGGCTCCTCCGTCCTTGGGATTTTCCAGGCAAGAGTACTGGAGTGGGGTGCCATTGCCTTCTCCAATGCATGAAAGTGAAAAGTGAAAGTGAAGTCGCTCAGTCGTGTCCGACTCTTATGACCCCATGGACTGCAGCCTACCAGGCTTCTCTGTCCATGGGATTTTCCAGGCAAGAGTACTGGAGTGGGGTGCCATTGCCTTTTCCAACTAGTTGCTTACTTATGGACATTTAGACTATTTCTAATTTTTTGGTATAAAAAAACATGCCTCATATACAGGTTTGAGGTAAAATTCATATTTTACACCTGAGTAAATATATTAATGATGTAAATTTCCAATAAAAAAGTCAAACGGTACAAGCTTTTGTAATTTTGAAGGATAATGACAAATTACCTTCCACGGAAGCTATTTACATTTCTACCAGCAAAGCATGAGAGTACTAGTTTCTTCCTGTCTTTGCTAATTTAATGTCTTACCAAACGTTTTAGATTATTGACAATCTAGTAAGAGAAAAATGGCAGGTTTTAATTTGCATTAATTTTAATTTAGCTTTAATTTGCATTTCTTTTATTATAACTGAAATTTGGCATTTGTTCTTATGTTTAAGAGCCACCTATATTACTTTACAATTTTTTCTGTTCTTAAAAGTTGAGATGGTAGACTATTTCTTATTCTATTTTATGAGCTCCAAGTATTCCCTCTCCAATTTGTAGTTTGCTCACAGTCACTTAAATCACACTTAAAAATGATACTATTCAAACACCATTCCCATCTGAATTAGAACAATTAACCACTGCTTAATATATACCCATTACAACACATTTTATACTTGGTATACAGTTGATGCTTAAACAGTATTTTCTGATTGAATGAATAAACAGCATTAATACAGGTGCTAGAGATACAAGAGAAAATAAAACAAGCTCCCTGCCTTATACAGAATTCTTTCTGTTGGAGAAAAGAATTATACTACCAACTAATTAAAAACAATGTATAAAAGTACTTTAAAATACATGTGGTATTATGGAAACAAATATAAGAAATTAGGTAATTACATATTATATACACTTGGAGAATGATGAGTTGGTGAAAAAGTGAAAAGCATCACCAGCAGATATACAAGCAATTCACACAGAGCAGTTCTCATAGCACGGGTGAATATAGTGTTTTAAGCACACACAAGACACAGACCAAAAAGGTAGGCTTGGATTAGGTGGTATAAATCTTGAATACAATCTTGAGAAGTTTATATTTTCATAATGTGGACTTATAATGGATTTCCCCTCATAATTCAAATTCTCATTAACTGGTAGGAAGCACCCAGACACTCCACAGAGAATTCTAAGGCTGTGTCTGAGGTTGGCAGGAAGGTAATGTGATTGACAGTATGCCATGCATTTATTTTTGTTTTCTAAATGTGTGAGCCCATTTCTTTCTATATTATTTATTTATTTGGTCGTGCTGGGTCTTTGTTTGGTGTGAGGGCTTTCTCTAGCTGTGGTGCAAGGGCTTCTCGAGGCTGTAGCTTCTCTTGTTGTAGAGCATGGGCTTCAGTAGCTGTCGCTTGCATGGGCTCAGTAATTTTTACGAAATATCATCCCATTTACAATAACATCAAAAACAATAAAATACTTAGAAGTAAATTTAACCAAGGAGGTGAAAGATCTCTATTATGAAAACTATAAGGCATTGATGAAAGAAACTGAAGAAGACACAAATAAATGGAAAGGTATTCCATGTTCATGGATTGTGGAATTAATATTGTTAAAACGTTAATACTACCAGAAGTCATTTATAGCAGTGGTCTCTAACATTTTTGGCACCAATGACCAGGTTTGTGGAAGACAATTTTTCCACAGACTGGGGCAGGTGAGGGAGGGATAATTTTGGGTTATTCAAGCATATTACATTTATTGTGCATTTTATTTTTAATCTAATGTCACCCCTGATATGACAGGCAGTACCAGCAGGCTGTGGCCTGTAGGTTGAGGACCCTTGATTCAGATTCAGTACAATCCTTATCAAGATTCTAATGGCAATTTTTATAGAAGTAGAAAAAACACTAAAGACTGTCAAAAGCCACAGAAATTTTGAGAAAGAAGAACAAAGCAGGATGCAACACACTTCTTGATTTCAAGCTATATGATAAAGCTATATTAATCAGAACAGTATGATATTGACATAAAAACAAATAGAACACTGGAACACACTTGAAAGCCCAGAAATAAACCCAAGCATACATGGTCAACTAATGTTTGACAAGGTAGCCAAGAAGACTCAAAAAAGAAAAGACCTTTTGTTCAATAAATGGTATTGGGATAACTGGAAATTGAAATGTAAAAGAATGAAAGTGAACCCCTATATTACTCCACTCACAAAAATTAACTTGAAACACATTAAAGACTTACATGTAAGACCTGCAATCATGAAACTCCTAAAAGAAAACATAAGAATAAAACTCCTTGACATGGATCTTGGTAACATATATGGATTTGATACCTAAAGCATATGCAACAAACTAAAAAATAAACAAGTTGACTACATCAAACTAAAAAGTTTCTTTACAGCCAAAGAAAAAATCAACAAAGTGAAAAAATAATCTATGGACTGGGAAAAAGTTTTTGTAAGCCATGTATCTGTTAGGGGTTAATATCCAAAATGTATTTAAAAACTCATATAACTCAATAGTAAAGAAAAAAAAACAATTAAAAAATGGAGAAAGGATCTGAATAGACATTTTTCCAAAGATGATACTAAAAAGGCCAACAGGTACATGAGAATATGCTCCACAACACTAGTCATTACAGAAATGCAAGCTAAAAGCGCAAGGCTAAGTTGCTAAGATAATTACTTCAAGCCTGTTAGAACAGCCATCATGGGAAAGGTAAAGAGATAACAAATGCTGGCATGGATGTCCTGTGTTGGTGGGACTGTAAACTGGTGCAGTGGAACTACCATAGGATCCAGTAATTAAACTTCTGGGAATATATTTAAAGGAAATGAAAACACTAACTCAAAAAGGTATCTGCAACCCCAAGTTCATAGCAGCTTTATTTACAATAGTTAAGAAATGGAAACAACCTAAGTGTCAATTGATGGATAAATGAATAAAGAAGTTGTGATATATATATTGGAATGTTGTTTAGTCTTTAAAAAATGAGAAAATCCTGTCATTTGCAACAACTAGGATGGAACTTAGTGGCATTATGCTGAGCGAAATAGGTCAGACAGAAAAGGGCAAATGCTGTAAAATCTCACACGTGGAATCTAAAAGCAAATAAAATAGAAACTAACTTACAGAAAAAAGATTAGACGTTGGGTACCAAAGGTAGAGGGTAGTGGGAGGGGGAATTGGAGGAAGGTGGTTGAAAAGTAAATAAATGAAATAAGTACTATGGATATTTGTAAAGCCTCCTCAGATAACCATTTTGCCTTCAGTTCAGTTCATTTGCTCAGTCCTGTCTGACTCTTTGCAACCTCATGGACTGCAGCACGTCAAGCTTCCCTGTCCATCAGCAACTCTTGGAGCTTACTCAAATTCATGTCCATCCAGTTGGTGATGCCACCCAACCATCTCATCCTCTTTCATCCCCTTCTCCTCCCACCTTCAATCTCTCCCAGAATCAGGGTCTTTTCAATTTAGTCAGTTCTATGCATCAGGAGGCCAAATCATTGGAGCTTCAGTTTCAGCATCAGTCCTTCCAAATGAATATTCAGGACTGATCTCCTTTAGGATGGACTGGTTGGACCTCCTTGCAGTCCAAGGGACTCTCAAGAGTCTTCTCCAACAACACAGTTCAAAAGCATCAATTCTTTGGCGCTCAGTTTTCTTTATAGTCCAACTCTCACATCCATACATGACTACTGGAAAAAATATAGCTTTGACTAGATGGACCTCTGTTGGCAAAGTGATGTCTCTGCTTTTTAACATGCTGTCAAAGTTGGTTATAACTTTTCTTCCAAGGAGCAAGTGCCTTTTAATTTCGTGGCTGCAGTCACCATCTGCAGTGATTTTGGAGCCCAAGAAAATAAAGTCTGTCACTGTTTCCCCATCTATTTGCCATGAAGTAATGGGACCAGATGCTATGATCTTAGTTTTCTGAATGCTGAGTTTTAAGCCAACTTTTTCACTTTCCTCTTTCACTTTCATCAAGAGGCTCTTTAGTTCTTCCTTGCTTTCTGCCGTTAAGTGTGGTGTCATCTGCATATCTGAGGTTATTGATATTTCTCCCGGCAATCTTGATTCCAGCTTGTGCTTCATCCAGTC
>NW_011495081.1:5995464-6036465 GCF_000754665.1 Bison bison bison | reverse complement strand
GTGCATATAAATTAAATAAGCAAGGTGACAATATACAGCCTTGACGTACTCCTTTCCCAATTTGGAATCAGTCTGTTGTTCCATGTCCAGTTCTAACTGTTGCTTCTTTACCTGCATACAGATTTCCCAGGAGGCAGGTCAGGTGATCTGGTATTCCCATCTCTTTCAGAATTTTCCACAGTTTATTGTGATCCACATAGTCAAAGGCTTTGGCGTAGTCAATAAAGCAGAAGTAGATGTTTTTCTGGAATTCTCTTGATTTTTCAATGATCCAATGGATGTTGGCAATTTGATCTCTGGTTTCTTTGCCTTTTCTAAAACCAGCTTGAACATCTGGAAGTTCACAGTTCATGTACTGATGAAGCCTGGCTTGGAGAATTTTGAGCATTACTTGGCTAGAGTGTGAGATGAGTGCAATTGTGCGGTAGTGTGAACATTCTTTGGCATTGCCCTTCTTCGGGATTGGAATGAAAACTGTTCTGTGGCGACTGCTGAGGTTTCCAAATTTGCTGGCATATTGAGTGTAGCACTTTCACAACATCATCTTTTAGGATTTGAAATAGCTCAACTGGAATTTCATCAAATCCACTAGCTTTGTTCATAGAGATGATTCCTAAGGCCTACTTGACTTCACATTCCAGGATGTCTGGCTCTAGGTGAGTGATCACACCATCGTGGTTATCTTGGTCATGAAGATCTTTTTTGTATAGTTCTTCTGTGTATTCTTGCCACCTCTTCTTAATATCTTCTGCTTCTGTTAGGTCCATACCATTTCTGCCTTCTTTTTCTTTGGGATGGTTTTGATCACCTCCACCTGTATAGTGTTATGGACCTCTGTTAAGAGTTCTTCAGGCACATTGTTAAGTAGATCTAGTCCCTTGAATCTACTTGTTACCTCTACTGTGAATTCATATGGGATATGATTTAAGTCATACCTGGCTGGCCTAGTCTTTTTTCCCAGTTTTCTTTAGTTAAGCTGAATTTTGCTGATGATCTGAGCCACAGTCAGTTCCAGGTCTTGTTTTTGCTGACTGTATACAGTTTCTCCATCTTTGGCTACAAAAAATTTAATCAATTTGATTTTGGTATTGACCATTTGGTGATGTACATGTGTAAAGTTCTCTCTCGTCTTGTTGAAAAAGGGTATTTGCCATGACTAGTGCATTTTCTTGGCAGAAATCAGTTGGTCTTTGCCCTGCTTCATTTTTTTCTCCAAGGCTGAACTTGCCCATTACTCCAGGACTCCAGGTATATCTTGACTTCCTACTTTTGCATTCCTATCCCCAAAGATGAATAGAACACTGTTTTTAGGTGTTAGTTCTAGGAGGTCTTTTAGGTCTTCATAGAACTGGTCAACTTCAGCTTCTTCAGCACCGGTGGTAGGGGCATAGACCTGGATTACTGTGATGTTGAATGGCTTGCCTTCGGAATGAACTAAGATCATTCTGTCATTTTTGAGGTTGCACCCAAGTACTGTATTTCAGACTCTTTTGTTGATTATGAGGGCTACTCTGTCTTCTATGGGATTCTTGCCCACAGTAGTATATATAATGGTCATCTGAATTAAATTTGTCAATTCCTGTCCATTTTAGTTCGCTGATTCCTAGGATGTCGATGTTTATTCTTACCATCTCCTGCTTGACCACATCCAATTTTCCTTGATTCATGGACCTAACATTCCAGGTTCCCATACAATACTGTTCCTTGCAGCATCAGATTTTACTTTTGTCGCCAGACACATCCACAACTGAGCATCGTATCTGCTTTGGCTCAGCCACTTCATTCATTCTGGGGCTTTTCGTAATTCTCCTCTGTTCTTCCCCAGTAGCATATTGGACACCTTAAGACCTAGGGGACTCATCTTTTGGTGTAATATATTTTTGCCATTTTATACAGTTCATGAGGTTCTCACGACAAGTATACTAGGATAGTTTGCCATTCCTTACTCTAGTAGAACGTTTTGTCAGAACTCTCTGCTATAACCTGTCCATCTGGGGTGGCCCTGCACTGCATGGCTCATAGCTTCATTGAGTTACACAAGGCTTTACGAACAGTGGAAGAACAAAGAGACATGAAAAGCAAGGGAGAGAGGGAAAGGTACATCCAATTAAACACAGAGTTTCAAAGAATAACTTGGAGAAAAAAGAATGCCTTCTTTAATGAACAGTACTTAATAATAGAATAAAACAACTAAAGGGAAAGACTAGAGATCTCTTCAGGAAAATTGGAAACATCAATGAAGCATTCTGACCAAAGATGGGCACAATAAAGGAAAAAGTTGTAAAGATCTAGTAGATGCTGAAGAGACCAAGAAGAGATGGGAAGAATACAGAGAAGAACTGTATATAAAAGATCTTAATGAACTGGATTACTACGATTGTATGGTTGGTCACCCAGAGCCAGACATTTTGGAGTGGGAAGTCAAGTGGGCCTCAAGAGCACTGTTGCTAATAAATCTAGTGGATGCAATGAAATTCCAGCAGAACTATCCAAATCCTTAAAGGAGGATACCATCAAAGTTTTGTATTCATTATGTCATCAAATCTGGAAGACCCAGCAGTGGCCACAGGACTGAAAAGGTCAATCCTCAGCCCAACTCCCAAGAATAGTAGTACCAAAGAATGTGATAACCACTGGACAACTACACTCATCTCCCATTCTAGTAAGGTCATGTTTAAAATCTTGCATGCTAGGCTTCAGTATTATGTGAACCAAGAACTTCCAGATGTCCAAGGTGGTTACAGAAAAGAAAAAGGAACTAGAGATCAAATTGCCAACATTCCCTGGATTATACAGAAAACAAGGGAATTTCAGAAAAACATCTATCTCTGTTTCATCAACTGTGCTAAAGCCTTTGACTGTGTGGATCATGATAAACTGTGGAAAGTTCTTAGAGAGATGGGAATACCAGACCATCTTACCTGTCTTCTGAGAAACGTGTATGCGGGTCAAGAAGCAACAGTTAGAAATGTGTATGGGAAAACTGATTGGTTCAAGGTTGAGAAAGGAGTACAACAGGGCTGTCTGCTGTCACCCTGTTTGTTTAACCTATATGCTGAGCATATCATGAGAAATGCCAGGATTGCTGAGTTAAAAGCCAGAATCAAGAGAGGCAGGAGAAACATCAACAATCTCAGATATGCGGATGACACCACTCTAATGGCAGAAAGCGAAAAGATACTAAAGAGCCTCTTGATGAGGGTGAAGGAGGACAGGGAAAGAGCTGGCTTAAGACGAAATATTAAAAAAACTAAGAACTCAGATGGTGGCATCCAGCTCCATTATTGCATGACAAACAGAAGGGGAAAATGTGGAAATAGTGACAGATATCCTCTTCTCAGTCTCCAAAATCACTGCGGACGGTGACTGCAGCCATCAAATCAGAAGACGATTACTTTCTTGGCAGGAAAGCAATGACAAACCTAGACAATGTATGGAAAAGCAGAGACATTTCTCTGCTGACAAAGGTCCGTATAGTTAAGGCTAAGGTCTTCCCAGTGGTCACATGGGGTTGTGAGAGCTGGACTATAAAGAAGGCAGAACACAAAGAGTTGATGCCTTCAAACTGCGGTGCTGGAGAAGACTTCTAGGGAGAAGACTTTCCCTAGACAGCAAGGAGATCAAACCAGTCAATCTTAAGGGAGATCAACCCTAAATATTCACTGGAAGGACTGATGCTGGAGCTGAAGCTCCAGTATTTTGATCATCTGATGCGAACACATGACTCATTGGAAAAGTCCCCGAGGCTGGGAAAGATTGAGGGCAGAAGGAGAAGAGATCGTCAGAGGATGAGATGGTTGGATGGCATCATTGATGCAATGAACATGAACTTGGGCAAACTCCGGGAGATGGTGACGGACAGGGAGGCCTGGTGTGCTGCAGTCCATGTGGTTGCAAGGAGTCAGACATGACTGGGTAACTGAACAATAATTATTACAGATATAATGTACATAATGATGACTGTAGCTAAAACTGTTGAATAATATATAGGAAAGCTAAGAGAGTCAATCCTAGCATTCTCATTACAAGGAGAAATATTTTTTCCTTTTTCTTTTCATTTTATCCATATGGGATGATGGATGTTAACTGAACCTACTATAGCAATCATTTCACAACTTATGTAAGTCAAACCATCATGCTGTAAACATTAACGTTATAAAGTAACATATGTCAATTATTTCACAATAAAATTTGGAAAAAAAAGTCATCTAGATAAGATACTCTACAAATAAGTAATTATTTAAATAAACAAATAAACATTGTATTGCATTTAAAGAGTAACAAGTATATCACAAGAGAGTCTATAAAATGAAAACAAATATATTTGCCAGTTTTGGAGAGAGTTATTGACTTGCCTCCATCTTGGGTAATAACTGGTAACGCCAAGCTATTTTCATCTTAATGTCAGGTTCCATTTTATGACTGCATACATCTTCATCACATTCTTTTTTATAGCTATCATCAATTAATGGTGCAGGAAGTTTCTAAGAAAACAGAATGACACATTATTAAGCATCTGTGGTTAAAAAAAAAGTGAAAATTTTCTTAAATCATAATATTACTACTTTCCAATGTATTAAAAATTGACACTTTAAAATTGACTCAAGCATGATATCATGACAATATCGATATTTCTACAGTAGAGAAAGAATTACACAGTATTAAATGTGAAATTTAACTTTTTACTAATGAACTAGAATTTGAAAAAAAAATTCAAATTTTTATACTAGCAAAAATCAAATGCTGTTGCTAGACACTACGATCATCAAGAAAATCTTATACTCTTAAAGTTTAGAATTAGCACTTTTATGTTGTATGTAATTATTGTTAGGTTTGCCACAAGGTACAAATACAGCATGTGTGTAATCTGTCTACTGGTTTGTAATTCTAGAATTTAAAAAACCCATTCACCAAAATAATGGATGAAGTAACAACTAACAATAAAGACATTTATTTTGCCCATATCAAACATTAGTTTTGCACCTGCAAGCCTATGACTCTAACTTTAACAATGAAAATAGAATTTAAAATCTCTGATTAAATGAAGAGACAAAGAATTCCCATTTTCCTTACTTAGAAGCTGACCTACAAAATGACCTACTGAGCGGCTACAAGAAAACATACGAAAACATTGTTTTGTGAAGAGTACACACGCTTTTTGGAGAAGGAAAACACAAGCAGTAATTTTGTTTTTTATCAGCTATAATCATAAAGTGAAGCATTTGGATTAGTAAACATAATCTTGTATGTCTTCATAAATTAGTGTAAGCTGCAATTTATACCTTTCAGGATTAAATTTACTTATACTTGTGACTCTGAGTGAACTCCGGGAGTTGGTGATGGACAGGGAGACCTGGAGTGCTGTGATTCATGGGGTCGCAAAGAGTCGGACACGACTGAGCGACTGATCTGATCTGATGCTTAAAATTGTGTCAACTAAAAATTATAGTAACCATCAGATATTTTAGAGTAATCTCCTAAAAGATTTTACAGTGGATTCACTCTATAATATATGCTAGTATTAGACACTGCTGCTGCTGCTGCTAAGTCGCTTCAGTCGTGTCCGACTCTGTGCGACCCCATAGATGGCAGCCCACCAGGCTCCCTCATCCCTGGGATTCTCCAGGCAAGAACACTGGAGTGGGTTGCCATTTCCTTCTCCACTAGTTGTATGATTAAAACTCTGAATACATCATACCTAGCAAAGCATTCATTTCTTACAAAACACAAAGTTACATTTTTTCCAATGGAAACAAATATATGTGTATAGTTCAACATAGCATAGAGGTTATAAGTTTGAATTTAGCAACCAGATTGTTCAGATTCAAATCCTGACTTTGCAGTAGAGCTGTATCTGTGGTTACCCTGACCACCTGTAGTACCTCTACATGTCTCCATTCAAAACTGGAAAAATGCAGATAGTAGTATTTACTTCATTGGTTTGTTGTAAGTAATAAATGAGCTAAAAATATAAATGCAAAGAATGGTACCTGCCACATGTCAAGCATTCAATAAATGTTTGATTATGAGAACTGAGTCAAATCACTGTCCTAACTTTAACTCAAAGCCACACATTTTGTATTGTCAATATTAGGTAGCATTTAGTATAAATATTCGGAGAAGGCAATGGCATCCCGGAGAAGGCAATGATACCCCACTCCAGTACTCTTGCCTGGAGAATCCCATGGACAGAGGAGCCTGGTAGGCTGCAGTCCACGGGGTCGCTAGGAGTCGGACACGACTGAGCGACTTCACTTTCACTTTTCACTTTCATGCACTGGAGAAGGAAATGGCAACCCACTCCAGTGTTCTTGCCTGGAGAATCCCAGGGATGAGGGAGCCTGGTGGGCTGCCGTCTATGGGGTCACACAGAGTCGGACACGACTGAAGCGACTTAGCAGCAGCAGCAGCAGTATAAATATTTGTATTTTTTTCAATCTAAGGAACGTTTGTAATAACAGTTATGACAAAGGTCATAACTCAACAACAAAAACATTAAAAAATTTTTTTCAAAAGAGACAGTGTGTATTTTTAAAATGTATACCACACTGTCTCTCGTTAGTTAAAATATATCAATCTGGAATAGAAATGTTCTAATATTAAGGTGTATAGTATTAAAGAACTAGACCTAAAATATTAGAGATCTCTTATTAATACGGCTAAGACATGTAAACAAGATGAGAGTATAAAAATAGGTGACCATTTCCTTATATATCTTATTAAATAGGCATCTACTCCTATGGTGGACATTTCACCATTTCAAAAACTTTTATAAGAGGAAAATTACAATGATTCTAATTTCAGTATTGATAAAATAGATGCTCATTTTCTAAAGAGGAAAATGTTCAAAATAGGTATAGAAAATACACTCTAACTAGTAACATTCATCTAAAGGTTATGTTTTAATATATAAATAATAAATATACATATATTAATATGTGCATATATTAAGTACTTTCAATTGAAATAAAATTCACATAAAACAAAATTTATTATTTTAAGTATTTTAAAGTGCAGTTGAGTGAATTTTAGAATATTATGAGTTGTGCAACCATTACCACTATTTACTTTCAGAACATTTTCAATCCTCCCAAAAGAAACAGTACACTCATTCAGCAGTCACTACCCATTCCCCCCTCCTCCTAGTCCTCCAAATCGTTAATCTATTTTCTGTCCTATGGATTAGTCTAGTCCAGACAGTTAATTTAAATAGAATTATATAACACATGACCTTTTGGATCTGGTTTATTTCACTTAGTGTGGTGGTTTCAAGGTTCATCCATTTGGCTGTATGTATTTCATTTTATTACTGAATAATATTCCACTGATTGGATATATGTCACATTTGTTTATCTATTCATCAGTTGGTAGACATCTGGATTGTTTCTACTTTTTGGCTGTTATGACAAAGCAGCTATGAATATTCATGCCTGAGTTTTAATGTGAACATATATATCCACTTCTCTAGGATGTATACCTAGGAGAGGGTCATAGAGTAAATCTGTTAAACTTTTTCAGGAACTACAAAAATGTTTTCCATAATGGCTGTACCATTTTATATTCTTACCAACAATGTTTGAGGGTTCCAATATTTCTACATCCTAACATTTTTTCTTTCTTTATTGAAAAAATAGCTATCTTAGTAGGTGTTACATAGTATCTCATTGAAGTTTCGATTTACATCTGATGACTAATGATGTTGAGTTTCTTTTCATGTGTTAGTTTTGGACACTTGTATATCTTCTTTAGAAATATGTCTATATATACTTTGCCCACTGTTTAACTGGGCTCTTTACCTTGTTGAGTTATGACAATTCTTTATTTATTCTAGGTATTAGACCCTTATCGTATATATGATATGTTCTCACATTCTGTGGTTTTGTCTTTTCACTTTCTCACCAGTGTGTTTTGATGCAAAAATATTTTTTAATTTTGATGAAGTCCAGTTTATTGTTTTTTTCTTTTGTTGCTTGTACTTTTGATGTTGTATTTAAGAAACTATTGCCTAACCCAAAGTCATAAAGATTTCCTCCTTTCGTTTTTTCTAAAGTTTTAGATTCAGGATCCGTGGACAAGATGGCGGAGTAGAAGGACGTGCACTCATCTTCTCCTGCAAAAACACCAAGATTGCAACTAGCGGCTGAACAACCATCGACAGGAGAACGTTGAATCACACCAAAAAAAAGATACCCTGCATCTAAGAGCAAAGGAGAAGCCCCACAAGATGGTAGGGGGGGCAAAATCGCTTTTAGAATCAAACCTCAGAACTGCCAGCAATGCTTGGAGGACACAAACAAAACCTTGTGCACACCACGACTGAGGGAAAGCAGCAGTGATCCCCACAAGGGATTAAGTCAGACCTGCCAATGAGTGTCTCCTGCAGAGGCATGGGTCAGCAGTGACCTGACTCAGGGGCAGGAGCTCTGGCTGCAGCAGACCTGGGAGGTGGGGCATGCGGCATGAGTCCGCCTGGAGGAGGTCGCCATTAGCGCCACTATAGAACCGCAAATACATCACCCACAAACTGGAGAACAACTATACCAAAGAAGTTCTCACAATGCTGCCAAAGTTCTAGGGCCCACAACAGATTTTCTGACTTGGGGATTCAGCAAAAGGGCTGAGAACCCCAGGAAAACAGACTCTTGGAGAGCACAACAAAACCTTGTGTGCACCAGGACCTAGGAGAAAGGAGCTGCTGCTGCTGCTAAGTCACTTCGTCATGTTTGACTCTGTGCGACCCCATAGACGGCAGCCCACCAGGCTCCCCTGTCCCTGGGATTCTCCAGGCAAGAACACTGGAGTGGGTTGCCATTTCCTTCTCCAATGCATGAAAGTGAAATTACTATATAACACAGGGAGCTCAGCCTGGTGCTCTGCGATGCTAGAGGTGTGGGATGGGGGAAGGGGAGAGAGCCTCAAGAAGGTGGTATATGTGTATGATTATGGCTAATGCTCGTTGTTGTACACTGAAGCCAATACAACATTGTAAAGCAATTTTCCTCCAATTTAAAAATAAATTAAAAAAAGATAAAAAAAAAAAAAGAAAAGTGAAAGGGAAGTGGCTCAGTCGTGTCCGACTCCTAGCGACCCCATGGACTGCAGCCTACCAGGCTCCTCTGTCCATGGGATTTTCCAGGCAAGAGTACTGAATGGGGTGCTATCGCCTTCTCTGGGAGAAAGGAGCAGTGATGCCATAAGAGTTTGGCCTTAGGCCAAACTATAGGGAGGGAACACAGCCCCACCCATCAGCAGAAAATTGGATTAAAGATTTACTGAATATAGCTCCACCCACCAGAGCAAGACCCAGTTTTACCCACAGCCTGTCCTTCCCAAGGAAGGACATAAGCTTCTTGTTCTCATCCATCAGCGAGCAGACAGAATGAAAACCACAACCACAGAAAACCAACCAGACTGATTACACAATCACAGCCTTGTCTAACTCAATGAAACTATGAGCTATGCCATGTGGGGACACCCAAGATGGAGGGGTCATGGTGGAGAGTTCTGACAAAACAAGGTTTAATGGAGAAGGGAATGGCAAACCACTTCATTATTCTTGCCTTGAGAACCCCATGAACAGTATGAAAAAGCAAAAAGATATGACACTGAAAAATGAACTCCCCAGGTCAGTAGGTGCTCAATATGCTACTGGAGAAGAGTAGAGAAATAACTACAGAAAGAATGAAGAGACAGAACCAAAGTGAAAACAACCCACAGTTGTGGACATGACTGGTGATGCAAGTAAAACGTGATGCTGTAAAGAACAATACTGCATAGGAACCTAGATTGTTAGGTCTATGAATCAAGGTAAATTGGAAGTGTTCAAACTTCCAATGGAAGTTTGGCAAGAGTGGAGATGGCAAGAGTGAACATCAACATTTTAGGAATCAGTGAACTAAAGTGGACTGGAATGGGTGAATTTAATTCAGATGACCATTACATCTACTACGGTGGGCAAGAATCCCTTAGAAGAAATGGAGTAGCCCTAACAGTCAACAAAAGAGTCTAAAATGCAGTACTTGGGTACAGTCTCAAAAATGACAAAATGATCTTCGTTTGTTTCCAAGGCAAATTATTCAATATCACAGTAATCCAAGTCTAAGTCCCAACCATTAATGCTGAAGAAGCTGCAGTTGAACGGTTCCATGAGGGCCTATAAGACCTTCTAGAACTAACACCAAAAATAGATATCCTTTTCATCCCAGAGGACGGGAATCCAAATGTAGGAAGTCAAGAGATATCTTGAGTAACAGGCAAGTTTGGCCTTGGAGTATAAAATGAGGTAGGTCAAAGGCTAACAGAGTTTTGCCAAGAAATGCACTGGTCATAGCAAACACCCTCTTCCAAAAATACAACAAGACAACTCTACACATGGACATCACCAGATGGTCAATACTAAAATCAGATTGATTATATTATTTGGAGCTGAAGATGAAGCTCTATATAGTCAGCAAAAACAAGACCAGGCGCTGACTGTGGCTCAGATCATGAAGCCAATTTGGCTCCTTATCGCCAAATTCAGACTTAAATTGAAGAAAGTGGGGAAAACCACTAGACCATTCAGGTATGACCTAAATCAAATCCCTTACGATTATACAGTGGAAGTTATATATAAATTCAAGGGATTAGATCTGATAGAGTGCCTGAAGAACTATGGACAGAGGTTCATAACATTGTACAGGAGGCAGTGATCAAAACCATTCCCAAGAAAAGTAAAAGCTAAAGGTAAAATGGTTGTCTGAGGAGGCCTTACAAATAGCTGAGAAAAGGAGAGAAGCGAAAGGCAAAGGAGAAAATGAAAGATATATCCATCTGAATGCAGAGTTCCAAAGGATAACAAGGAGAGATATGAAAGCCTTCCTCAGTGATGAATGCAAAGAAATAGAGGAAAACAATAGGATGGGAAAGACTGGAGATCTCTTCAAAAAAATCAGAGATTCCAAGGGATCGTTTCACACAGAGACAGGCAAAATAAAGGACAGAAACTGTATGGACCTAAAAGAAGAAGATACTGAGGTGGGAAGAATACACAGAAGAACTATACAAAAAAGATCTTCATAACCCAGATAACCACGATGGTGTGATCACTCACCTAGAGCCAGACATCCTGGAGTTCAAAGTCAAGTTGGCCTTAGGAAGCATCAGTATGAACAAAGCTCAGTTCAGTTCACTTAAGTCACTCAGTCGTGTCCGACTCTTTGCAACCCCATGGACTGCAGCACGCCAGGCTTCCCTGTCCATCACCAACTCCCAGAGCTTACTCAAACTCATGTCCATCGAGTCAGTGATGCCATATAATTCCAGGTGAGCTATTTCAAATCCTAAAAGATGATGCTGGAAAAGTGCTGCATTGTATATGCCAGCAAATTTGGAAAACACAGCAGTGGCTACAGGACTGGAAAAGGTCAGTTTTCATTCCAATCCCAAAGAAAGGCAAACTACCATGTCAAAGAATGTTCAAACTACCACACAATTGCACTCATCTCACATGCTAGCAAAGTAATGCTCAGAGAAAGCAAAGCTAGAGAATTCCAGAAAAAACATCTACTTCTGCTTCATTTACTACGCCAAAGCCTTTGACTATATGGATCACAACAAACTGTGGAAAATTCTTCAAGAGATGAGAATACCAGACCACCTTACCTGCCTGCTATGAAACCTGTATGCAGGTCAAGAAGCAACAGTTAGAACCAGACATGAAACAATAGACTGGTTCAAAATTGGGAAAGGAGTACATCAAGGTTGTATATTGTTACCCTGCTTATTTAACTTATATGCAGAGTACATCATGCAAAATGCCAGGCTAGATGAAGCACAAGCTGGAATCAATATTGCTGGGAGAAATATCAATAATTTCAGATATGGAGATGATACCACCCTTATGGCAGAAAGTGAAGAGGAACTGAAGACCCTCTTGATGAAAGTGAAGAGGAGAGTGAAAAAGCTGGCTTAAAACTCAACATTCAATAAATGAAGATCATGGCAACTGGTCCCATCACCTCATGGCAAATGGGGAAACAATGGAAACAGTGAGAGGCTTTACTTTCCTGGGCTCCAAAATCACTGCAGATGGTCACTGCAACCATGAAATTAAAAGTTGCTTGCTCCTTGGAAGAAAAGACATGACTAACCTAGACAGCATATTAAAAAGCAGAGACATTACTTTGCCAACAAAGGTCCATCTATCAAAGCTATAGTTTTTCCAGTAGTCATGTATGGATGTGAGAGTTGGACTATAAAGAAAGCTGAGTGCCAAAGAATTGATACTTGTGAACTGTGGTATTGGAGAACTCTTGAAAGTCCATTGGACAGCAAGGAGATCAAACCAGTAAATCCTTAAGGAAATCAGTCCTGAGTATTCACTGGAAGGCGTGATGCTGAAGCTCCAGTACTTTGGCCACCTGACTTGAAGAACAGACTTATCGGAAAAGACCCTGATGCTGGGAAAAATTGAAGGCAGGAGAAGGGGACAACAGAGGATGAGATGGTTGGATGGCATCACCAACTCAATGGATATGAGTTTGAGCAAGCTCCATGAGTTGTTCATGGACATGGAAGCCTGATGAGCTGCAATCCATGGGGTCACAAAGAGTCGGACATGACTTAGTGACTGAACTGACTGACTGACCAGCTGAAAGGGTGTGAAATTACCACCCCAGTGCATCTAGGAGCCAGAGGATTGAACTTGAGAGGCGTATTCTTGGGCCTGAAAATCTTTTGAAATTGCTTTGTTAAATTTAGACCTGCTTGGGATACATCAGCCATTCCTTCTTTCTGATTTCTCTCTTGGATTTGAAATGTTTTTCCTATGCCTGTCCCACCACTGTACTATGGAGCCACCTAACTTGCCTGGTTTCACATGTTCAGTCAGCACTGGTTATGGGGTTGGACTAAATGTTTTTTGCATGAGAGAAGGACATGTATTCCTGGTGGGGGGTGGGGGGGGGGCGGGCGGAGGGGAGGGCTGGGAAACACAAACATTCAGTCTATAACTGTCTGGCACACAGTAAGCATTCAGTAAATGTTTGAGGGTGTAATAAATGATGGCTAACAAATCTGTTTCCAATCATTCTGCAATTTCTGAACTTAGATTTTTAATGGCCTTCTGGATATTCTACCTGAATGTTCAACTATATGTCAAACTCAAAGTATATAAGAAGTCAGGTTATTGTTTTTCATTCTTCTTTCCTCCCTTTCTGTCAGCTCTTCCTCCTCCTTGCTTTCTCTACAATTTCCTTAGTTAATTCCCTCTCCTGGCTCAGAGCAGCATGTAGCAATAGGGCTCTCAGTTGACTCTTAAGTATCTCAGAAAGAAGATATGATTGTAGCTTGTATCTTCTTTCATACTGTTCTCTTACAAAGTGGACAACGTGTGCTAACACAGTAAGTCCTGAGCTTCTCTACCTCTGAGTCTTTATTATTGGTGTTTCCTTTGCTTAATGTTGTTGTTTAGGGGTTTTCTTAATCTAGTAATCTGTATATTTGGATATCCAATAAAAACTCATTTGATAGAAAAGAAGAGCATAATTTATAATAGCAGGGAGTATAAGTTAACTCATTAAAATCAAACAATTTCATTAAATTAACAGTAAAATTAAGGGAATTAGTTCAAAACAATATAGAAAGGAAATGCCATGAGTAGGCTGCAAATCCATGAACTTGAAGACAGTAAGGGAAATTATCAACAACAAAGGACAGAGGGAAGAAAGTAAGAAGAAGAAGAAGAAGAATTCTGGCAAGCTTTTTCATATGAACTGCTGAGCTGAATCTAAAATTTAATCAGAAGTGCCAAAGACCTATAGTAGCCAAAACAACTTTAAAAAGAAGAAAGTTAGGACTTAAAATACCTAATTTCAAGACATAAAAACAGAAAGATGAAGTCCATTTAAGATAGACGTATGATTCAATGGAACAGAAAAGAAAGTTAGGGAAGAGACTCAGATATTTTTTTAAACTGATTTTCTACACAGATGCCAAGGCAATTTAATAGAGACAGGATAACAACAAATTCTTAGAAAACAACAGAGGAGAAAATAGTGGTTTTAGGTATTCCAGGAATCAGCAAACTGGTTGGGCCAAATCCAACCAGCCACCTGTTTTTGTAAACAAAGTTTTATTATAACATAGTCATCCTCCTTTGTTTACGAACTGTCTGCCTTAGTGATACAATAGCAGAACTGAGTAGTTGTAACAGAGACCATATGGTCTGCAAAGCTAGAAACATTTACTAACTTGTCCTTTAAAGAAAAGTTTGCTGACCTCTGAGTGATTCAAATTTTTCTTAAATAGGACAAAAACATAGCATGAAATATACTGAACTTTAAAAATGTTTTTCAAATGATACTGTTAAGCAAACAAAGAAGCAAGCTATAGATTGGGAGTAGATATTTGCTAAACACTTTGGCTCAGACGGTAAAGCGTCTGCCTGCAATGCAGGAGACCCGGGTTCGATTCCTGGGTCAGGAAGATCGCCTGGAGAAGGAAATGGCAATCCACTCCAGCACTCTTGCCTGGAAAATCCCATGGACGGAGGAGCCTGATAGGCTACAATCCATGGGGTCACAAAGAATCGGACACAATTGAGTGACTTCACTTCACTTATCTGATAAAGAATTTATACCCAGAATATAAAAGAACACACAACTCAATGACAAAAATGCAAATAGTCCAATAACAGGTGGACAAAAGAGTTGAACAGACACTCTACCAAAAGATATAAGGATGGCAAACACAAGAAGACACTCGATATCATTAATGATTGTTATTGCTGTTCAGTCGCTCAGTCGTGTCCGACTCTGTGACCCCGTGGACTGCAGCACGCCAGGTTTGCCTGTCCTTCACTATCTCCCAGAGCTTGCTCAAACTCGTGTCCATTGAGTCGATGATACCATCCAATCATCTCATCCTCTGCCCTCAACCTTTAGTGATTAGGAACATGCAAATTAAAACCACAACAAGTTATCACTATATGTGCACTGGAATTGTTAACATAAAATTAAAAAAATGGTCACACCAACTGTTAAAAAGAAAGCAGGCGGCTGGAATTCTTACACACCACTGATAAATCTAAACTGCACAGCTACTTTAGAGAAGAGTTTGGAAATTCTCTAAAAAGTGAATATTCACTTTCAATATGATCCAGCAATTATCTTCTTAGGTATCTGCCAAAGAGAAATGAAAACATGTCCATACAAAGACATGTACATGGACGGTCACAACTTCATTTAACAGGCAACAGGGAAAACCCAAATGTCCATCAACTGGTAAATGGCTAAAAACGTTAGAGGAACAAACTCTACTGATACATGTAAGAATATGGTTAATCTAAAAATCATTATGTTAAATGAAAGAAGCCAGATACAAAACATATACCGCATGATTCCACACATGTGAAATTCTAGTCAAAGCAAAATATTAAGATGGTAAGCAGACTAGAGGTTACTAGTGGCCAAGAGATAGACTGCATCAGATATTTCAGTAACGCGGGATTTTAAATGACAAGGAAAAAAATGTTTTCAAAATATGAGGAAATCTGATATTAAGACTGGAATTTTCCATCCAGGAAAATTATTTATTAACTCTAAGCACAAAATATGTTTTAAAAAGGCATACAGTGTTTCAAAAGCTTACCTATCACCAAGTTTCCTGAATAACCTGAAGATACAATTCAGCAGTATAAGAAAGAAATGAGGTAGAAAGTGTAAAAATTAAAAACTGGTAACACCTTTTAATGAAGGCATTATTAGACATATTGTTAGACACATTTTTCATTAAACATAAAATTTCAAAAAATATATTTTATTTAATGTACCTTTTAGAATGGCTGTTATAAAAAAGATGAGGGGTAACAAGTTCTGGGAAGGATGTAGAGAAAAGGGAATGGAGAAAAGGGAACGCTTGTGAACTGTTGGTGGAAATGTAAATTGGTGCAGCCACTATGGAAAATGCTATGGAAGTTCCTCAGAAAATTAAATATAGAACTATCATATGATCCAGCAATCCCACTTCTAGGTGTACATCTGAAGGAGATGAAATCATATGTCAAAGAGATACCTGTACCTCCATTTTCACTGCTGCATTTTTTACAATAGTCAAGGCATAGAAACAACCTAAGAATCTATCAACAGATGAATGAAGAAAATATTACATATATATACAACATTACTCAGCCATTAAAAACAATAAAAGGAAATTCTCCCATTTGTGACAATATGGTGGACTTGAGGGCATCCTGCTAAGTGAAATAAGTCAGATGGAGAAAGATAAATGCTATACACACTGATTTAGATGAGGGATCTAAAATATATGACCTTATAAAATAGAGAACAGACTGGTGGTTGTCAGAAGCAGGGGAACGGGCAATGGTGATCAAAAGGTACAAATTTCCAGCTATAAGATAAATAATTCTGTATATGATAGATGTATAGCAGGGTGACTATAGTTAACAACACTGTATAATTGAAAGCTGCTGAGAAAGTAGATCTTACAAGTTCTCATCACAAGAAAAAATTCTAAATGTGAGGTTATGGACATTAACTAAACTTGTTCTGCTATTATTCTACAATACATACATATATCCAATCATTACATTGTACACCTTAAAATAATAAAGCTACATGTCAATTACATCTTAATAAGACTGTTAGGGAAAAAAGAACTGCTGGGAAGAGAATAAAAAGCAGAACAAGAACGCGAAGGACTAAACATGAAGAAATGAAAGGAACTAAAAATATGACATGATACTGAGCAACTGAAGGAATATAAAATATGAAATCCATTTTCCTGTTCCCTTCAAATGAAAAATGAGTGATTTAAAGATATACCTAAAATGATATTTTTGGAAAAAAAGAAATACTCTGGTCTTTTTGCTTTCTATTATTCAGAAATTTCTGTTAAGAGTTTACATACAATATGTTGTTTTATTTGTAAGCCCTAACATTTTTGCAGTGTGCCATCATCGATCTACCCTGCTTGAATCACTGACCCTAACAGAGATGATCACTGTATCTGTAATCTCTACCATTTGTTGCAATGCCTGTATCTAATCAAACAAAAAATTTGATTGATGTTTTGATAAAATGTCTATTTTGAGAGAATGCGAAGAATAAGCTCTTTAATAATCAAATATTATAGCCATCAATCACAGATCAGCATCCACCCTCATTATTTTTGAAAATCCCCAGTCTTGATTTCTAACCCAGTGCACCAACAGAACACAATGTATGGCTGTTATATCTTTGCTTCCTAAGAGAAAGAATATCTCATATTTGGTTCTTTTTCACAATGTGGTACTTACAGTTCCCATGTATTTGGAAATGAGGATCATAAACATCAATAAATAAAAATAAAAAGCAGGCATCATAAGTTCCACACAGAAGACAGAATGGAAAGTATAAAATATCTTTTTTAATCAAATACATTAAGTTAGAAAATTAATATAGAAATTGGCAATACTTTCAGACAAAAAGAACTGTTTACTCTATTTTTAAAAAAAGCTATAAGAAACAAAATTATAACAAACTTGCAATACCAAAGTATACTCTAGCATTTTATATTTTATTTTTTTACCAGAAACATTTATCCTTATCCATAAGATGCTGTAAATATATTTCTTCCCCTTTTCAATTCATGTCATTTTGTGCTTACTGCTTTATTATTTTGTGGTCTTTGTTTTGGCAGATGCACAAGCAAAATCTGATTCCAACAGTTTGACCCTTCTCACTTTTTATGTTCTCTAGGGCATAATAAAACCCAAGATACAATCCCTCAGCAGTTAATGAAGCTTAACCTCCCACCCTCTTAATTACCAATGCATTACACCAACTATGGGCATCATACTCCTCTCTAAGCTATTTTACAATTCAGCAGAAGTACTACTGAGCTATTATGTAGCAACATAATCCATGCAGCATGAGAAATCCTTCTTAAAAATAAAATCTTTTGATCCTTGCAGGTTTTGGTAACTGTATAATTAATACTACTTAAGCATTATCCATGTATCAGTAAGTATATTACTTTGTTGATTTATGGGGGGTTTTGGAGGAAATATTTATTTTCTGAAAGTTTGAAAGAGATACAAATCCAAAGATATTACTGATTATCATAATCTAAATAAAAACATAGTCTAAATATCAAACTGGATATTTACAAATTAAAGGTATGTTCTCCACATTATCTTCATTTAACTATTCAAAACTATGGGGGGAGGAGTGACTTTAATTGTTAAAAGCATTCAGAAATGTAAATTAATGGAATAAGTCAGAAGATCTTGGGGTGTAGTTGATGCTACACTGAAAAGTTTTTAAACTCACAAATTTTAAGATTAGCAATTAGTGAATTATCTTGTACCAAACTAAATGCAGTACCTATTAGGGAATATCTTGGTGCGATTTCAGATATTATTTATTGGATATAAATTTAGCAAAATTACAGATATTACAAGAATGGTGAAAATCACTTTCATATCAGCATACTAAACTCCCAAGGATAAGCGGACAAAATTGATGTCTGTGATTTGGAAACTACATTAATTATATGAATCTGAAAAATAGAAAATGAAACCACTGGGATCAGAGCAGTGTCTTGATACTCTTCCACCGATACTTATCACGTTATCATCCTTATCTTTATCATGTTTCTTTTTAACATGTGAACCACAAATGTGCTGAGAAGACTGGAAAAATCTCTCAATTTGCTTGGCTAAGACAGAGGGAAGGAGAAGGATACATGAAGAACAGAAAATGGAAGTCTACACTACAAGTATTCAGAAATGAAGAGAAAGCTGCACTAAGTGAAAATAATTTCAATTAAATGCAAATATAATAATTAAGAAATATTACATTCTAAATAATCACATTTTTAGGAGTACCAGTCATAGAAGGATCTCAAAGCGTTTCGACATGTATTAACCCGAGTTCTACTGCAATTGAATAGTGAGAATGGGAAGATGAGGTACACATGAATTTAAATTCCTTATCTAGGTTCTAGCAGTATGCTTGGTGATACATAAATAGTACTTCTAGTCTTAACCAAAGCAGTTGGAGGTTTCAACACTGTCTATTGATGCTATTGACCAAAAGGAGTTTAAAAGGAAATGCACTGAGTTTCTTGGCATTCTAATATTAGCTTCCATAATTATTTTCTCACATATATAAAAAAAAATAACTGCCAGGCTGTTAAGAACAAGTCTCTATGAGGTCTATATTAGTTTTATCAATTTTCCTTAATACATCAATTTAGATACAGAATTTATGACTTTATAAATCAACATGTAAGATCTATATTACATACTCCTTCAAAACAGTCTCTTTACTTCAGACTTCTTAAGAAGAAAGCTTAAAATAAAAATTTCATGCTTTTAGTTACAGCGAAGTGAGATTGCACTGCTGGAATCTATTAATATTTTTATTCATAAAAATTGGAGTTTTCCTTTCTAGATTTTTTTTACAAAGTCAAGTTTACATATTCAAAGTTGTCAATGTTTAATCTAGCTCTGACTGTACAACCAATAAAACTCATACCCAGAGATATAAGTTAAAGTGAAGAGAGTTCCTAATTAGGTAACTAGTATTGTTAAAAATGTGAACTTCTCTGTGTGTGTATATGTGTTAGGTATGTGTGTATACATAAGTGTGCATATGTATATTTTTACCTATATTATGTTCCTACTTAGAGAAAGAATAATGAACGGTGAACAATGTAGTCCTTACAATAGGACATATCTTAATTACAATACATTTTGTGAATTGTTTTAAAAAGTAGACTAAATGCTCCACTTAATCACTGTATTAACAGGTTTAGCTAGTGAGATCATATGTAGTAACTCCCTTCAGTAAATGTTTACTGTATAAGAGTGCATATTAACCCATTTTAAGAAAACATGATATATGAAAATCTACATTGAGCAAACAAAGTTATATAATAGTAAGTTACTTTCTTCTTCTTTAAGTATTAAATGCCTTTACTGAATATAAACTAAATCCTAAAAACTGTTAGTGTAACTAAAACATTCCTAAATATAGCTATTTTAAAAGTTAAGAAAGTGACAATCATAATTATTTATTAAATCAAGATCACAGAATCTTTACACTGTTGGAAAAGAAATACTTCAAAGTTTTATGGATATCTATTGTCAAAGAAATCTCAGTTAGGAACAGAAGCAGGCATTATCTTCATTTAAAGGGTCCTGATCAGTTAAATTCCTAACTCAGAAGCACACAAGTGACTAGTTTTATTTATTTGATATTATATATTTTTAATTTTTTTCAGAATAAACAAAACTATGGAAAATGTAGCAAACAAAAATCTTTAGGGTATTGTGGGCACTAAATGAAACGATATAATTTTATTTTTATTAAAATGTGAAAATTATTTTCTGTAGTATATTTGGTTTTAGTAGAACAGAACTCATTCTCTTTTTGTTCATTGACTACTGAGAAGTAGAAGTAACTAAGAGCATAAAATAGGTTTTTAAAAATTCTATAGCACCCTGTATGTTATAGTCTATTTTAAAAGATAAACGTGAGAAGTACACTTCATAGTTTCAGATTTATTTTCTACTTCAAGTCTTCATTTTAATACTCTCTATCCTGTTTTTGAAATCTAGCAGACTTTTAGACTCAATGTATGCACCCACAATCAGCACATTTCAAATGCCTGTGATTTCATTAATACGTACCATAATGTGAAAAGATGGATGTGAGGAACTAAGGCTTTCTGCAATTGCCTGTCAGTTTCTGATAAACAAAACTTAAATCAGAAGAGAAATACTGAAAGATTCACCCCAACACTAGCTGGAGAAATAGCCCTATTTTGGGGGGGTGTTTTCAACAGTAGAGTTATCCTTTTATACATAATAAATCTTCACAGACTGTCTATTTAATTTATGATCCTTGATGGTATACTGCCTCTCTACGCCTATGGTGTCCTTTAATGTTTCATTAAATGGGACAGCATGTTAATTTGGGAGGCTGATTTTCTTTTAGTTTGAATGGCTCTGGTTTTCAAGTCATTTATCCCCCTCAAAAGAATTGAATTCTTTCCCTTCTGAATACTTTTTCAGAAAAAGTAATCAGAAGAAAAGTGAACCCTCTTTCTAATATTCTCAATATTGACTTTGTATGACTTCTTTTCCAAGAATGATAAAAGGCTCTTATATTACAGTTCCAAGATTTAAACATTTCTTTGAGTATAGCAAAACCATCAAGTATTCACAACCATCCATTTTTTATGGGTTCAAAATAAAATTTTTGAAAGTAAATGTGAAGCCTGGAATAGATGCTTTAAGATTCAGAAAGCAAAAACCTCAGATATTTAATTCTGATTTGGAACTCCAGAATACGGTAGGCAGATATTATTACTATTTTAATATGAAAGGTTAAGTGACTTGTGCAAGGTCCTGAAGCTAGTTAAGTAGCCACACAGAAATTAAAATCTAAGCTCAGATTTCAAGTATAATTCATCTTCTTGAGAGTAAATATCCTGTTACAGAGTGTGGCATTTTACTATATAACTTAGGCCACTTTTCTGCATGCAAAATTCCTTTCTTTTGTTGACTTAAGCACAAACATCAAGGCCAACTGTGTGTTCATTCCAACGTTATATCAAAAATGTTCTCACGAGCCAGTGACAGAGAGGTGGGTTTATTTTCTTTTATATTTTTATCTTATCTTTGATTTCCTCGTTGGAAAATAAGGCACATGCCATCTTTTAAAAGCTGGCTACAAATGTAGGTCACTGGAAGCAGTACTGAGCCTTTGCATGTTTTTTCTTAGTCTTTTTAATTTGCCAAAGAAGCTGTAACTGTGGCTGCCAGGGGAGAACTCAGAATTTTAAATAAGCTCTCACAAGTAGCTAGGGAAGGATTAAAAAAGAGTGAAGCCCTAGGGTCAAACAGCAAATTTCCGGCTCTACTAGCACTTCAGACTCATAAGCACTGAAAAGCATATAGTCTGATAATTTTCTCAAACAAATAAAATGTTGACAAAGAAGAGAAGGGAACATATTCTGATTATAGCTCAGCCTTCAAAGATATTGTAATATTTGTCCTTATATTATGAACAAAGGTATACAGTGATAAGCTAGTTTTGATAAGACACACATTAAATATTATATAGGCTAGAAAAAGTTAAAAAATGTGTGGGCAAGTGTGTAATGTATAAGGTGTTGAGCATGCATAAAGCTTGCCAAGTAGAATACAGAAGGGCCAGAAAAAACTTTTAAATTATTTATACCATTATATGTTACTTCTGTTCTGAATCATAAAACTACAACTTGGAGATGAGCATAAATTAAAAAAATGCTCAATGATAAATTTGGTCAACCAAAGGATGTTTCTTTAACTTCATTTTTATACCTGTTTCAATTTTTGGCACTGAAAAAAAGCATAGGTTGGATCCGAGACATTTTTGTATTCGCCATACTCAGGAAGACCAAATAGTACTACAATGTATTAAGAGCAAACTGACCACTCGCTAGATTTCTAATTTATGTTCCATGATCAGTAAATAACAGATGGATGGCAAACAGACTTAATCATGACACCAAACTGAGAGAAGGAAAAGAAATCTTTTTATCAGTAACTCAAACATTAAATTGTTTAGCAAATAATACTGCTTTGCGAAAGTTAAAGTTGCTCAGTCATGTCCAACTCTTTGCAACCCCATGTACCATACAGTACATGGTAATACTCCAGGGCACAATACTTAAGTGGGTAGCCATTCCCTTCTCCAGGGGATCTTTCCAACCCAGGGATTGAACCCAGGTCTCCCACATTGCAGGTGGATTCTTTACCAGCTGAGCTACCAGGGAAGCCCAATACTGCTTTATCTAACTCTAAATCAACGCCTCTGGTCTCAATTAAAACCAAGGAATCAAATAAAGGAAAAGACACTAGGTATAATAAATAAGATCTTAAATTAGTTCAATATTTGAGTAAAGAGCTGATATTTTGAGGTTTAAAATAATGCTTTTAAATGATCAAGATACAAGTTTAACTTTTACTTATGGATTAAAAGACCGTAAGAGAGAATTCTGAAGATGTTAAACTAAATTTTCACACTTCATTACTTTGTTACCAAGTGAAAAAGTGACCAAAGTATTTTATTATATTAATTCATCAAATATGAATTAAGTTTATTTTAAATGAACTGAAACTCACTCCATGATTTATGATTATTATAAATAATCATTTTCAATTATTAAAGACTTTCTCAATAGCAAATATGGGAAGTTTCATCATAATTGATATTAAATTTGAAATATTTATTGACCAACACGTTTGATGTTAAAAAAATATCATATGCCGTGGGCCTTTTCTAAACATTAAGGTAGGTGGGGTACTCCTGCTGGAAAGCATGTACTTTCCCTGCGTACACACTAAAACATACAACTTTGAAGCTTCTTACATGCATTCTAGGCTCCCACTCCGTTCTAACTGTGGCTGATGTTAGACAGTGCATAATGTATGTACTAGATAACTCAAAAAGTTAATGCAACAAGTCTTTGCTCTAGGTACTAGATATCACTTCCTGAACCTATATTACCTCTCTGGCATGTTATCACTAGAAACATTCAAATTAAGTTTTAAAACTGACTTTAGTATATTATGAAACAGCATTTTGAATTTACTTCTGAAATTCTACTTTCTTTAATTCCATAAGTATTAACACATACCATCATATTGTTAAACATTATGAAAAGAATATAACAGAGAAATTTTAGCATTTTCAAGTTCTTAAGAAATGTTTGGGTGTGCAAGTGTGTTTATAATTTTTTTATTTCATATAAAAAACCAGCCTATACACTGATAAATGTTTAAATATTTTAACATAAAAATGTAATTTTATGATATTAGAAAGCATTCCATAGGAAGTTTTCATAGAGAATACCCATCACTATATTTGAGATGATCAAGAAGATTCTTTCTTTTAGATAAAAAAGTTAACTGCAAAATACTTACTGTATCTGTTTTTAAAAGCTTTAACAACATCATGTATATTGTTCTATAGGATTTTCTAAAGGGTGTAATTTTTCAGCGTTACATCTTACTGTTGACTTCCTGAAGCTTTGACTACAATAGGCATGAATATGTTTTCAAAGGATGATGGATAAATTGCTGGGTGGTTATATAACATATCTTAGGCAGCTGATGGGGCTTTTTATCCTTTACTTGTCTTTTAGTTATACACAGTTTTAAGTTAATTATGGTCTATAAGACTGTCTTTTCCCTTTTCTTATACCAGCAATATTTGCCTTGGTTATAGGTTCTAGAAATCCCCAATCATACATCACAAAATTAAAACTAAACAATTATAGCATCCTCCCCCTCCATGTTGTATCTCTAAACATTGTTAATGCCTTGGGTCTCTACATTCATTTTTGGGCTGTTTGATGCAACAGAGTTTTCAGTATAACTCTGAGTTGGGCACGCTGAAATCCCAACTGAATGTGATATAGAAAATACATAATATCTATACCTACTCTTATAGGTGTGAAAGTATTACTTATCTATATTGGTATTTAATATTTCACTTTAAATTACAGAAGTATTTTATTTTTCTCAAAGATATTAAAACTTTGTGTACTAGTATTATGAAGAATATACATAAATTTTTATTTATGTATTTTTATGTATTTATTTATTTATATACATACATTTGGAGAAGGCAATGGCACCCAACTCCAGTACTCTTGCCTGGAAAATCCTATGGACAGAGGAGCCCGATAGGCTGCAGTCCATGGGGTGGGTTGCTAGGAGTCAGACATGACTGAGCGACTTCACTTTCACTTTTCACTTTCATGCATTGGAGAAGGAAATGGCAACCCACTCCAGTGTTCTTGCCTGGAGAATCCCAGGGACGGGGGAGCCTGGTGGGCTGCCGTCTCTGGGGTCGCACAGAGTTGGACACGACTGAAGAGACTTAGCAGCAGTAGCATACATTTTTATTAACTATAATTTTATCATCCAGTCTATTTTAAATGTATGAACACTAATTGGACCACATTAAACATATGTATGTTAAAAACACCACTTTCTGTAATTTCTTAAAAAAAACTGAGAATGACATATTATTCTTTTAAGTCAAATACTGTTTTACTATAATCTGTTAAACATGTAAGAAACAGAAGATGACAAGTTTGAAAATTTAAAAAACATGACTTTGTTAACTGGCTGAATTCTTCTATATTCTTATTAGCCAGTAGACTTGCATGGGATTCAAATAATTCTCCCTGATCACAGTGATCAACCTCAGGGAATTTTGCATCTTCGGCCACATTAGAAATTGTTTTGGATTATACTCAAGAATGTTTAACATATGGCTAACAGGAACAGACCAACCCACAAATCTAATGATGAAGGGTGAAAAAATATGCTAGTGCTATGTGTGAGAAATGTGGGAGGAGGGACAGAGTTTAGGTGGCTATCTTTGTGTTTTGGCAAATTTGATATTCCTGTGCAACCTTATAACTTCAGGGACTTAGACCCTGACAAAGTACAAAACAAGGACCCTTTATATAATCCAGGGATATCAACTATAATATGTAAAGAGCTCATACAGAGCAATGAGGGAAAAAAAAGAGGAAAAAAATCGATTATAAAAAAAGAAAGAAATGCACAAGACTAATGACCATGGGGAAAATACTCTGCTTCACTGTAAACAAAGAAACATGCAACAAAGTAATATTTCCCCATCAAATGAACAATTTTTTAAATTATAAAAAAAGAGAAGAAACATTACTGATGAATGAAGATTCTATTAACTCAAAAACTAGACATACCTTCAGAGCAGAGCTTCATGAAATACAAGAACATAATCAAAAGTAAAACAGTTTAAAAATGAATCACTAAATAATTTCTTAATGTACGGGAATGCTATGTGTGCATGTTATTTAGCATTTACAGCCTTTAACAAATTTGATTACTCATCTATACAAGTGATTTTAGTTAAAAGCAAATAATGGCATTAAAACCAGAGAAGATAAATTTTTCCTGAGGATTAGACACTCAACTTTATGATTAATTTACTATTTAACTTCATTGAATACATTATTGATAAATATTAAATTGTCATGTAAAGCAAATGCTATTTACACAAAAACAACTCATTCTAGGCTACTTATAAATAGAAGAATGAAACAGACTTTGAAAATGCAGTATCAAGTCTGCAGTGTTATGTTAAGTAAATCTAATGTCTAATACCATTAGATTTTTGTGGAGTATTTATATTATCTTTGATAATATATTCTAAGTGCATGAGATAAAGTAAAATAGATCTGATGACATTAGAACACTTTCTTCATTTAAAAACACCTACGGTAGAAAAATTAATCTGGATCAGGTAAGATGACTTGTTTCAATTCCTTTTTTAACTGTCAAAAACTGGGAGTCTTTAAACCTGGGGTATATGAAGACTTTGAAAGAGATATCTGATTATGAGAATTTTAAGGGATCAATTCCTAGATTTTAAACTTAAACAAATACTCTAGTGAAAAAATGACCTCACAGAGAATGTGCCAATGATAGATGTACAAGTTCCCCTTTCCCTATTCTCCTTTCTCATTTAATAAGTGAGAGGTTTACTTCTCGTTGCCACAGAGCACGTGGGGCATCTCCACAGCACCAAACAAAAAGACAATTTAAAATATTTATTTGGTACAGAAAATGTGAAGGTTCTAATGACTGGAGAAACAACCCTTTCTTCATTTGTTTTCAGCAAAATTTTATGTGGACCTAATAAATTAGACAAAGAACTTAATATATGTTGATGAACATCGTGTGATTTCTTTTTTGTGTATTACTCAGAAAAAGTAAAAGGATAATTTGAGGGACAGGGTGGCTCAGTGGTAAAGAATCCACCTGCAATGTAGAAGACGTGGGTTTGATCCCTGAGATAGGAAGATTCCTTGGAGAAGGAAATGGTGACCCACTCTAGTATTCTTCCTGGAAAATCCCATGGACAGAGAGAGGAGCATGGCAAGCTTCAGTTCACAGGGATCACAAAGAATTGGGACACAACGACCAAATAACAATACAATAACATAACTTTCTCTATTCTTTACTTAACTATGAACTGCTCACATGTGCCAAAATGAAAAATATGAATAGAGTTGATGCTGAATTCTGTCCATGAAATTCATGCACTGATACGTCTTAACGAAGCAACTTAGTACAAACATTTTTATGTCTATTGATATATTGCATGCAATTTTAATTGTAATGGTGATTGAAACAAGAAGAAATGTGTTTACAACTTAGATTCTTTTGAGACAAGAAGATTAAAATAAATTTAAAGTTTTGTTATAGAAAAACTATCAAGGTTATTAATAAATATGCTGAATATAAAACATATAAGATTCTGACAAAACTCTATGAGGAATGAGTGAAAAAATATGAATTCAAGGAAAAAATTATTGATGTAAAGTTTCCAGTTGTTAAAAAAGTGTTTGCTTATGTATATACTTCTAATATTAGTACTGATAACAAATTGCTATTATTTAGATTCAGTTGAATACATGTATAAGACTGATATAAAAGTCTTTAAGTAAAAAGGCTGTACTCACAATAACATCCATTGCAACTAAATAATATCATAAATAAATTCTTTTCATACCTTATTATAAAAGAAGATACATAGTTTTAAAAAATATTTTTAGAAATATGAGTGCAAAAATTGGGAAGAGATCAGTGTACTATCTGGAAAACTGGCCAAGATATAAGATAAGAAGGTGATAATCATTCAAAGTAGGTTAATAAATGTGAAATGCCTTCTTTGGTTTTAAATGTAATCTTTATATTTTCAGTAAAATTGTATTAGAGTTCTCCAGAGAAACACTACAAATAGGATGTGTGTGTGTGTATGTAGACACCCATATATACATGAATATATGCATACATATATATCTCTCTAATAAAATTTATTATAAGGAACTGGCTCATATGATGACGGAGACTGACAAGTCCCCAAATATGCAGAGCAAGCTGGAGATACAGGAAAGCTGATGGTGTAATTTCTGTCAAAATCTGAAGGCTTCTGAACCAGGAGAACCAATGGTGTAATTCTAATCCAAAGGATAGCAGACTCAGGAAAAGCTAATATTTCAGATTGAACCTGACGGCAAGTAAAAGTTGATGTTCAACTTCAAAGGTAGTCCAGGGAAGAATTCTTTCTGACACAGAGGAAAGTTAGTGGTTTTATTCTACTTAGGCCTTCAACTGACTGGATGAGGCCCACCCACATTAGGTAGGGCAAATTGCTTTACTCAGTCTACCAATTTAACTGTTAATCTCATCCAAAAATATTTTCACAGAAAACACTCAGAATAATATCTGATCAAATATCTGGGTACCCTGTGGCATGGTTAAGTTGACATATAGAATTAAAGATCACAAGGCCTCCCCTTGCTTACTTGGCACCCATACATATCTCCTTAAATGATAAATGGCTCCAGATAAAGACAATAAGGAGGTTATTCTTAGCTCTGTCTCCTAAGACTTTCTTATCTTGGGTCCATCCTACCTGCACTATGGCCTGGATACTTCACATGCAGTAAGCTACGGAAATTTTAGGGTTTACTTTGCTTATTTTGCATAACTCAGCAATCACTGTCTTTTACTATGTGATGCTCAAAGGTATGTAATATGTCTCTTATTAAGTGATGTTTCATAATATTTTGTCCTGTTTTTTAGCTGTTTTAGGCATGATGACAAGTCTGGTCCTTATTAATCTATTTTGGTCACAAGGGCAACATTATTAAGAGTCTATGTTTTTTGACTTCAGCTTTGTATTTTTTTCTAGTACATCATAAACTCTATGAAAAAAATTTGCAGAATCTAATTACTTGCATGTAAGACTAGATATCTTAACAAACTTTGATGAAATTATTTTATAATTTCAAAATCCTTCACATACTCCAAAGAAGGATATGTAAAGTACATGGAAATCTTTTAATACTAAACTGTACAAACCTTAAAGAGATGGGAATACCAGACCACCTGACTTGCCTCTTCAGAAATCTGTATGCAGGTCAAGAAGGAACAGTTAGAACTGGACATGGAACAACAGACTGGTTTCGAATAGGAAAAGGAGTATGTCAAGGCTGTATACTGTCACCCTGCTTATTTAACTTCTATGCAGAGAACATCATGAGAAATGCTGGACTGGATGAAGCACAAGCTGGAATCAAGATTGCCGGGAGAAATATTAATAACCTCAGATATGCAGATGACACCACCCTTATGGCAGAAAGCAAAGAACTAAAGAGCCTCTTGATGAAAGTGAAAGAGGAGAGTGAAAAAATTGGCTTAAAACTCAACATTCAGAAAACTAAGATCATGGCATCTGGTCCCATCACTTCATGGCAAATAGATGGGGAAACAGTGGAAACAGTGACAGACTTAATTTTTTTGGGCTCCAAAATCACTGGTGATTGTAGCCATGAAATTAAAAGACGCTTACTCCTTGGAAGAAAAGTTATGACCAACCTAGATAGCATATTAAAAAGAAGAGACATTACTTTGCCAACAAAGGTTCATCTAGTCAAAGCTATGGTTTTTCCAGTAGTCATGTATGGATGTGAGAATGGAGTATAAAGAAAGTTGAGCGCCAAAGAATTGATGCTTTTGAACTGTGGTGTTGAAGAAGACTCTTCAGAGTCCCTTGGACTGCAAGGAGATTCAACCAGTCCATTCTCAAGGAAATCAGTCCTGAATCACTGGAAGGACTGATGTTGAAGCTTAAACTCCAATACTTTGGCCACCTGATGCGAAGAACGGACTTACTGGAAAAGACCCTGATGCTGGGAAAGACTGGAGGTGGGAGAAGGGGACAACAGAGGATGAGATGGTTGGACGGCATCACTGACTCAATGGACATGAGTTTGGGTAAACTCGGGAGTTGCTGATGGACAGGGAGGCCTGGCATGCTACAGTCCATGGGGTCACAAAGAGTCAGACACAAATGAGTGACTGAACTGAACTGTACAAATCAAGATACATAATAAAGGTGTCACAGATTAGCTTTCAAATAAAACAAGGTAGTTCTCTAAGGCAAAATGTAGAAGTATGCTGCTAAGTCGCTTCAGTCGTGTTGGACTCTCTGTGACCTCATAGACGGCAGCCCACCAGGCTTCCCCGTCCCTGGGATTCTCCAGGCAAGAACACTGGAGTGGGTTGCCATTTCCTTCTCCAATGCATGAAAGTGAAAAGTGAAAGTGAAGTCGCTCAGTCGTGTCCGACTCTAGCGCCCCCCCCGTGGACTACAAGCCTACCAGGCTCCTCCGTCCATGGGATTTTCTAGGCAAAAGTACTGGAGTGGGGTGCCAAAGTATAGTATAGGCTTTAACATCAGTTGCACAGGTTGGAAGAGGGAAGAAGTAAAAAAAAAAAAAAAAAAATCAAACATTTTAAAAACCACATAGAAATAGGCCTTCCTGCCCATGGCTTGGCAAAAATTTCCAATATAGCTATAAATCCTATATATCAGCTGTGTCTGATACAAAATCTTAGGCTCAGTATATTGTGGAATGGGCTGTGAAGAACCCATAAAAGCTTCTTTACAAGTGATTTTGGCCTTTACTCCATTGCTTGTCACAAGCAGACTACTGTTAGGAAACTGACCAAAATGATAAAGGTCAAAGGGATAAGGAACAAAAGAAGAAACAAAAACAGAAAATAAGAAAGAAAATATTACAAAGGGTTAATAAGTAGAAATAAGAATGAAGGAAAACAGGCTCTTCAGCTAGAAGGGAATCATCTGGAAAATTATACAAAGGTTTTATCTTTGGTGGTGAGTTGCCCAGTCGTGTCCGACTCTTTGCAACCCCAAGGACTGTAGCCTGCCAGGCATCTCTGTCCACGGGGATTCTCCAGGAAACAACACTGGAGTGGGTTGCCATGCCTTTCTCCATTTCTCTTGGATTTATTTTAATCTGATAAACAAAGTCTGACCCATATGAAAGAACCATGCTAGTTTTGACCTTAGTATTATAGTAATTTTTATGTTTGAGAGTAGAAATTTGTTGGTGTCTCTTGACACTTATTATAAATTAGTACTTGTCATGCTACAGATTTTTAATAAATGACTTATTCATTTGCCATTTTGCAAACTATACAGTGAAATTAAAACACCCTCTGAGGAAAAAAAAATGACTTTAGATTATAAATTCTAATCGAAGGATGGCTTAAACTGAGATCCTGTTCTTTACCAAGAAATTAATAATTCTAAAAGTCATGACTGTTTCATTCTTTTACAAGTGGTTGACCAGATTTCCCAGCACCACTTGTTAAAGAGATTGTCTTTAATCCATTGTATATTCTTGCCTCCTTTGTCAAAGATAAGGTGTCCATATGTGCGTGGATTTATCTCTGGGCTTTCTATTTTGTTCCATTGATCTATATTTCTGTCTTTGGGCCAGTACCATACTGTCTTGATAACTGTGGCTTTGTAGTAGAGCCTGAAGTCAGGTAGGTTGATTCCTCTAGTTCCATTCTTCTTTCTCAAGATCGCTTTGGCTATTCGAGGTTTTTTGTATTTCCATATAAATTGTGAAATTATTTGTTCTAGCTCTGTGAAGAATACTGTTGGTGGCTTGATAGGGACTGCACTGAATCTATAAATTGCTTTGGGTAGTATACTCATTTTCACTATATTGATTCTTCCAATCCATGAACATGGTATATTTCTCCATCTATTAGTGTCCTCTTTGATTTCTTTCACCAGTGTTTTATAGTTTTCTATATATAGGTCTTTAGTTTCTTTAGGTAGATATATTCCCAAGTATTTTATTCTTTTTGTTGCAATGGTGAATGGAATTGTTTCTTTAATTTCTCTTTCTGTTTTCTCATTATTAGTGTATAGGAATGCAAGGGATTTCTGTGTGTTGATTTTATATCCTGCAACTTTACTATAGTCATTGATTATTTCTAGTAATTTTCTGGTGGAGTCTTTAGGGTTTTCTATATAGAGGATCATGTCATCTACAAATAGTGAGAGTTTTACTTCTTCTTTTCCAGTTTGGATTCCTTTTATTTCTTTTTCTGCTCTGATTGCTGTGGCCAAAACTTCCAAAACTATGTTGAATAGTAATGGTGAAAGTGGGCACCCTTGTCTTGTTCCTGACTTTAGAGGAATTCTAACACCATACACAAAAATAAACTCAAAATGGATTAAAGATCTAAACGTAAGACCAGAAACTATAAAACTCCTAGAGGAGAACATAGGCAAAACACTCTCTGACATACATCACAGCAGGATCCTCTATGACCCACCTCCCAGAATATTGGAAATAAAAGCAAAAATAAACAAATGGGACCTAATTAAACTTAAAAGCTTCTGCACATCAAAGGAAACTATTAGCAAGGTGAAAAGACAGCCTTCAGAATGAGAGAAAATAATAGCAAATGAAGCAACTGACAAACAACTAATCTCAAAAATATACAAGCAACTCCTACAGCTCAACTCCAGAAAAATAAACGACCCAATCAAAAAATGGGCCAAAGAACTAAATAGACATTTCTCCAAAGAAAACATACAGATGGCTAACAAACACATGAAAAGATGCTCAACATCACTCATTATCAGAGAAATGCAAATCAAAACCACTATGATGTACCATTTCACACCAGTCAGAATGGCTGCGATCCAAAAGTCTACAAATAATAAACGCTGGAGAGGGTGTGGAGAAAAGGGAACCCTCTTACACTGTTGGTGGGAATGCAAACTAGTACAGCCACTATGGAGAACAGTGTGGAGATTCCTTAAAAAACTGGAAATAGAACTGCCTTATGATCCAGCAATCCCACTGCTGGGCATACACACTGAGGAAACCAGAAGGGAAAGAGACACGTGTACCCCAGTGTTCATCACAGCACTGTTTATAATAGCCAGGACATGGAAGCAACCTAGATGTCCATCAGCAGATGAATGGACAAGAAAGCTGTGGTACATATACACAATGGAGTATTACTCAGCCATTAAAAAGAATACATTTGAATCAGTTCTAATGAGGTGGATGAAACTGGAGCCTATTATACAGAGTGAAGTAAGCCAGAAAGAAAAACACCAATACAGTATACTAACGCATATATATGGAATTTAGAAAGATAGTAACAATAACCCTGTGTACGAGACAGCAAAAGAGACACTGATGTATAGAACAGTCTTATGGACTCTGTGGGAGAGGGAGAGGGTGGGAAGATTTGGGAGAATGGCATTGAAACATGTAAAATATCATGTACGAAACGAGATGCCAGTCCAGGTTTGATGCACGATACTGGATGCTTGGGGCTGGTGCACTGGGACGACCCAGAGGGATGGTGTGGGGTGGGAGGAGGGAGGAGGGTTCAGGATGGGGAGCACGTGTATACATGTGGCGGATTCATTTTGATATTTGGCAGAACTAATACAATTATGTAAAGTTTAAAAATAAAATTAAATTAAAAAAATAAAAATAAAAGTCATGACTGCCTTCTCTGAGGTGAAAAGTATGCTTTGACTTAAAAAGATATAGTACTGGGTTGGCCAAAAAGTTCCTTAAGATCTTGGAAAAATCCAAAGAAATTTTTGGCCAACTCAATATTTTAATCACATATTTTAGCATTATTGCTTATTTCTTGGAAGAAAATAATTTCTGGCATTCTCAAAACAAAATAATTTTAATAAATGAGTACTTCCAATATCTGTATCATCTTCCAACTTATACCTTTGGAATACTGGTTAACATAAAATCTGACAACATTTTGCAGTTGTTTTTCTTTACCTAGCTAGTTTATTAAGTTCTCATACCATCATTTAACAATAATTTTGTTTACTCTCAGTTTTAAATAGCTTATTAAAATTTTCTCACTCTGATACAAAGGTTAAAAAATTGTTCGACTCTAAAAATTAGACCATATGTTCAAATAAATCTGATACATTTTTTTAAGAGAAAAAAAGACACGTGAGGTCCATTAATATATTTAAATACAGTTTGCACATACACAAATATATATCTTGCTTATATATACATAAGCAATATTTTTTTCATAAAACATTCAAACTATAATATTGAATTAATATATTCTATACCTGTAAAATGTCAGCAGGGTCTTCTTTTGCAGATGCAACCAACAAAGCATGGCCACTGACAATTCCTTCTGCCACGAAATACTTGAAGAGCAAAGGAGAATAAATGTTGTATTTATCCTCTTCTGTAAGAAAAAAAAATTATAGTCAGAATTCTACCATATATTAAGCATACTCCAATGCTTTTATTTTTTTCCTCTTTAAAACAAGTATATGAGGTGGAACAATAACTATGTCTTTCAAAGAAGATATATGAATGGTCAACAAGATCGTGAAAAGATGTTCAATGGTACTAAACATCAAAATAATGCAACCTGAAACACTGAAAAACCACTACATTCCTGCTAAACCAGCTGAAATAAAAATACAATACCAAATATTGAAAAAATGTGGAGCAAATAAAACATTCCCACATTGATAGAGGCAGTGTAAAATGGTAAAATTTGGAAAACAGATTGGCAGTTTCTTATAAAGTTAAACATAAGAATCAGCAACTCCATTCCTGCTTATTACCCATAAGAGATGACAAGACATGTTCACACATAGATGTACACATAATGTTTAAGATAGTTTTTCCATAAGAATCAAAAACTGGGAATGGCATAAGTGTCCATCAACCAGTGAATGGAAAAACAGATGGTACGTCCACAAATGAGGTAAGACTCAACAACAAAAGAAATGGACTGTTGATAGATGGGCAACAAAATGAATCTCAGAAACATTAAGTGAAAAAAGTCAGACGTAAAAAGTATATATGATATGACTGCCTTAATCTGATAGTCTTCAGTTCAGTTCAGTCGCTCAGTCGTGTCCGACTCTTTGCGACCCCATGAATCGCAGCACACCAGGCTTCCCTGTCCATCACCAACTCCCGGAGTTCACTTGGACTAACGTCCATCCAGTCGGTGATGCCATCCAGCCATCTCATCCTCTGTCGTCCCCTTCTCCTCCTGCCCCCAATCCCTCCCAGCATCAGAGTCTTTTCCAATGACTCAACTCTTCACATGAGGTGGCCAAAGTACTGGAGTTTCAGCTTTAGCATGATTCCTTCCAAAGAAATCCCAGGGCTGATCGCCTTTGGAATGGACTGGTTGGATCTCCTTGCAGTCCAAGGGACTCTCAAGAGTCTTCTCCAACCCCACAGTTCAAAAGCATCAATTCTTCGGCACTCAGCTTTCTTCACAGTCCAACTCTCACATCCATACATGACCACTGGAAAAACCATAGCCTTGACTAGACGGACCTGGCAAAGTAATGTCTCTGCTTTTCAATATGCTATCTAGGTTGGTCATAACTTTCTGGAGAAAGCAAAACTAAATTCTAGTGCTAGAAAGATGTTAGGTGTTTGGGGACCAGGAAATATTTGGGTCTGAGAAAATTTAGGGGGGATGTTGGAAATGGTTTATACCGTGATTGTTGTGGTGGTTACGTGAGTAAATATATTTGTAAAAAAATCACTAAAATACACATTTAAAATGGGTCTTTTATCATATTAATATGTAAATTATAATTCAGTAAAGGCAGTTTATTAAAACAGTCTCCTGTGGCATACCTAAAATACCATGTGGCAATTTGTCTATAAACCTTCTTGGTACAGAATACTAAAGTAAATCCACGATCAAAAATGTAGTCGATTTAGGGACTTCCCTGGTGGTACAGTGGCTAAGAATCTTCTTGCCCATGCAGGGGACACAGGTTTGATCCCTGGTCCAGGAAGATAGCACATGCTGCAGAGCAACTAAGCCTGTGCGTCACAATTATGAGTAGAGCAAGGTGATTCAGTTATACATGTATATATTCTTTTTCATATTCTTTTCCATCATGGTTTATCACAGGATATTGAATATACTTCCCTGTGCTGTACAGTAGGATGGTTACAATTATTATTGAATTTTTTATCCCACTTTTTCCACTTAATCTCACATGAATTAGTCTTCTAACTATGATGCTTAAGAGGCATAATCTAGTAAATTTATGTCTCATAATTTACAATATTTAGTCATCTCCCCAATATGGACTTTTACATCACTTTCAGGCTTCTGTTACTATTAAATACAGAAGCACTGAAGTGCTTTAAATCCTGTATGTCCAAGATAGAACTCAGAAACTCATTGATTTCTTCCATAAAACGTGGTCTTCTTTCAGTTTTTCAGAATAGCAGAATTTATTCTTAATACCTCTCCTCCCTCTCACCAATACACCCTTCTCTCCATGCCTAAAATTCTGTTTTATTTTTGAACTATTTTTAGAATTCACTTTGCTCTATGCCAATGTCTCTCCTCTAGGTTTGCTACCAACAGCTCTTGCTGCTGCTGCTGCCGCTGCTGCTATGTCGCTTCAGTCATGTCTGACTCTGTGCGACCCCACGGACGGCAGCCCACCAGGCTCCCCTGTCCTTGAGATTCTCCAGTCAAGAACACTGGCGTGGGTTGCCATTTCCTTCTCCAATGCATGAAAGTGAAAAGTGAAACTGAAGTCGCTCAGTCATGTCTGACTCCTAGCGACCCCATGGACTACAGCCTACCAGGCTCCTCTGTGCATGGGATTTTCCAGGCAAGAGTACTGGAGTGGGCTGCCATCACCTTCTCCGACAGCTCTTGCTAGACGGCTGCAATTTCCTCTTACTTCTTTGCATCCACTCTAATCTTCCTTCAGTTTAGCAGTGACCTTTTCAAAATATTCAATACAAACTTGATTATGTCACTTCCCTACTTAAAATCTTTTAGTGGTTTCTCATTGCTCCTGGGAGAAAGAACGAAATCCTTTAGTGTGGCCTATAGTCTCTGCATGGTTGTAGCCAAGGAGGAGAGCTTAATGTGCAAAAATAAAAATACTTGTTAAAAGTGGTGTAACAAAATATATGATTATTGTTTTTCCTTTAGAAGGTACATAATGGTCACTGAATAACTATTCAGTAAAGAAAAAAGTAAACCTAAATTATTTAACTGTGTTGTGCAGTGCTTAGTCGCTCAGTCATGTCCAACTCTTTCAGATCCTATGGACTATAGCCTGCCAGGGTCCCCTGTCCATGGGGATTCTCCAGGCAAGAACACTGGAGTGGGTTGCTATGCCCTCCTCCAAGGTATCTTCCCAACTAAGGGATCGAACCCATGTCTCCCACATTGCAGGTGGATTCTTTACCATCCAAGACACGATTATTTAACTAGAAAAATAGAAATAATTATTTATAAAATTGAGGACACATAATACCCAGGTGGCACTAGTGGTAAAGAACCCACGTGCCAATGCAAAAGATGTAAGAGATGTGGGCTTGATCCCTGGGTTGGGAAGATCCCTGGAGAAGGGCATGGCAATTGACTCCAGTATTCTTGCCTGGAGAATCCCATGGACAGAGGAGCCTGGCAGGCTACAGTCCATAGGGTCACAAAGATTTGGACACAACTGAAGTGATTTAGCATGCAATACTCAGAAGGGCAATAAAATATACGCATTAGTACTGCAAAGAGCTGGACTCAACTGACACAACTGAGCATGCACGCACATACTGCGTAAACTATGGATATTCGCTTGTAGACTATAAAAAATATTGAATAATTTATCATCAGTGAAGACGTAAAACAACTAAATTAAATGGCAAAGTTCCCACTTTTTTACCTACTTCTTAAATGACTAAGGGTTTTGACTTTTTAAAAAAATCTACATACAATCGCTACTGATCTAATCTATATTCATATCTTAAATTACTATCTCTAGTAGTCATACTGCATCTGAACTCAGGACTTTAGTATAAATGAACTTCACCTCATTGGCTAGCTAATTCCCTTAAATCCTCCCAAATTCAGATTAGATAACCTCATTTTTGGAGAAGCTATCCTCAAGCCTAGCTGACATGATCAGAGTGCCCTTGGGCATAGTGTTAAGTGCTACAAATAGCATTTAATACATATTATTGAAATTTCCCCACTAAGCTAAAAATTCCTCATGACAGAGAACACATCTTACTGTTACATCACTAGTACTGTGCATATTCTTGTTGTTCAGTCGCTAAGTTGTGTCTAACTCTTTCAAGATTCCATGGATGTAAACAAGCAGGCCCCTCTGTCCATGGGATTCTCCAGGCAAGAACACTGCAGTGGGTTGCCATTTCCTCCTCCAGGGAATCTTCCTGACCCAAGGATTGAACTTATGTCTCCTGCATTGGCAGGTGAATTCTTTACTGAGCCACCAGGCAGGCCCACTGGGTACATAGTACACAGCAAATACTTATAATTATTAAGGGGAAAACAAAAATTTACCTTGTCTTGTAAACTCAGATCTACTGTACTTTGGCAGAAAACATATCTTATCGTAGACACACACACACAAACACTATCAGATCAGATCAGATCAGTCGCTCAGTCATGTCCGACTCTCCGCGACCCCATGAATCGCAGCATGCCAGGCCTCCCTGTCCATCACCAACTCCCGGAGTTCACTCAGACTCACGTCCATCGAGTCAGTGATGCCATCCAGCCATCTCATCCTCTGTCATCCCCTTCTCCTCCTGCCCTCAATCCCTCCCAGCATCAGAGTCCTTTCCAATGAGTCAACTCTTCACATGAGGTGGCCAAAGTACTGGAGTTTCAGCTTTAGCATGATTCCTTCCAAAGAAATCCCAGGGCTGATCTCCTTCAGAATGGACTGGTTGGATCTCCTTGCAGTCCAAGGGACTCTCAAAAGTCTTCTCCAACACCACAGTTCAAAAGCATCAATTCTTCGGCGCTCAGCCTTCTTCACAGTCCAACTCTCACATCCATACATGACCTCAGGAAAAACCATAGCCTTGACTATATGGACCTTTGTTGGCAAAGTAATGTCTCTGCTTTTGATTATGCTATCTAGGTTGGTCACAAACACTATAATAGTTATCAATCCTACTCTTTCAAAGACTGCATGGGGCAGCAAAAACTAATGGGGTAAGATCACCCATTTAGGGATTAGCAAAAAAAGTCAAAAAAATATTTAAGCTGTTGAAGCTGAAAACTACCAATACCGTGAAAAAATTTTGAGGTTGTACAATAAGCATTTTGTTAATCTATTTAATAAATACTCATAACACTGGGCAGACAAATATGATAACGATGTGACAGAACTGCCAAAAAACAAATGTAGTTTTGGCCTATATTAATAGTCCAATTCCTAGTTTGAGAGAGATGACTGTTCGGTTATATTCTATGGTAGTTGACCAGACTGATAATAATATATTTCATTTGAGGACTTACATAGACTAAAGCATCTTCCAAATGGGTGACCAGGAGGGTGAAGGGACTGGAATGCATGAGAAATGAGTATTTTCCTTGAAGAGAAAGAGACCCAAGGGATGCAAGTGAGTTGGCTTCAAATATTTCATGGGCTGTCATATGGCAATGGAATTACACTTGCTCATTAATGAATCAAGGCAAATTAGAAGTGGTCAAATAGGAGGTGGCAAGAGTGAATGTCGACATTCTAGGAATCAGTGAACTAAGATGGACTGGAATGGGTGAATTTAACTCAAATGACCATTATATCTACTACTGTGGGCAGGAATCCCTTAGAAGAAATGGAGTAGCCATCATAGTCAACAAAGAGTCCGAAATGCAGTACTTGGATGCAATCTCAAAAACGACAGAATGATCTCTGTTCGTTTCCAAGGTAAACCATTCAATATCATGGTAATCCAAGCCTATGCCCCAACCAGTAACACTGAAGAAGCTGAAGCTGAACGGTTCTATGAAGACCTACAAGACCTTTAGAACTAATACCCCAAACGGATGTGCTTTTCATTAGAGGGGAGTAGAATGCAAAAGTTGGAATTCAAGAAACACCTGGAGTTACAGGAAAATTTGGCCTTGGAGTACAGAATGAAGCAGGCAAAGGCTAATAGACTTTTGCCAAGAGAACGCATTGGTCATAGGAAACACCCTCTTCCGAGAACATAAGAGAAGACTCTACACATGGACATCACCAGATGGTCAACACCGAAATCAGATTGATTATATTCTTTGCAGCCAAAAATGGAGAAGCTCTATACAGTCAACAAAAACAAGACCAGGAGCTGACTGTGGCTCAGATCATGAATTCCTTATTGTCAAATTCAGACTTAAATTGAAGAAAGTGGGGAAAACCACTAGATCATTCAGGTATGACCTAAATGAAACCCCTTATGATTATACAGTGGAAGTGAGAAATAGATTTAAGGGACTAGATCTGATAGAGTACCTGATGAACTATGGACAGAGGTTTGTGACACTGTACAGGAGACAGGGATCAAGACCATCCCCAAGAAAAAGAAATGCAAAAAAGCAAAATGGTTGTCTTAGGAGGCCTTACAAATAGCTGTGAAAAGAAAAGAAGTAAAAAGTAAAGGAGAAAAGGAAAGATATACCCATTTGAATGCAGAGTTCCAAAAAATAGCAAGGAGAGATAAGAAACCTTTCCTCAGCGATCAATGCAAAGAAACAGAGGAAAACAACAGAATGGGAAAGACTAGAGATCTCTTCAAGTAAATTAGAGATACCAAGGGAACATTTCTTGCAAAGATGGGATGGATAAAGGACAGAAATGGTACAGACCTAACAGAAGCAGAAGATATTAAGAAGAGGTGGCAAAAATACACAGAAGAACTGTACAAAAAAGACCTTCACGACCCAGATAATCACAATGGTGTGATCACTCACCTAGACCCAGACATCCTGGAATGTGAAGTCAAGTGGGCCTTAGAAAGCATCACTATGAACAAAGCTAGTGGAGATGACGGAATTCCAGTTGAGCCTTTTCAAATCCTAAAAGATGATGCTGTAAAAGTGCTGCACTCAAATGTCAGCAAATTTGGAAAACTCAGCAGTGGCCTCAGGACTGGAAAAGGTCAGTTTTCATTCCAACCCCAAAGAAAGGCAATGCCAAACAATGCTCAAACTACCGCACAATTGCACTCATCTCACATTCTAGTAAAGTAATG
>NW_011495081.1:5994401-5995364 GCF_000754665.1 Bison bison bison | reverse complement strand
AACATCTATTTCTGCTTTAGTGACTATGCCAAAGCCTTTGATTGTGTGGATCACAATAAACTGTGGAAAATTCTGAAAGGGATGGGAATACCAGACCACCTGACCTGCCTCTTGAGAAACCTGTATGCAGGTCAGGAAGCAACCATTAGAAATGGACATGGAACAACAGACTGGTTCCAAATAGGAAAGGAGTACGTCAATGCTGTTATACTGTTACCCTGCTTATTTAACTTATATGCAGAGTACATCATAAGAAATGCTGGGCTGGAAGAAGCACAAGCTGGAATCAAGATTTTCAGGAGAAATATCAATAATCTCAGATATGCAGATGACACCACCCTTATGGCAGAAAGTGAAAAAGAACTAAAGAGCATCTTGATGAAAGTGAAAGAGGAGAGTGAAAAAACTGGCTTAAAGCTCAACATTCAGAAAACGAAGATCATGGCATCTGGTCCCATCACTTTCTGGCAAATAGATGGGGAAACAGTGGAAACAGTGGCTGACTTTAGTTTTTTAGGCTCCAAATTACTGTAGATGGTGATTGCAGCCATGAAATTAAAAGGCGCTTACTCCTTGGGAGGAAAGTTATGACCAACCTAGACAGCATATTGAAAAGCAGAGACATTACTTTGTCAACAGAGGTGCATCTAGTCAAAGCTATGGTTTTTCCAGTAGTCATGTAAGGATGTGAGAGTTGGACTATGAAGAAAGCTGAGGGCCAAAGAATTGATGATTTTGAACTGTGGTGTTGGAGAAGACTCTTGAGAGTCCCTTGGACTGCAAGGAGATCCAACCAGTCCACACTAAAGCAGATCAGCCCTGGATATTTATTGGAAGGACTGATATTGCAGCTTATACTCCAGTACTTTGGCCACCCAATGCGAAGAGTTAACTCACTGGAAAAGACTCTGATGCTGGGAAAGATTGAGGGCAGGAGGAGAAGGGGATGACAGAGGATGAGAT
>NW_011495081.1:5985831-5994301 GCF_000754665.1 Bison bison bison | reverse complement strand
CAGAGGATGAGATGGTTGGATGGCATCATCGACTCAATGGACGTGAGTTTGGGTAAACTCTGGGAGTTGGTGATGGACAGGGAGGCCTGGTGTGCTGTGGTTCATGGGGTTGCGAAGAGTTCGACATGACTGAGTGACTGAACTGACTGATTAATGCCCCCAAGGGGTAGAATGCAGCCTAATGACAGAAACAACTGGAACATCAATCCTACCTTAATATCAAAGTTCAAATTAGCTGGCCCTATGGTTCCACTGACACTGGTCTCAAAGTCACCAATGATTTGCTAACTGTTTAATTTCTGAGACACTTTAAAATTTTTATCCTTTTTGTCTACTGAGGCTATTGCTATAGACAAATTTCTTTTTGGAACTACCCTCTCCCTTTCTCATTTTTTAAGAAACACCTTGCTCCCACTTTTCCTGTTTCCTTAGCCATTTTCTATATATGTAAGCAGCTTATACAGAGCTCTCAATTCTTATGTACACAAATATGAAACAATTTTGTTTAGTCACTGCTTTCAACTATGCTATGTCAAAACTTCCTTTTTGTATCTCTTAATGATATCCAGAGTGTGTTCCATGACCTTCTCATCAGTTTCAGTCATTAATATCTGCTGCTGCTGCTGCACTTCAGTCGTGTCTGACTCTGTGCGACCCCACAGACGGCAGCCCACCAGGCTCCGCCTGGGATTCTCCTGGCAAGAACACTGGAGTGGGTTGCCATTTCCTTCTCCAATGCACGAAAGTCAAAAGTGAAAGTGAAGTCACTCAGTAGTGTCCGACTCTTAGCAACCCCATGGACTGCAGCCCTCCAGGCTCCTCTGTCCATAGGAGTTTCCAGGCAAGAGTACTGGAGTGGGGTGCCATTGCCTTCTCCAATTAAAATCTAAGTTTAAAACGTTAACGTTCAAAGCAAAGTTTTCCCCCTCCTTCAGTGCAGACTAAAACTTGTAGCTTGAAGGTCTCAGCTGGGCAGAGGGGATCTACAATAAAGGAAAAGTTCTAAAATACTTCTTTCTGTACATTCTGCCTACAAATCCTCATTCTATTGCTGCGAGAAGAAGGCAAAAGGCAAGTGGCAGAGATCAATTCACACAATTGTCTGTCTAGTTTAGGAAGAAGAGTTGTCCCTATTCTCATTTGGATCTACTCTTTTCAAGTCAGTTGCTTGAAGCCTAGGAGTTATGGTGGTTTCCATGCAGGTGGTAAGCATGGTTTTTGCGGGTAGTGCTCTGCTTCATTCTGGCCTCATCTGTCCCTAGAAAACTCTTCAAAGAGGTAGAATCTCGTGTTGGGAAGGCTGGTCAGTACAGTCAACATTACATTAAAAATAACAAATAAGTGACCTATTGTACTGTGCTGTGCTGAGTTGCTCAGATGTATCAGACTCTGTGACCCACATTAACTATATGTTATACACGGTGCAACACACAGCTCATGCATTAGTTCACTTAACCCTTATGATAGCCTTATAAATATTATTAATTTCTATCTTAAAGGTAAAGAGAATGTAAATAGCTTGCGAATGGTGATACTGCTAGGAAACAGCAGAGCCACTGTTGAATCTAGGAAGTCTGATTCCAGAAACTATGCTGTTAACTTCTTACTCTCTTTCCTGGGCTTATTTTCCTTTATTTCTCTCTTAAATACTGATGTGTTTAGGCTTTTGATTTTGATCTGCTTTTCTTTTACTCTAGTTCTTCTGAGGCTTTTTTGGAGTCTCAGGCCACTCTAAGAAACTGATGTAAATTTTCTATGCTGCTCTAAAAATATACACAGTCATACACAAATTTGCTGGTAGTTGGCTTGAATTGAGACAACCTAAAATTCTATCTCTGGATCCATAAGGGTATATAATCTTGAGCATTCTAGTGCATGCCTATGATTTCAACTAAAACATACACTGAATAAAACATTAGTTAAATAACGTTGAAAGTGAAAGCGAAGGCGCTCAGTCGTGTCTTACTCTTTGCGACACCATGGACTGTAGCCTACCAGGCTCCTTCATCCCTGGGATTTTCCAGGCAAGAGTACTGGAGTGGGTTGCCATTTCCTTCTCCAGGGGATCTTCCCAACCCAGGGATCGAACCCAGGTCTCCCACATCGTAGGCAGATGCTTTACTATGTGAGCCAACGAGGAAGTCAATAATGTTTAGGAATCCCAAATATTTTTCTCTAGCCTAAATTTAATACCCAAATACCCAACTGTCTACTAGGTAGACCTACTTGGAATATAAAATTCACTGTGATTAAACTGAATTCATTACTTTACCTCAGTATTTGCTCATTCCTCCTTTTCTGACTTTATCTAATGGTATTAACACCAAACTTTCTCTGCCAAAAATTTTGGAATCATCCTACCTACTCTCTCCCTCACATCTCCCACACATTTATATAACACAGAAGCAGACATCAACATTCTTTTGAGGGTCCTATTAAAAGAAGAAAAATAGGGAAATGATAATTCATATCACACAGTAAGTAAAACTAGTTTAACATTTAGACTCATATACGTAATGAAATGCAGAAATAGAAGAGTTAGTTTCTGTTGTTAACCCATCAAAATATGACAGTAAATTTATGATTAAAGTCTTAAAAGCATAGTGACAAACCTCAACTTATCTTTAGATTAGGGCAATGAGTATTTTTATCACTTCAAGTTTTTTACTTTATTCCTGCAGTGCATCCTTCATAATCTATCTTAATTACTCAAAATACTCCATGATTTACATTTCTAACCATGATAAATTATTTTTAGTCAGCCTGTCATATCATTCATTTATTCATGCATTCGTCCATTCACCGTGCCTGTATATAGTCCCCTTGATTACAGTGCTTACCATCAGTCTCCTGAATAAAATACATGATCAGGTTTTCTCAATAAAGTAAAAGTCTCATGAGAAAGTAAATAAAGAAGTATTTATACAGGAGTATTTATATAAGAGGAATACTACTCATTGGGAATGAGAAGAAGGAAAGCAACAGTTAAGGATGACTTTCTGGAAGAAACAATTAAGTAGAGTTTTCTTTCACTAAAAGATGATTAAGAGTTAGGAAAAAAGAGGCAGCAAGAAAGAACTTAAGCAAAGGCCTGAAGAGAGGTGAGAGAATGGCACTTTGATGGAATTAAAAGCTTAGGGAAATAAATACAAAGCTTGAGGAAGGAGGTGAGAAGACGAGAAGAGAAAAGGCTAAAGTGAATCAGAAGAGGCAGATTACATATAAAGGTCTCTGGACTTTAAAGATCCACAGAGAACGGCTCAGAGGTTAAAGCATCTGCCTCCAATGCGGGAGACCTGGGTTTGATCCCTGGGTCAGGAAGATCCCCTGGAGAAGGAAATGGTAAACCACTCCAGTATTCTTGCCTGGAGAATCCCATGGATGGAGAAGCCTGGTAGGCTATAGTCCATGGAGTCGCAAAGAGTCGGACACGACTGAGCGACTTCACCTTCCCCTTCCCCTTCACCACAGAGAACACAAAAAGGTCCTAAGCAAGGATCATGATCAGATTTTCATATCAGAATGTTCACTCAGGCTATAGTATAAAAATGGACTGCACAAGAGAACACTTGGGACAACCTATGAAGCTGCTATAATAACCATCTCAGTGAGAGGTATTGATTATGGTTTGAATCAGAGCCGTGGCAGAAGAATGGAGAGATATAGACAGAGTTTATAAACACAAACAAAAAGGCTGAAAACTTTCAATGTTTAATAATTAATGGGTATGTAGAATGCGAGAGAGAAGTTCATCACTCAGGCCTCTGGCATGTGTCACTTGGTAGGTTGAGTAATAATCCACGGATGGATGAGAGGAAGAGAAATAGATGTGGAATGGAGTAGAATTGGAAGATAAGGGAAGACTGTGAGTTTAGCTCTAGACACATTGATTTTGAAGTGCATGCAAGATATTCCAGAGAATATCTTGAATAGGAAGTTGGATACGATCTCTGCATTTCTAAATGTATCCTACATCTCTATGGATCCTAGAAAAAGCAGGAGAATTCCAGAAAAACATCTACTTATGCTTCATTGACTACACTAAAGCCTTTGACTGTGTGGATCACAACAAACTGTGGAAAAGTCTTAAAGAGATGGTAATATCAGACCACCTGACCTGCCTCCTAAGAAATCTGTATGCAGGTCAAGAAGCAACAGTTAGAACTGGACATAGAACAATGGACTGGTTCCAAAGTGGGAAAGGAGTACATCAAGGCCGTACACTGTCACCCTGCTTATTTAACTAATATGCAGGGCATATGATGCAAAATGCTGGGCTGGATGAAGCACAAGCTGGAATCAAGATTGCTGGAAGGAGTATCAATACCCTCACATATGCAGATGACACCACCCTTATGGCAGAAAGAGAGAGGAATTGAACAGCCTCTTGAAGAAGGTGAAAGAGGAGAGTAAAAAAGCTGGCTTAAACTCTACGTTCAAAAAACGAAGATCATGGCATGCAGTCCTATCATTTCATGGAAAATAGATGGGGAAGCAATGGAAACAGTGACAGACTTTATTTTCTTGGGCTTCAAAATCACTGTGAATGGTGACTGCAGCCATGAAATTAAAAGATGCTTGCTCCTTGGAAGAAAAGCTATGACCAACCTAGACAGCACATTAAAAAGCAGAGACATTACTTTGCCAACAAAGATCCGTCTTAGTCAAAGCTATGGTTTTTCCAATAGTCATATATGGATGTGAGAGTGGGACCATAAAGAAGGCTGAGTGCCAAAGAACTGATGCTCTTGAACTGTGGTATTAGAAAAGACTCTTGAGAGTTCTTTGGATTGCAAGGAGCTCAAACCAGTCAATCCCTAGGGAAATCAGTCTTGAATATTCATTGGAAAGACTGATGCTGAAGCTAAAGCTCCAATACCTGATGCGAAGAACTGACTCATTTGAAAACACCCTGATGCTGGGAAAGACTGAAGGTGGGAGGAGAAGGGGATGACAGAGGATGAGATTGTTGGATGGTATCACTGACTCAATGGATATGAGTCTGAGCAAACTCTGGGAGATTGTGAAGGACAGAGAAGCCTGGCGTGTTGCAGTCCATGGGGTCACATAGAGTTGGACATGACTGAACAACTGAACATGTGTAGCTGTGCCTGGATATTATGGATTACTTTTATTCGATGAGGTTTTTCATGGTCATCCTAGTTGTGCCAGGGACTAACCTTCAGGGAAGAGCATGTAGCACTAAAAGAGGGAATATCATGTCTGTATTTTGAGTAGAGCAAAGGGAGTCTGAAAAACATGAAGAGAGGGATAGAAGGAAAACCAAAACAGAATACTTTAATAGAATCCAGAGAAAGTTAGTACTTCAAGGAAAGAGTGATTAACCACATCAACTGTTGCAGAGATCAAGGAGGAAGAGGGCTGAGAAGGTAGCAGGATATAAGATCAACATACAGAAATGTGTTGCATTTCTTTATGCTAACAAAGAAATATCAGAAACGGAAAATTAAAAAGAAAAAAAGCCCTTTTAAAATCACGTAAAAAACAGACAAAAACAAAACAAACTTAGGAATAAACCTGACCAAGGAGGTGAAAGATCTATATGATGAGAACTATAAAATATTGATAAAGGAAACAGGATAATTCAAATAAATGGGAACATCACCCATGCTCTTGAATTGGAATTATTAATATTGTTAAATTGGTCATATTATCCAAAGCAGTCTATAGATTTAATGCAATCTTTATCAAATTACCCATGACAGTTTCCACAGAAAGAGAATAAATAATTCTCTAATATATATGGAACCATAAAAGACCCTGAATTTCCAAAGGAATCCTGAGAAAAAAGAACAAAGCTGGAGGCATAACCCTCTCAGACTTCAGACAACACTACAGAGCTAAAGTAATCAAAACCATGTGACACTGGCACAAAAACAGATATGTGGGTCAATGGAATGGAACAGAGAGCCCAGAAATAATCCCGCATGCCTACAGTCAATTAATCTTCAGCAAAGGAGGCAAGAATATATTGCATAATGGAGAAAACACTGTCACTTCAGCAAGTGGTGTTAAGAAGGCTGGGTGGCTGCATGTAAGTCAATGAAGTTAGAATGCACTGTACAGATGCCTCACATTGTACACAAAAATAAGTTCAAAATGGTGTAAAGATTTTAATATAAGACATGACCCCCCAAAACTCCTAGAAGAGAACATAAGAAAAACGTTCCCTGACATAAATCACAGCAATGTTTTCTTGGGTCTCCCAAAGCAGTAGAAATAAAAGCAAAAATAAACAAATGGGACCTAATTAAACTTAAAAGCTTTTGCACAGCAAAGGAAACCATAAACAAAATGAAAAGACAACCTATGAAATGGGAGAAAATATTTGCGAGCAATGTGCCTGACAAGGGCTTAATTTCCAAAATATACAAAGAGCTCATACAACTCAACAACAAAAAACCAAACCACTCTATTGAAAAATGGGCAGAAGACCTAAATCGATATTTCTCTAAAGACATACGGATGGTCAAAAGCCACATGAAAAGACGCTCAACTTTGCTAAACATTAGAAAAATGTGGATCAAAAATACAGTAACATAATACTGCACACTGGTCAGAATGGTCATCATTAAAAACCCTATAAATTATAAATGCAGGAGAGGGTGTGGAGAAAGGGGACCCTCCTACGCTACTGGTGGGAATATAAGTTGGTACAGCCACTATGGAAAACAGTATGGAGTTTCCTTAAAACACTAAAAGTAGAGTTGCCATATAATGCAGCAATCCCACTCCTGGACATATGTTTTAGAGAAAATTCTCAATTTGAAAAGATACATGTGCCCCAAAGTTGACAGCAGCACTATTTACAATAGCCAAGACACTGAAGCAACCTAAGTGTCCATCAACAGGTGAATGGATAAAGAAGATGTGGTTCATATACACAATGGAATACTACTCAGCCACAACAAAAACTGAGACAGTGCCATTTGCAAGAGGGATGGACCTAGTCAGAAAGAGAAAGCTAAATATACGATTAGTCCACTTACATGTGAAATCTAAAATACGACACAAGTGAACTTATTAACAAAGTAGAAACAGACTCACAGACACAGAAACACAGTTGTCAAAGGAGAGAGGGGAGCAAGAATATATTAAGAGTTTGGGATTAGCAGATAACAACAAGGTCCTAGTGAATAGCACAGGGAACTATATTCAATAGCTTGTAATAACCTTAATGGAAAAAAAAAAAAAATTATATATATATATATATATATATATATGAACTCCTGTGCTGAACACCAGAAATGAACATAATATTGTAAATCAACTATACTTCAATTAAAAAGTTAAAAAAAAAGAAGGAATAGGACTAAGAGGTATCCTCTGGGTTTAGCTGTGAGAAAGTCTTCAGTGTCTCTCGCTAAGGCAGTTTTAGTGAAGTGGGAGAGCCTAAAATAGACTGAGCAATGACTGAAATATTACTAAAACACACAAGAAGTGTTACAGACTATTCAAAGACTTGGCTATAAAAGGGAAGAGAAAAAGCAGTAATTAGAGACTCAGGGTTAAGGGGGAGGAACTTCCTTTGAAAAACAAGTGCACATAGAAAAGAACTTAAAGGCAGTAGTGATGAGAAATGAAAATTTATATTGCCAGGTACTTTGAAAGGTAGTAGGAGAAAAGATCTAAAGTGCAGGTGCAAGGATGATTCTCTAACAGGAGAAGATACATCTCATCTTTCTATTTGTGAATAGAGCTAAGCTTTGAGGATTGATGGTGGGAAGTTGTTTATGATGAGACAGACTCTTACTTCTGCATGAAATAAGTCATTCCAGGAAAAGAAGAGAAAAGTGGTACTACCTGATGTTTGAGGACAAAAGAGTTTTAAAAGACCACTGAGGTTAACGTGAATGAAAAGGAGGTGATTAGCATACACAAAAAGCTGCTGGCCAGTGTTCAATGCCTTCTTGAGGTTGAAGATCATGATCATCTCTAATAAATGACAGAAATAACTAGGAAGTCAGTACATGACAACAATAAGATGGTATAGAAGAAGAATAACTAAAGATTTATAACTCACTCCAGAAAGAATTTTTAAGATGAGTTATCAGGTTTTAGCATAAAATGATTTAATGTCAGAAAAACTTGATTGTGCATCTCAACTACTAGGTGCATGACCTTGGATAAGTTACTTGGCTTCCTTCAAAATTTCATCTTCTATAACATAAAGACACCACCCTTATGGCAGAAAGTGAAAAGGAACTAAAAAGCCTCTTGATGAAAGTGAAAGTGGAGAGTGAAAAAGTTGGCTTAAAGCTCAACATTCAGAAAACTAAGATCATGGCATCTGGTCCCATCACTTCGTGGGAAATAGATGGGGAAACAGTGGAAACAGTGTCAGACTTTATTTTTGGGGGCTCCAAAATCACTGCAGATGGTGACTGCAGCCATGAAATTAAAAGACACTCCTTGGAAGAAAAGTTATGACCAACCTAGATAGCATATT
>NW_011495081.1:5968664-5985631 GCF_000754665.1 Bison bison bison | reverse complement strand
AGACTCTGATGCTGGGAGGGATTGGGGGCAGGAGGAGAAGGGGACGACAGAGGATGAGATGGCTGGATGGCATCACCGACTCGATGGATGTGAGTCTGAGTGAACTCCGGGAGTTGGTGATGGACAGGGAGGCCTGGCGTGCTGTGATTCATGGGGTTGCAAAGAGTCGGACACGACTGAGCAACTGAACTGAACTGAACTGAACATAAAGACACCTCATCTGACTACTGTTAAATCAAATGATAAAATACACATTAAGGACTTAGTATGATGCCAGCACACAGTAAATCCTCACTTAATGTTAAATGTTTTAATAGAATATTTAATGATAAGATTTAAAGATATTAAGACTGTGTTTTGTATGAAATGGGTGTTACAGAAGGCAAACTGGAAAGGTTTAGAAATGACTGGAATACTAGGAAATTGAGTCTACAGAGAAAAAAATACCAAATATTATGAAGATAAAGGTAACAGAGAAGGTAAGATCATTAGAACAACCTAATTTTTGGACAATGACCGACAGTAATTACGAAGTGAAGCACGATGGATCTGGTGGATAAAAGGTAACAACAGCCTGAGCCCCACACACTGCAATTAGAGGAGCTGGTATATGAGTTCTGAAGTTTCACAATCTGAATGCTACAAGTAGGGAGTATTTCCCTGAGTCTGTCTCAGGAAAAGTAGGCCAAACTTTCCCTCTGACAGTTCTAAATTAATATGCTCTCCAGAAGTGCTTTCTCCTCTTTACTACAGGAATATACTTTGCTGATATTCTTTCTCCTATGCATGTATTTATATAGTTTACATATGAATACTCATCTCCCTTTACCTCCCCTCAACTTTTGCCCATATTTTGATTCAATTTAAACGTTTCCATACCCCTTGCGGGCCTTCTTCAGTGGCTCAATGGTAAAGAATCCACCTGCTAATGCAGGACATTTGGGTTCGATCTCTAGGTTGGGAACATTCCTTGGAGAAAGAAGTGGTGATGCACTTCAGTATTTTATTCCACGGACAGAGGAGCCTGGCAGGCTACAATGGGGTTGTAGAGTCAGACATGACTTAGCGACTAAACAACATATCTCTTGGGCCTCCACAAATATCTGCACATTATATACGTATTCTTCACAGTTATTCCACACGCAATCAGTTTAAGTTCACCAAGGGTAAAAACCAAGATGCATATTCTCAAACAGTGTTGAACATACAGTAGTCGTTCAAATGCTTTAGGACAAAAGGTTGGGTAGTTTTTTTCCCAAAGAACTCTACCGCTAACAGTTCAGTTTGTCTTAGTCTTCTAACATGTCTTACTGCTATAACATAAATTAAGGAAAACACAAGATATAATCATACAAAATAGAAATTGGCAAGCTTTTCCCTAAAGAGTTAATAGGATAAATATTTCAGGCTTGTGAACTATACAGTCTCTGTTGAATCTACTTAGCTCTGCCCTTGTAAGAGAAAAAGAAAAAAAGTTAGAATGTGTAAATAAATACAGTATGATTATGTTTCAATAAACCTTTCTAGATAAAGCTCCAGGCAACAGGTTGTCATTAACCAACTTATGTACCATAAGGAAAATGCTCAGAATTTATTACATGATGAAAAGGAAAACACAGCTCAGCAAATTCAAAGAGCTTGAAGACAACTGATGAGAAAATACTATACTATCCTGTGAGAGATATATTGGGACTGTTTAGTTTTTGCAATTGTATGAAATAATAACAAATTAAAACTAGGAAAAGTATGACAGATTCTAAGGTGATCCCCATGATCCTCTTCCCTGGTATGTGCCTTTGTGTAAGCTCTTCTCTTTGAATGTGGGTGGAACCTCTAACCTGCTTTGAACCCAAAGAATATGGCAAAGGTGATGGTGTATCACTTCTGTTACATAAAACTGTAACACCTGTCACACTGAGAGACTGGCTCCCTTACTGGTCTTGAAGAAATAAGATGCCATGTTGTGCGAGTGCCTCTGGCTGACAGCAAGAACTGAATGTGGTCAATCACCCTGGGAGACTGAAACAGATCCATCCTCTGCCAAACCTTCAGTGAACCCAGCCCTGACTCACTCCTAGACTGTCTGCTTGCAGAGGACCCAGAAATTGTGAGATAATAAATGTGCATTCTTTTCAAGCTAGTTAAGTTTCTGTTAATATTGTTACACAGAAATAGGTAACTAACACAGAAGTAGACACACAGGTAGTTGTAATTCACTGTTTAAAAGCATATCACTCATCTCTTATTTCTAGAATGAGAATTACATAATTAATCTAAGAGATGCAAAATAATGCATTCTTAAATGTCACATAACTTGTATCTTTTTTACTGATTTCTATAAATCTCTTTGATGCTTCATATCTGCACATATAGTTCAAGATCCTTTATGTAAAAAGAAGCTGTGTGAACTTTAAATATTTATGTTATGCTTTCACTTTTGATACTTTTCAGGTGTGCCAAATTTATATGTGAACCAGACTGTCAGAAAGCTATCTAAACATAAAACATCTCAAAACCTTTTCCAGTGCTAAAGAATGAAACATGTTTTAATAAAACTCTATATTTGGTTTTCAAAGTACAGGTAGGATTCCCTCAGTTATTCCTCAGAGAATGGCCTTCATATTAATTTTGTTGCATTCCAAAGGTCTAAATGGACCTATCATGGGTTTTCTGGCAGTGCTCACTGTCTCCAGTTTCCTCAGTTACCTTGCTTCTGAAACTGTAAACCCACTTCTCTGTTACCCCCCACACATGTGCATGTACACACTGGTACACATAACTGTCTTGGTATTAGACTATTCACAGCTTATAGTGAAAAGTTATTAATTAATGAAAATCATCTTCATACTGTGGTGGTGGTGGTGGTGGTTTAGTCGCTAAGTCGTATCCGACTCTTGCGACCCCATGGACTATAGCCTGCCAGGCTCCTCTGTCCATAAGATTCTCCAGGCAAGAATACTGGAGTGGGTTGCCAATTCCTTCTCCAGGGGATCTTCCCAACCTAGGAATTGAACCCAGGTCTCCGGTATGGAGCAGGCAGATTCTTTACCAACTGAGCTATAAGGAATTTTCCTTATTTGTAGAATTTAAAACAATCTTTGAGTGACAAGCATACAGTAATGCCCTAAGCTCCTTGCCTCTGACCTTAAATCTTCACACTTGGCTGAGATTTAGACCATTTACCCTTTCTTAAGGCAGAGTTCATCTACTGTATATATTGTACTGACTTGAAAATGGAGAAAAGCAGAAAACCTAGTAGATAAGACTCCTTCTGCTAATCTAATCTTTCAAAGAAATGTAAAAATGCTTTCAAATTTTAAGATTTCTGAGAAACAAAACAAGGTAACATAATAAAACTAAGTTTACTTAAAATTTTTTTTTTAATTTATTTTTAATTGAAGGGAAATTGCATTAGTTTCTACCAAACATCGACCAGTATTGCACTGGTTTCCAGCAAATATCAACATGAATCTAAGTTTACTTAAATTATGCTGCTGCTGCTGCTAAGTCACTTCAGTCGTGTCCGACTCTGTGCGACCCCAGAGACGGCAGCCCACCAGGCTCCCCTGTCCCTGAGATTCTCCAGGCAAGAACACTGGAGTGGGTTGCCATTTCCTTCTCCAGTGCATGAAAGTGAAAAGTGAAAGTGAAGTCGCTCAGTCGTGTCCGACTCCTAGCGACCCATGGACTGCAGCCTACCAGGCTCCTCCGTCCACGGGATTTTCCAGGCAAGAGTACTGGAGTGGGGTGCCATTGCCTTCTCCTACTTAAATTATAGATATCTTTAAAAATCTTATACACTGAGAAAATGATAGTAGTGCAAAAACAATAATGAGATGATTCAGAATATTAGCTTTATGGAAAGACTAGACTCTACAAAGGGGGACTTTGCTTTATACTTGCTGTACTGTTTTGTTCAATTATTAATTCAATAAATAGTTATTGAATACCTAGTATAATACTCGGTGAACTGATTCTTCATCATAGATAGACTTTAAAAAAAAATCTGTCACTGTACTTTAGTTATTCTGAGTTTTCCATTATTACTTATTATTAAAAAAAAAAAATCTCAGTTAGATCACCAGCTTCATTAGCCATGTGTTGTTTTCAAGTAACTGCCAATGTCACCACTAAGCTTTCTGCCACTGTACAACCAGTATCCCCTTTCTCCAGCTTTCAGTAACACGCATCTTCTTCCTTTTCATTCTCATTGGCAGTGTCCTCAAACTACAGATTTCTACTAACAATCTGTTTATAGTGACTCAAGTCTCTAATACACTCCTCGAAATCCTTGTAGCCTTTGCCTACTGCCTGGTTTGAAAGCCACTACCATATATTCATTTTGTTTGTTATGGATGCACTCACTCTTAAAACACCAGAATCTGTTACAAAATAACATCTCCAATGTTTGCAGAAGATGTTCAGTTCAGTCGCTCAGTCGTGTCCGACTCTTTGCGACCCCATGAATCACAGCACGCCAGGCCTCCCTGTCCATCACCAACTCCAGGAGTTCACTCAAACTCATGTCCATCGAGTCGGTGAGGCCATCCAGCCATCTCATCCTCTGTCGTCCCCTTCTCCTCCTGCCCCCAATCCCTCCCAGCATCAGAGTCTTTTCCAATGAGTCAACTCTTCACATGAGGTGGCCAAAGTACTGGACTTTCAGCTTTAGCATCATTCCTTCCAAAGAAATCCCAGGACTGATCTCCTTTAGAATGGACTGGTTGGATCTCCTTGCAGTCCAAGGGACTCTCAAGAGTCTTCTCCAAACACCACAGTTCAAAAGCATTGATTCTTCGGTGCTCAACTTTCTGCACAGTCCAACTCTCACATCCATACATGACCACTGGAAAAACCATAGCCTTGACTAGATGAACCTTTTTTGGCAAAGTAATGTCTCTGCTTTTCAATATGCTATCTAGGTTGGTCATAACTTTCCTTCCAAGGAGTAAGCGTCTTTTAATTTCATGGCTGCAGTCACCATCTGCAGTTATTTGGAGCCCCCAAAAATAAAGTCTGACACTGTTTCCACCATTTCCCCATCTATTTCCAATGAAGTGGTGGGACCAGATGCCATGATCTTCGTTTTCTGAATGTTGAGCTTTAAGCCAACTTTTTCACTCTCCTCTTTCACCTTCATCAAGAGGCTCTTTAGTTCCTCTTCACTTTCTGCCATAAGGGTGGTGTCATCTGCGTATCTGAGGTGATTGATATTTCTCCCGGCCATCTTGATTCCAGCTTGTGCTTCTTCCAGTCCAGCGTTTCTCATGATATACTCTGCATATAAGTTAAATAAGCAGGGTGACAGTATACAGCCTTGACGTACTCCTTTTCCTATTTGGAACCAGTCTGTTGTTCCATGTCCAGTTCTAACCATTGCTTCCTGACCTACATATAGGTTTCTCAAGAGGCAGGTCAGGTGGTCTGGTATTCCCATCTCTTTCAGAATTTTCCACAGTTTATTGTGATCCACACAGTCAAAGGCTTTGGCATAGTCAATAAAGCAGAAATATATGTTTTTCTGGAACTCTCTTGCTTTTCAAATTTGCTGGCATATCGAGTGCAGCACTTTCACTGCAGAAGATGACTGCCTACTTAACATTCAAGTGAATCTATAAATAATTCAAAAGGTGCTGGTTGTAAGATTGATATACAAAAATCAACAGGAATTCCTTGTACAATTACAACCAACCATAAAATATATTAACTGGAAACATATCGTATTAACTTATAATTATTCGCTTTACTTATATCTCTTCCTTAGGGAAAGAGAATAACTCATTTATATTTCTAACCCCAGAATGTAGCATGCAAGTGGGTGTTCAATGGAAACTGTTTGAATGATTATCAATCATCACTGGATTTTAGTATCATTCACACATGTTTTCCCTGGAGAAAAGGATAAAAATTCACTTGCATATTTTTTAAACCACTACAATAACTCACTATATTTTTGTACATTAAAGAGAAAATTTCCGGTTCAAATCAAGAAATGCAATTCTCCACTTTTCACTTATCTGGACTGATAGAGATTAAAATCCTTGATAATGTACAACATTGTTAAGGGTGAAGGTAACCTAGTTATAACAGCTGACTCAAGTATCAGGTAGTATAACCTCTTGGGAGAGCAATCTAGTAACTAATACAATTTCACATGTTTCTCTTAAGCAAGCCTATATTTTAGAACTTATTCTATAGATACTTATACATACATGCAAACCTTACATATGTAACATTTGTACAATAGGATTGTTTGTAACAGAAGATAATGAGTTAACCTTATCAGTAGAGAAAAATTTAAGAAAATTATGGCACATCCATACAATGAATTCCTATTCAGTTGTCAAGAAGAATGACGGATACTTATAAGAATGCACATGGACTGATTTCTAAAATATCAGTTCAGTCCAGCTGCTCGGTCACATACAACTCTTTGCAACCCCATGGACTGCATCACACCAGGCTTGCCTGTCCATCACCAACTCCCGGAGTTTACTCAAATTCATGTCCTTTGAGTCAGTGATGCCACGCAACCATCTCATCCCCTTCTCCTCCTGCCTTCAATCCTTGCCAGCATCAGGGTCTTTTCAGTGAGACAGTTCTTCACATCAGGTGGCCAAAGTACTGGAGTTTCAGCTTCAACATCAGTCCTTCCAATGAACACCCAGAACTGATCTCCTTTAGGATGGACTGGTTGGATCTCCTTGCAGTCCAAGGGACTCTCAAGAGTCTTCTCCAACAACAGTTCAAAAGCATCAATTCTTCGGTGCTCAGCTTTCTTTATAGTCCAACTCTCACATCTGTACATGACTACTGGAAAAACCACAGCTTTGACTAGACAGACCTTTGTTGGCAAAGTAATGTCTCTGCTTTTAATATGCTGTCAAGGTTGGTCATAGCTTTTCTTCCAAGGAGCAAGCACCTTTTAATTTCATGGCTGCAGTCACGATCTGTGGTGATTTTGGAGCCCAAGAAAATAAAGTCTGTCACTGTTTCCATTGTTTCCCCATCTCTTTGCCATGAAGTGATGGGATTGGATGTCATGATCTTTGTTTTTCTGAATGTTGAGTTTTAAGCCAGCTTTTTCACTCTCTTCTTTCACTTTCATCAAGAGGCTCTTCAGTTCCTCTTTGCTTTTTGCTATAAGGGTGGTGTCATCTGCATATTTGAGGTTATTGATATTTCTCCCGGCAATCTTGATTCCAGCTTGTGGTTCATTCAGCCTGGCATTTCACATGATGTACTCTACATACAAGTTAAATAGCAGGGTGACATTATATAGCCTTGACATACTCCTTTCCCGATTTGGAACCAGTCTGTTGTTCCCTGTCTGGTTCTAACTGTTGCTTCTTGACCTGCATACAAATATCTTAGGAGTCAGGTAAGGTGGTCTAGTATTTCCATCTCTTTAAGAATTTTCCAGTTTGTTGTGATCCACACAGTCAAAGGCTTTGGCATAGTCCATAAAGCAAAAGTAGATGTTTCTCTGGAACTCTCATGCTTTTTTCATGATCCAACAGATGTTGGAAATTTGATCTCTGGTCCCTCTGCCTTTTCTAAATCCAGCTTGAACATGCCGAAATTCTCTGTTCACATACTGTTGAAGCTTGGCTTGGAGAATTTTGAGCATTACTTTGCTAGCATGTGAGATGAGTGCAATTGAGTGGTAGTTTGAGCATTCTTTGGCATTGCCTTTGAGATAGGAATGTAGACTGACATTTTCCAGTCCTGTGGCCACTGCTGAGTTTTCCAAATTTACTGGCATATTGAATGCAGCACATTCACAGCATCATCTTTCAGGATCTGAAATAGCTCAGCTGGAATTCCATCATCTCCACTAGCTTTGTTTGTAGTGATGCTTCCTAAGGCCCACTTGACTTCACACTCCAGGATGTCTGTCATACCATCGTGATTATCTGGCTTATCAAGAGCTTTTTTGTATACTTCTGTGTATCCTTGCCACCTTTTCTTAATATCTTCTGCTTCTGTTAGGTCCATACCATTTCTGTCCTTTATTGTGCCCATCTTTGCATGAGATGTTCCCTTGGTATCTGTAACTTTCTTCAAGAGATCTCTAGTCTTTCCCATTCTATTGTTTTCCTCTATGTCTTTACATTGATCACTGAGAAAGGCTTTCTCATCTCTCCTTGCTATTCTTTGGAACTCTGCATTCAAATGGGTATATCTTTCCTTTTCTCCTTTTCCTTTCAGTTCTCTTCTTTTCTCAGCTATTGGTAAGGCCTTCTCAGACAACCATTTTGCATTTTTGGGTTTCTTTTTCTTGGGGATGGTCTTGATCACTGCCTCCTGTACAATGTCACGAAACTCCGTGTGTAGTTCTTCAGGCACTCTATCAAACTAATCCCTTGAATCTATTTGTCACTTCCACTGTATTATCATAAGGGATTTGATTTAGGTCATGTCTGAATGGTCTAACAGTTTTCCCTACTTTCTTTAATTTCAGTCTGAATTTTACAATAAGGCGTTGAAGATATGAGCCACAGTCAGCTCGTAGTCTTGTTTTTACTGAGTGTATAGAGCTTCTCCATCTTTAGCTGCAAAGAATACAATCAATCTGATTTTGGTACTGACCATTGGTCATGTTCATGTGTCATCATGATGTCATCTCTTGTGTTGGTGGAAGAGGGTGTTTGCTATGACCAGTGTGTTCTCTTGGCTAAACTCTGTTAGACTTTGTCCTGCTTCATTTTCTACTCTAAGGACAAATATGCCTGTTACTCCAGGTATATCCTGACTTCCTATGTTTGGATTCCAGTCTCCTATGATGAAAAGGATATCTATTTTTGGTGTTAGCTCTAGAAGGTCTTGTAGGTCCTCATAGAACCGTCAACTTCAGCTTCTTCAACATTAGTGGTTGTTCATAGTCCTGGATTACTATGATACTGAATGATTTGCCTAGGAAAAGGACTGAGATTATTCTGTCATTTTTGACACTGCACTCTCTCTTGTTGACTATGAGGGCTACTCCATTTCTTCTAAGGGATTCTTGCCCACAGTAGTAGATAAAACCTTTATCTAAATTCACCCATTCCAGTCCAATTAGTTCATTGAATTCTAAAACGCTGATGTTCACTCTTGCCATCTTCTGTTTGACCACTCATAATTTACCTTGATTCATGGACCTAACATTCCAGGTTCCTATGCAATATTGTTCTTTACAGCATTGGACTTTACTTCCATCACCAGTCACTCCAGAACAGTGTGTTTTTTCCACTTTGGCTCCACCTCTTCATTCTTTCTGGAGTTACTTCTCTACTCTTCTCCAGTAGCATATGGAGCCCCTACCAACCTGGGGAGTTCATCTTTCAGTGTCGTATCTATTTGCCTTTTCATACTGATCATGGGGTTCCCAAGGCAAGAATACTGAAGTGGTTTGCCATTTCATTCTCCAGTGGACCACGTTTGTTTTTTTTTTTTTCCTAACATATATTTAGTAGAAAGAGCAAGGTGCTGAATGCCTCCATGTATATTACTTAGGTAGAAATATTTGAGTTTCCACCACTTCTAGAATTAAGCATAGGTCATACTAAATTCAGCCTTCCCAGGTGGCTCAGTGGTCAAGAATCTGCCTTCCCATGCAGAAGTCACAGCAGATGTGGGCTTGATCCCTGGGTAGTGAAGATACCCTGGAGGAAACAGGAACCCACCCCAGTATTCTTGCTAGAATAATCCCATGGACAGCCTAGCCCGGTGGGCTACAGTCAATGCAGGTCACAAAGAGTTGGACATGACTGAACACACGTGCATGTATACTAAATCTGGCATATATTCAGTTCTGTGCACAAAAAGAATGCTAGAGCAGAAGGTGTGACAAGAGAATAACCAGGAGAATGAGCAGTGTGACAACCACAATGCATAAAATCCATTTTAAGAAACTATGTCTATTTAGTCTGGAGAAGATTTGAGGTGATTAAATTGTTATTTTAAAATATTTTAAGTGTCAGGTGAAAGAGTATTAGAGGACAAAAAACTAGGAACAACAAACTCATCACAGGCATACAAATTAAACATTAAGATAAAGAACTTTCTAGTGAATCATACATTTTCAAATAACAAAGGTTTGCCTGGTGAAGTAGTGAGCCCTTTAAAGTAGATAAAGTCAAAGTGAAGTCGTTCAGTTGTGTCCAGCTCGTTTGAGATGCCATGGTCTGTAGCCAGGCTCTTCCATCCTTGGGATTTTCCAGACAAGAACACTGGAGTGGGTTGCCATTTCCTTCTCCAGGGAATCTTCCCGACCCAGGTATCCAACCTGAGTCTGCCACATTGCAGGCAGATTCTTTACTGTCTGAACCACCAGGGAAGGCTGTTAAACTAGATCATCTGTACTTAAATGGTGTTTGGTATCTGAAAAGTGTTTCATGGCCAGGTGGGAACCTGGATAACGTAACTGTCAAGATTTATTTCAATTTCGACATTCTGTGATCTAAACGTAAAAGAAAGGTAAATTGGGTTATGTATGTATTTTTAAGTAAGACGTATGGAAGGTTTAAAGATGAACAAAAATGTGATTTATCCTTGTCATTTTTCTCTGAATAAGAAGACAAGGTAAAAATCTGTGATATATACAATGGGCTTATGTGTACATCCAATTATCAAATAAATCACTGTAACAATCCCACTCTAAATACTGAGATTCCCCCAAAAAATCTATTGGCATTATTTTCATCTTTTTAAAACAAATGGAAGACAAGGCACTGTGAACACTTTTTAATTACAAGAGCTATATTTTCACATGTATTTTTCTAAATCAGTAAATTAAACATAAGGCAATTCCTCTTTAATTTACCTTAACTCTTGAAGAGTGTTATAGAATTAATCTCAGAACAGACAAACCCATAAAATCATTACGCACAACATAAAACTATGATTGGGAAGAGCAAAGTATGTATGCTATACTAACCAATTAGAAGAACTGTTCCAACGGCCAAACCTCCACCTGGAAATGAAACAAAATGAAGAACAAATTAATCTACCTTTTCATATTATCTTTAGCATAAAAGTTAGGCATTATCAAGGACAGGTACTTCAGTAACTTCAAAACTGTAGTTGAGAACAACATTTTAATTACCTTTGCAATACTTGGCTTAAGGTGCTATTATGAAATAATTACATACTATATGTAATTATACACTACACATTACAATTACTTTCATAATATACTGTACTATCCTCCTTTCTCCTGTGATAGGACCATGCAGCATTCAACACAGCCGGCTAAGCATTCCTTTAATGTTATATTTAGCACTTCTTAATAAATTAGCTCAATAGCTGAGACCCAAACATGCACAGGAACTTAACTACAACAAAAGTACAACACAGAAAGAAAGGTTATTACAACAGAAATTCCATTTTAATTTTTATTCTCAAATTTAACATACCTTGGAGAAAAAAACCTGACAGTTAAAACGAATTCTTTTCCGATTATTATTAACACACACAAAATCTGAACACACTCTAAATATATTTAGAAATGCTATTATATTTGAATTAGGGTAATATGATCATAAATATATAACTGAAATAGAGCTTTATTAAAAATCAATTTAAAATCAAGTTTTAAGAAACTAGAACATCAGAAAGATAGACATTCAACCACTTGACAACTGATACTTTGTTTGTAAAACCATTTGTGCAAATGCTAACAAGTTCACTTAAAAATTTAAAAATGTATACACAAAGAATCAAATGAATTTAAAGTATAATTAATTTAAAAAGAAACTAAAAATTGTTGGACAACTGAAGACAATATTACTAGCGTTTTTTGTTTACAAAATTGCGAAACATTTAAAATATAATAAAGAATCTCTTCCCTAAAAGTTTTATAGTGACAAACAATACATAGAAAAACTTAGTATGAACAGTTCATGACTGTTTATTTTTTGCCTTGCAAATAAGCATAAATAACTGCTATGTTTCAAAGAATCTGAAATTTGTTAAGCTGCCTGCACACTTAATACAATCCAACATTTGAGGACTTTATGACTACAAACAGAGCATTCAAAATTGTTAGAAAACAATTTTTAAAAGGAACAAATACATTTACATATTTTAAATGGTCATGTTATAGAATTAAGTATGTATTTTAACTTCACATTGAGATAATGAGATAATTCCTTCATTTTAGCATTTAAAGCCATACCAGACTATACAGGATAACTCCAAATGTTGGTTAAACTAAAAGTTTAACATAAACTGAAATATATGTGATGATAACAACCATAAAAGATGAGAGCAAAAAGGTTCTCTTTGGGAGAAGAGTAAATATTTAGTTTTACAGTTTGTGCTACATATAGACCAATATTAATTTTTTAATCCATTTTAAATATTTTAAATCATACTTCCCAACTCTTCACTATTTTTCCTCACATGTAAGAATATTTAGCTAGCAATTATCATTTTGTGTATTTGAGATGAAATAATACAGGCACATAACAATATTCCAAGTTTCTAGTCTAGTCTACTATAAAAAAAATTAGCTGTTTTTTTCCATAACTTAATCTTTATAGGAAGGATTTAGATTTGTTATCTAAACTTCTTTGGGTCTATAGTCATGTCTTCTCAAATTAGGAATTTATATAAGGCCTCCAAGTGGAATATTTAGAGAAGTAGATATTTTTTGTGAATGATATTCACAGTGAAATAACGAGAACTGATCAAGAAATACTTCTCCAATTGAATGATATGATATCTTGCTCAGGTGTCTTGCCCAAAGAAGTACAGTAAGAGCTACTCTCACCATTCTGGCAATTATTTTCTGATTAGAAACAATCAATACATGATACAGGAAATAGCTTATTTGATAAATGTATTATCAGTATTAATTGTATTACTATATTAACAGTAAACAGCAAATCAGACTATACTATGAAGGTAGTTTTCCGCTTGAGTTGAACAATCCACTGTTTCTGGTAATTCAGGAAACAAAAGTTTTAAATATCACATATACTAAAATTATATATGGAAAATTTTTATGTTTGGAAAATGTAAACATTACTTAAAACAAGATAATATGAGGACATTTTAATAATTTTTATCAGCCAAATTAATATTCTATTGGGCTTCTCTTACAAAAAGGCAACTTACTTTTTTTCTAACGGGCTATATTATATAAATTCACTAGACTCAAATTTGAATTGGCCCTAGTAAAGCTGGTCATTTGGAAGGTCAGTCATGGGAAATAAGAAGAAGCCACCTTATTATTTATAAATCAAACTTTTATTCTATGTATATGAGGTAAAGTGATTTTGACATGACCATACACACCAGCATATAGCTGTAAAGTTCCTATATTCTTCCAAACTTCATTTTACTGTGTGTAAGACCACATTTCCCCAAATACTCTGTATAAGGTATTGTGAAATATCTCACTTAATATACTGAGATTCTAGCTATATTTTAAACTAGAGGAAATTTTAATAAGTTAGCAGTCATTCTCCCTACTCAAAATTGAAAAGCTTAACCAGCTAAACACAAGATGCTTGACATGATATATTCAACAAAAGTTAGCTTTCAATACGTTTTTAAATTCAGCAATTCATTAGCAATTTCAAGAGCAGCACAGATTTCACACTAATAGTTCCTAATTAAAACAGAAATATCATTTCCCAATAGTACATTAAAATGTCTGACAGGTAAGTAACAGCGTAAGTAAGAACTTGTCTTAGGAATTCATATAAGGCCTCCAAGTGGAATACTCAGAGAAATAAATGCTTTTTGTGAATGATATTCATAGCAAAATAATGAGAACAGATCAAGAAATAGTTTCCCAATTAAGTATGATACACTGCGCAGGTGGACACACACACAAAGAAGTCAAAAATGGTCTTGTTCAATGCCTCGTCTTCCCTTTAATCATATCAGATAAACCGCCAATATTCTAGGTCACTAAAAAAGTAAATTTTTGGTTTTACCTCTAGACCACTTTAAGAAGTATATTTAAGCTCATCCCCAGCTTACTAAAAAAATATGGGAGAATATTTTATCAACTCGTAAGTTTACACAAGTCTGAAAGCTTGAAAATACTTTTCAAGTGATGTCTTAAAGTATAAAATTCATCAAGCTTTTATATTTTAAAAAAGTGACAGTATTTTGTCTTAAAACTAGAAAAAATATAAAAGCTTAAGAAACACTAGAAGATTTAAGATTTTAAGTGTCAATATCTATTTTTTAACTTTTTTAAATATGAAGGAAAGATTTTTTTAAAAAAAATCACGTGAATAGTTAGACAATGATATATTAATTTAAAGGGAGAAAATTCAATCCCTACACAGTTCCCAAAACAAATCTCTAATTAAGCTATACATTTAGGGTAAACAAGGTCAAATTAATATATTAGAATATGAAGGTCCATAAGTGATATCTTGTTTTACAATAAGGGCAACTCCTTTTTCAAAGTTAAAAGTTTAAGTAAAAGGGAAGAGAAATAAAAATTAGGAAAGAGAAGTCTTTCATCCTAGTTCTTTTCAATGCTCTCTATAAATCAGTAGTTTTGCTTAAAATTATAGAAGCAAAACAGGCATCTTAAAGCCACTGAAGGGAAAATGCAATGTAACAGCCATATCCTTCATTCATAGCAATATCCTTAACTACCTAATTAATGCCACACTTCAAATTAAGTTGCAGTTATATGATTAACAAGTCTACTTTTTATAGGTAAGAAACATCCTAACAACTCTTGGTTATCAGTTATTGGCTTGGCAAACATGGGAATCAAAACAGAAAAGCCATCAACAATGAGAATGGCTCTGCTGATTAAATTTTATGAAACAATTTTGCAAAGGAATGAATGGCATTTGCTTTAAATGTACAGGTATCAATTGTTAAAATATCACAACCGGGATTATACTAAATAAACAGCCCAAGCTTAATGTATATCATCCCATACTCCAGATTAAGATGTGTGTGTGCTTAGTGGTATTCAACTCTTTGAGACTCCATAGCCTGTAGCCCAATAGACTCTTCTGTCCATGGGATTCTCCTGGCAAGAATATTGGTGTGGGTTGCCATTTCCTTCTCCAGAGGATCTTCCCAATCCAGGGATCGAACACGCTTCTCCTGTGTCTCCGGCATTACGGGTGGATACTTTACCCGCTGAGTTATCAGGGAAGCCAGATTAAAATCTAGAGGAGGAAAGGACTATGCCCACCAGTATTTACTTTTTCAAGGCAATGTTGAAAATGGTAGCTACCCTCAAGCTTCTTCAGGGCAGTCTTCCTGGATTATTATTTACCCCAATTCCTATTTCCACTCACTCGTCTGTCAAAATTTAATAAATTCTGAACACCACAGAGTTTAATCCAGTTAAAACCGAGAAGTCATCTGTCCTTCAAATATCTTTTTGAAGGATGAGCCTGGGAGATAATTTCTCTATGTTAGTCAATATGGTCCTAAAATCAACTATTTTATATTCAAGGAAAAGAGAAATTCTGCCAGAATCTTTTATCTACTATATAACCTCCTTGGAAATTCTTGGAAGAAGAAAAATGAAGTATTTACACACAGTGTCCTCAAATAACAACATAAATGTTCTGGAAAGGGACAGTTGAGAAACTGAGTTAGGAAATCCCAGAATGTAAATTAGTCAACTTGGGAAATATAAATTGATATCCAACAATAAAATAAAGAATAAAAGTATTTAATACAATTAGATCATGAAAGTTAAGACGCAGTAATAGAAACGTCTCAAATTTATAAAACACTTTGGAGTAAGCAATGGAAATATTAGTATATCGTCAAATAACTAACATTCAATTCGTCTATTTTATGCCTTTCAAATATATTTTGCATCTACTCTTAAAATTACAATAATGTCACAATGGCAGTAGTAAAATATCACTGCAGTGTATGTCAGCAACAATGCAATATTTACTTGTTAAGCAGTAACTACAGAATATATTTAGGCAACAACAATGTCACAGTATAATTTCATCATTCTGATGTCACAGCATCCTATTATCATTACATTTTATCACTCTAAGATTATATTAGACTTGTCACAATCTTGAGTCAGATAACATTTCAGAACCACAGTATAATCTGAATTGCTTTTACTTTTATGTATACACATTAGCAGCCAAATGTTTCACTTTCAAACAATGGTTTAATGATTAACACATGTATAGGGTTTGCTCCAAAGGGCCACAGAAAATAGAAAATCAAAATATAAAAATGCCATTAGGAAGTTAACAACTAAAATATTTCTGGACATTTTATTATTCCAAATGTAGTAACTCCTATTATAAGAATGTCTTCAACTTCTGTGCAATTGAGAATTAACTGTATATGTGCAAAATATATTTCAAAATATCCCCAAACTGATACTTACTTCAATCATTTTAATGAACACTAATTTTTAGCATAAGCTGGTTAGAGTCAAATAAATAGATTCCCCAACTTCAAGCAAATCTGAAGAAATTTAAAATTACAGTTCAAGTTTATATCACTGTAAAAAAAACACAAGGAAGGTGCTTTCGGTCACCTTTCTGGTGGGTGCTTTAAGAGGCTACACAGTTAAATCTTTAGGCTTAGAGTCAATAAATGGTTAAAACACCTGAAAAGAGTTCTCAAAAATTGGAAGCAATTGCAGCATAGTGCAGAGCATTAAATGTGGAGCCTGAAGATCAGCCAGACCGTCACTAGTTTTGTGACTCTATTCATGTCAGTTAATCGCCGAGTCTGATTTTAGAGCTCAAATACATAATTCCATCCTACATGTTTCATAATCTGTGCACGCTTTTTCCTACACATTATTTTTCTTTAAACCAAGAACTTATTTAGAATCTATAAGCACCAGGTACTGTGCTAGTTACATTTTGTTATTCTAATGAGGAACTGAAGATGTAATGTTAGAATATGTGACCTTTTTGTTTGGAGAGTTTCAGGATCAGTGAATGAAGTTACATATTTCCATTGAGTTACCAAAAAAAAAAAAAAATATATATATATGT
>NW_011495081.1:5952423-5968564 GCF_000754665.1 Bison bison bison | reverse complement strand
TATAAAGGACTAGGAACAGCCTCCAAGTTTTACATTTAAATACAAGATGACACCAAATTAAACTCACAAGGGAAAAAAAGTGAGATAAATATTTGCTAACTAGATATTTTCAATCATTTCTGTTTACAGTACAATGCAAGGCAACAGAGTTGAAACAATTAAGGGAAATCATTCAAATTTATTATTTAAATTTATGTAGAAATAACCAGGATCCAGTTATGGTCATAAAGTAACAGAGGTAAGAAGCCATACTCTTTCTCAATAGCCTTTCTATTGCTAAACCTATCTCAAAAGTCTACCTGTGGGGAAAAAAATTACAGAGTGAAAATGACAAGGGAAGTACAAGAACAATGGCATCTGTAATATTTTATGAAAGTGTACAAGGCTTAACTGACACATCTCACCCTATAATAATAAAATCATGAAATACAAACATGGACCAATTTTAGTAAAGTAGCATTCTGATAGGAATTAACTACTTTACAAGCTTTATTATCACAGCAGCTTTGTCCTACCTATTTAATCTGTTCAGTCTTTTCAACATAATGGTTATTAATCAAGCATATTCTTTAGCAAGCCTTCTCAAGAAAAATTCCAGAGATTTTGGAAAGCCTAAAATCTGGACTTCTTTTTCTCGTTAAAATGTAAAATAATTTTAAACATCGTTTGAGATGTAACTCTGGGAAGCAAAATATATAGAGAAAAAATAACAAAAACAAACATACATATATTTAACGCAGATACTGGGTACATCTGTTAAGGTCAAAGACAGGCTTTCATTACTTGGATCCATCTAAGCTTTTAACATACATTCTTTTAAAGTCAATATGATTAGTTTAAAGATTGAGAACCAGGAGATAAGCAGTCAGGAGGCGAAAGAGGGGAAGTTACTTTTTTCAGCATTTTCTATTGATTCCCATCAGTCTCAAGTGATACAAACTTCTGTAGGTTAGCCCAAACCATGGACTATCTGGGATTCACATAAGGGGTACATTCAAAGACCGGGACGGGATTCTAGATGCATGCCAAATCGTCTCTGATTCCCCTTGACTAGGAATGCACGAAAGGGTAAAAAGCATGTAGGTTTCCTGTCATAAACGAGAAAAAGGCTGGTGGGCACCAAAGTAGAAAGTGGGAGCACAAAACCAGATCTGATTAACAGCATTTAAAGTCTCCATGCAACCCTTCCTCCCCTCCATCAGACTGGGCCATCCTCTCCAAGTCCGAATGCTGAGAGGTGAGAGACATGTGGGGTCAGGGTGTCTACCCCGGCAGGTCCCCTCCCTCTTTTCCCTCTGCTGAGCCCAGATCTCCGTTCTGAACCGACCTAGGAGCTGGTCCAGGGCTGGCAGCCCGGTTGATACCAGCAGCTGTCCATTCCGCACCGACGGCCGTGTCCCCGCGATGGACACCAGTCGAGAGCAGCCGCTGTCGGCACCGCTGGCTCTGGGACCCCTCCGCTGGAAGCTAGTGACGTTGTTCGTGCTGGCCGCCGCTACCATAGACCCAGTACTCCGGGTGCCGGTGCCGCAGGTGCCTGCTGCCGCCATCTTGGGGCTTCTCGCGTTGACCCAATGAGAACTCTGGGAGCTTAAGCCGCGGGCCTGTCACAGTCAGCCCCAAACTCCCGCCTCCTTGACTCTTGAAGCCAATAGGACTGAGGGCTCCCTCTAGAGTCAACCAATTGGAAGGCGTATTGCTGAAAAGTGCATTTACGTCAGGACGGCCGACTTCTGCAAGGCCCAGGTGAGAAAGAGCCACCTGAGTCCTGGATGAGAGTCTTCCTGGGTTCTTTGGGGCTTGAGGTGGGTAATATCATTAACGTTCTTCTCGTTTTGAGTGTCTTCATTCAAGTTGAGTTAAAAAAAAAAAAAAGGCTGGTGATGGGGTATATCAAGCAACTTTCCTCCTGCACTTTCCTCCTCTCTGTAGTAAACAGGATACCGCCCCCCACCCCAGGCCTTTTCTGATTTCTGAAAGAAAATTCCCTCCGGCATCCTCTTCCGGTCTTTTTCTAAGTAGTTGGGTAACATGGAAGGGATTGAAACTCTTACCTTAATGAGTAGGTTGTTGAGCCCCTGGGCTCGGTTCCTCAGTGCCGGTGGCAGCTGGGTTGGATTTAGACAGAGTAAAAACTCTTGAGCTTTGAGGTTTTTTGGTTTCCCTCTGTTTCAAACAACAGATGACAAACTGTACCTTTCTTGACACGTCCCCGTAAGTTGCTTTCGTTAATTTTAATTAGTGCTTCTGAAAGTCTTAGAGCGCCTTTCCATAAGTGGTGTGAATGATAAGTGTTATTCTGACAACCTTGTTCACACATTTAATTGTCGTTTGCTGTTAAGGCAGCTGCAAATAACATAATACTTTAGTTTTTTTTTTTTTTTTAACCCGAAAAACTGGTAAGAATTAGATGTGTATGTGCTTTCTTTTTCAAGTGATCTGTGAACTCTGAATCCAGAGTTTATTAGAATATGAATTTTACATGTAACCTAGATTTTGGGAAAAAGCCATGAATCCTTGGATTTAAATTTTGTTTTCACAGTTTTGAGCTGGGCGTGGAGTAGGGGGTTGGACTAAGTAATCTTTGAAGACGTTCCTGATTGACAAATGTGTAAACTAAAAGAGTCCCAAGTTATGCTTGCTCTAATACTAATTGGTGGTTTTGACAGTGATCTATGATGCTAATAAAATTCATCAAAACTTCATGGAAACTTGCCATTGAATTGTTTTAAATCTCAGTGACCTGTAAAAACGTTTTGGCTGATTCTCTTTGAGATTATATTGCTGCATAGTGACTCCAGTTTTTCATTTGGGTAGATTTTTGTTTTTTAAAGAAAAATGTTGAGAAAAAAAAAAAAGCGTTGCAGTTTAACCATATATCAACTGGAAAGCTTGATCAGGCTTTAGGTGCTTTCATTTAGAGTCTCACCAGTATAATTCTGTGATGCCAATCATTCAGTAAGTAGCCAGGGTTTACTATCTGCTTGGACCTAAACTTGTCATTTTAGGGCAAAGTAAAAAAAAAACTGTTCTCATTTGGAGGAGATAAGATTAACACATAGATAACAACATATCAGTTAAAATGATCACAGTGAACAATATATGTTAATATTGTCCTGTAGTAAGTACTCAAGAAGACCAAAACAGAAAGTGACAAAGCACTCTAATAACAAATAGGAACTTCTTAGACAGTTTTGCTGCTCTAAAAACTTTGAAGTACACAAATATTGAAATTCTGTGGATTTATTTACTACATATCCGCTTGTTTTCCACTCTATTTAATTCAGCCTTTAGATTTCTAAAGTGAAAAATTGTTTTTCAGCTTTAACTACAATCCAGGAAGAGGTGCATCAATGCATTCCTAAAGTTAACATATAATCTTGGTACAACATTATCATCAGTTCAGTTCAGTTGCTCAGTCATGTCGGACTCTTTGCGACCCAATGGACTACAGCATGCCAGGCCTCCCTGTCCATCACCAACTCCTGGAGTGTACTCACACTCGCGTCCATTGAGTCAGTGATGCCATCCAAACATCTCATCCTCTGTCGTCCCCTTCTCCTCTCGCCTTCAATCTTTCCCAGCATTAGGATCTTTTCTAATGAGTCAGTTCCTTGCATCAGATGACCAAAGTATTGGAGTTTCAGCTTCAGCCTCATTCCTTCCAATGAATATTCAGGACTGATTTCCTTTAGGATGGACTGGCTGGATCTCCTTGCTGTCCAAGGGACTCTGAAGAGTCTTCTCCAACACCACACTTCAAAAGCATCAATTCTAAGGTGCTCAGTTTTCTCTATAGTCCAACTCTCACATCTGTACATGACTACTGGAAAAACCATAGCTTTGACTAGATAGACCTTTGTTGGCTAAGTAATGTCTCTGCTTTTTAATATGTTGTCTAGGATGGTCATAGCTTTTCTCCCAAGGAGCAAGGGTCTTTTAGTTTCATGGCTGCAGTCACCATCTGTTGTGATTTTGGAGTGCAAGAAAATAAAATCTGTCACTGTTTCTGCTGTTTCCCCACCTATTTGCCATGAAGTGATGGGACCTGATGCCGTGATCTTAGTTTTCTGAATGTTGAGCTTTAAGTCAGCTTTTTTACTCCTCTTTCACCTTCATGAAGAGACTCTTTAGTTCCTCTTCACTTTCTGCCATAAGTGTGGTGTCATCTGCATACCTGAGGTTATTGATATTTCTCCTGGCAGTCTTGATTCCAGCTTGTGCTTCCTCCAGCCCAGCGTTTCTCATGATGTACTCTGCATATAAGTTAAATAAGCACGGTGACAGTATACAGCCTTGACATACTCCTTTCCCAATTTGGAACCAGTCTGTTGTTCCCTGTCCGTTTCTAACTGTTGCTTCTTGACCTGCATACAGATTTCTCAGGCAGGTCAGGTGGTCTGGTATTCCCATCTCTTTAAGAATTTTCCACTGGTGATTCACACATTCAAAGGCTTTGGCATAGTCAATAAAGCAGAAGTAGATGTTTTTCTTGAACTCTCTTGCTTTTTCAATGATCAACAGTTGTTGGCAATTTGATCTCTGGTTCCTCTGCATTTTCTAAATCCAGCTTGAACATGTGGAAGTTCTCTGATCATGTACTGTTGAAGCTTGGCTTGGAGAATTTTGAACATTACTTTGCTAGCATGTGAGATGAGTGCAATTATGTGGTAGTTTCAGCATTCTTTGGAATTATGTTTCTTTGGGATTGGAATGAAGACTGACCTTTTCCAGTCCTTTGGCCATTACTGAGTTTTCCAAATTTACTGGCATATTGAGTGCAGCACTTGCACAGCCTCATCTTTTAGAATTTGAAATAGCTCAGCTGGAATTCCATCACCTCCACTAGCTTTGTTCATAGTGATGCATCCTAAGGCCCACTTGACTTGTCATTCCAGGATGTCTGGCTCTAGGTGAGTGATCACACCATCATGGTTATCTGGGTCATGATGATCTTTTTTGTGTAGTTGTTTTGTGTGTCTTGCCACCTCTTCTTAATATCTTTTGCTTCTGTTAGGTCCATACCATTTCTGTCCTTTATGGTGCCCATTTTTGTGTGAAATGTTTCCTTGGTATCTCTTAATTTTCTTCAAGAGATCTCTAGTCTTTCCCATTCTATTGTTATCTTCTATTTCTTTGCATTAATCACTGAGAAAGGCTTTCTTACCTCTCCTCGCTTTTCGTGGAACTCTGCAATCAGGTGGAATCATCTCTCCTTTTATCATTTGCCTTTCACTTCTTTTCTTTTCTCAGCTATTTGTAAGGCCTCCTCAGATAACCATTTTGCCTTTATGTATTTCTTCTTGGGGATGGTCTTGATCATCGCCTCCTGTACAATGTCATGAACCTCTGCCATAGCTCTTCAGGCATTCTGTCTATCAGATCTAATCCCTTGAATCTATTTGTCACTTGCAGTAAATCATCAAATGATTTAGGTCATACCCGAATCGTCTAGTGATTTCCCCACTTTCTTCAATATAAGTCTGAATATGGCAATAAGGAGTTCATGATCTGAGCTACTGGCAGCTCCTGGTCTTATTTTTGCTGACTGTATATAGCTTCTCCATCTTTGACTACAAAGAGTATAATCAATCTGATTTTGGTGTTGACCATCTGGTGATGTTCATGTGTAGAGTTGTCTCTTGTGTTGTTTGAAGAGGGTGTTTGCTATGACCTGTGCATCCTCTTGGCAAAACTCTGTTAGCCTTTTTCCTGCTTCATTTTCTACTCCAAAGCTAAATTTGCCTGTTACTCCAGGTATCTCTTGACTTCCTATGTTGGCATTCCAGTCCCCTGTGATGAAAAGGACATCTATTTTTGGTGTTAGTTCTAGAACATCTTGTAAGTCATCATAGAACCGTTCAGTTTCAGCTTCTTTGGCTTTAGTGGTTGGGACATAGACTGGATTACTGTGATATTGAATGATTTGCTTTGGAAACGAACAGATCATTCTGTCATTTTTGAGACTGCACCCAAGTACTGCAGTTTGTACTCTCTTGTTGACTATGAGGGCTGCTCCATTTCTTCTAAGAGATTCTTGCCCAGGGTGGTAGATATAATGGTCATATGAGTTAAATTGGTCCATTCGCCTATTCCAGTTCATTTTAGTTCACTGATCCCTAAAATGTCAATGTTCATTCTTGCCATTACCTGTTTGACCACTTCCAACTTACTGTGATAAGTAGTCCAGGTTCCTATGCAATATTGGTCGTTACAGCATCAGGCTTGACTTCTGTTAGCGGCCATATACACAACTGTGCATTGTTTTTGCTTTGGCTCCGTCTCTTTATTCTTTCTATAGATATTTCTCTATCCTTCTCCCTTAGCATATTGTGCACCTGGGGAGTTCATTTTTCAGTATCCTATCTTTTTGCCTTTTCATACTGCTCATGGGGTTCTCAAGGCAAGAATACTGAAGTGGTTTGTCATTCCCATCTCCAGTGGACCATGTTTTGTGAGAACTCTATACCGTGACCTGTCTTGCATGGCCCTGCACAGCAAGGCTCATACTTCATTGACTTAGACAAGGCTGTGATCCAAGTGATCAGTTTGGTTAGTTTTCTGAAATTGTGGTTTCCATTTTGTCTGCCCTCTGATGGATAATGTTCATAGATAGATGACTCAATATTTTCAGTGTCAGTTCTTCCATAATTGATTCGTAGATTTCATGCAGTCCCAGTTAAAATCCCAGCATGTTATATCATGGATATTAACAGACTGGTTCTATAGTTTATACGGAAAGACAGAAGATCTAGAATAGCAAACACAATATTGAAGAACAGAGATGTAGTACTGACACTACCTGACTTCAAGACTTACTGTAAAGTATTAGTGGAGCAGCATACAGAATCCAGAAATAGACCCACATGAATATAGTGAACTGATCTGAGACAAAATGAGCAAAAGCAACACAGTGGAGCAAAGATAGTCTTTGCTTTGTAGCAGTCAGTCATATACATGCAAAAATAAATAAGTAAATAAATCTTGACACAGACTTTACTTCAGAAAAATTAACTCAAAATGAATCACATACATACATGTAAAATAAACTATAAAACTCATGTAGGATAACATCATAGAAAATGTAGCTTACCTTGGGGATGGCAATGACTTTTTAGATACACCAAAGACATCATCTGTAAAAGAAGGAGTAGATAGGTTGGACTTCATTAAAATTAAAAACTTCTGCTGTGGGAAGGACAGTATCAAGAGAATGAGAAGACATGCCACAGACTGGGAGAAGATAATTGCGAGGACACACTTGATAAAGGGCTGTTATCCAAAATATACAAAAGTCATACTCTTAGCATCTGTTGTTGTTAGTCAGTTGCTCAGTCCTGTCCAGCTCTTTGAGACCCCATGGACTGCAGCATGCCAAGCCTCAGTCCTCCACTATTTCCCAGAGTTTGCTCAAATTCATGTCCTTTCAGTCTGTGATGCTGTCTAACCATCCTGTGCTGCCCCCTCCTTCTTTTGCCTTCAATTTTTTCTACCATCAAGGTCTTTTCCAGTGAGTCAGCTTTTTGCATCAGGTGGTCCAAGTATTGGAGCTTCAGCATCAAACCTTCCAATGAATATTCAGATCTGATTTCCTTTAGGATTGATTGGTTTGGTCTCCTTCCAGTCCAGGGGACTCTACAGAGTCTTCTCCAGCACCACAATTGAAAAGCATCAATTCTTCAGTGCTCAGTCTTCTTTATGGTCCAACTCTCACATCTGTGCATGACCACTGGAAAAACCATAGCTGTGACTATATAGACATTTGTTGGCAAAGTGATGCCTCTGCTTTTTAATACACTGTGCAGGTTTGTCATAACTTTTCTTCTAAGGCATAGCATCTTTTAATCTCATGATTGCAGTCACCATCTGAGTGACTTTGGAGCCCAAGAAAATAAACCCGTTGCTTCCACTTTTCCCCCTTCTATTTGTCATGAAATGATGGAACTGGATGCCAGATCTTAATTTTTGAATGTTAAGTTTCAAACCATCTTTTTCACTGTCCTCTTTCATACTCATCAAGAGGCTCTTTCAGTTCAATTCAGTCATGTTTGACTCTTTGCTGTCCCATGGACTGCAGCACACCAAGCCTCCCTGTCCATCACCAACTCCAGGAGTTTACTCAAACTCACGTCCATTGAGTTGGTGATGCCATCCAACCGTCTCATCTTCTGTCGTCCCCTTCTCCTCCCACCTTCAGTCTTTCCCAGAATCAGAGTCTTTTCTAATGAATCAGTTCTTTGCATCAGGTGGGCAAAGTATTGGAGTTTCAGCTTCAGCCTCAGTCCTTCCAGTGACTATTCAGGAGTGATTTCCTTTAGGATGGACTGGTTGGATCTCCTTGCAGTCCAAGGGACTCTCAAGAGTCTTCAACATCACAGTTCAGAAGCATCAATTCTTCAGCACTCAGCTTTCTTAATAGTCCAATTCTCACATCCATACGTGACTACTGGAAAAATCATAGCTTTGACTAGACGGACCTTTGTTGGCAAAGTAATGTCTCTGCCTTTTAATATGCTGTCTAGGTTGGTCATATCTTTTCTTCCAAGGAGCAGACATCTTTTAGTTTCATGGCTGCAGTCACCATCTGCAGTGATTTTGGAGCCCCCCAAAATGAAGTCTGTCACTGTTTCCACTGTTTCCCCATCTATTTTCCATGAAGTGATGGGACCAGATGCCATGTTCTTAGTTTTTTGAATGTTGAGTTTTAAAGAAGCTCTTCGTTCCTCTTCATTTTCTCCCGTTGGAGTGGTATCATCTGCATATCTGAGGTTATTGATATTTCTCCTGGCAGTCTTGGTTCTGGTTTGGGATTCATACAGCCCAGCATTTTGCATGATATACCCTTCATGGAAGTTAAATAAGCAGGGTGACAATATATAGCCTTGTACTCCTTTCCCAGCTTTGAACCAGTCAGCTGTTCCATGTCCGGTTTTAACCGTTGCTTCTTGACCCAATGACAGGTTTCTTAGGAGACAGGTAAGGTGTTCTGGTACTTCCATCTTTTAGAATTTTCCTTGGTTTGTTGTGATCTACACAGTCAAAAGCTTTAGTGTAGTCAGTGTAGCAGAAGTAGATGTTTTTCTGAAATTCTCTTTCTTTCTCCATGATCTAAGGAATGTTGCAATTTGATCTCTTCCTCAGCCTTTTCTAAATCCAGCTTGTACCTCTGGACATTCTCAGTTCATGTACTACTGAAACTTTGCTTGAAGGATTTTGGGCATAACTTTGCTAGCATGTGAAATGAGGGCAACTGTAGGGTAGTTTGATCAGTCTTTGGCATTACCCTTTTTTGAAATTGGAATGAAAACTGACCTTTTCCAATCTTGACTTGTTGAGTGCAGCACTTTCACAGCATCATCTTTTAGGGTTTTAAATAACTCAGCCGGAATTCCGTCACTTCCCCTAGCTTTGTTTGTAATAGTGCTTCCTGAGGCCCACTTGACTTCACACTCCAGGATGTCCAGCTCTAGGTGAGTGACCACACTGCTGTGGTTATCCAGGTCATTGAGACCTTTTTTGCATAGTTCTTCTGTGTATTCTTGCCATCTGTTCTTAATGTCTTCTGCTTCTTTTAGGTCCTTGCCATTTCTGTCCTTTATGAGGCCCATCTCTGCATGAAATGTTCCCTTGATTTCTCCAGTTTTCTTGAAGAGATTTCTAGTCTTCCCCATTCTGTTGTTTTTCTCTGTATATTTACATTGTTCATTTAAGAAGGCCTTATTGTCTCTCCTTTTTGTTCTCTGGAACCCTGCCTTCAGTTGGGTATATCTTTTCCGTTTCTTCCTTGCCTTTCACTTTTCTTCTTTCCGCAGTTATTGGTAAAGCTTCCTCAAATAACCACTTTGCCTTCCTGCATTTCTTTTTCTTTAGGATGGTTTTGATCACTGCTTTCTGTACAGTGTTATGAACCTCCATCCATAGTTCTTCAGGTACTCTGTCTACCAGATCTAATCTTGTCACCTCCACTGTGAAGTCATGTAGAATTTGATTTAGGTCATACCTGAATGGCCTAGTGGTTTTCCCTATTTTCTTCAATTTTTGCCTGAATTTTGCAATAAGGAGTTCATGACCTGAACCACAGTCAGCTCTTGATCGTGTTTTTGCTGATCATATAGAGCTTTTCCATCTTCAACTGAAAAGAATATAGTTGATTTGGGTATTGACTGGTGTTGTTGAACATCTTTTCATGTGTTTGTTGGCTATTTGTCTGTCTTTGGAGAAATATCATTTAGGTCTTCCGCCTATTTTTTTTTTTTTTTTAATGTTGAGCTGCATGAACTGTTTGTATATTTTGGAGATTGTTTTCTTTTCCCTTGCTTCACTTGTGAATACTTTTTCCCATTCTGAGGGTTAACTTTTCATCTTGTTTGTGGTGTCTTCCACTGTCTGTCCTTTGTGCTCCCCCATGATCCCCTAATGTTGCCGTTTTGTCCCAGCAGACTTCCCCTACCATGAGGTGATTTTTCTTGGTGCAGGAACCTCTCCTTACCTTCAGCTTCCCACCAGGGGTGCTGGTCTCTTTTTTAATCCCTTCCTTCTGTCTGTCTGTCTGTTTCCTACCCAAGAAAAGGATTTTTCTTGTCCTGTTAGGTATCCAAAGTCTTCCATTAATGTTCAGCAGGTGCTCTGTGAGAAATTTCTGTTTGTAGACGTATCCTTGATGTACTTGTAAGGAGACATGAATTCTGTGATGTGTTTCACCATCTTGACTGCCTGCCCCTTGATTGTAGCACTTTTAGAAGCAAGAATTAAAATATAGCTGTAGTGGTCTATAATAATTTCCAGGTAAACCCTGCCAGGTACCGCTTCCTGTGTTGATGGAAATATTGTATATCTACACTGATCGGTATAATAGCCATTAAATACATTTGATGTTTGAATACTGGTAATGTGGCTGCTATGACTGAGAACTGAATTTTTAATTTTGTTTTAATTATTTAAATTTAAAAGCTACTTTTTACCAAGTTGCTGCTATATAACTCTAAATCAATATTTAGCAAAATTTTTCTATGAAAACCAAATAGTAATTATTTCAGGCTTTGCAGATCATATGGTCCTTGTTGCAACTACTTAGCACTGTGGTTGTAGCAAAAAAGCAACTTTAGACAATATATAAATAAATGAACATGACTGTGTTCCAGTAAAACCTTATTTGCTAAAATAGAGTGAGCAGGATTTGGTTTATTGGGCCCTAGTCTCACAACCTCTGCTCTACATCAAAGATGTGTCTAAGGATCTATTTATTTTTCTTCACCTGCTGTTCTCTGGATCCTTTGCATTGTTTTTCCTTATGTGTGTGTGTGTATGTGTGTTTTTTGGTTGGGAGAAAGTAGTGTTTTCCTATAACATTTTAGAGAGATCATTACCCTCTTTGGGTTATTTTTCTGTATTTCTTCAACTTTGGTTTCAAATTTTATGTTTTTTGTATATATGGGGAAGGTGGTGGTGCACTGGCATTGTTTTAAATTTCTTTAAATTCTCATCTTTGTTCTTTTAATTCTGCTCTTTTATATACCCATTGTCTCTTAAATACAATATCTTACCTAATATCTCTAAAGGTGTTAAATACAATTATTTTCTTTTCCTACATGAATTACCTCTGATTTCTCCAGAGTTACTTGTTCTGTGTTTCATCATGGGCCTTCTTTTTCATTCTTGTGATTTTCTTAAATGTTGGTGATCTTTAGTTGTTCATTTGTGTTGATATATGATCAGTTGAATAATATAGATAACTAAAATGGACTTTTTTCTTATTTTGTTTTTTTAGCAAATCTTTACCCTAACTGGAAAGAATCCTGATGGAAATTCCTTGTGGGTAGGTAGGACTTAGTATTATTTTTGTTGTTGTTGTTTAAAGCATGTTGATTTATAGTAATATATTAGTTTCAGTGTATAATACAGTGATTCAGTATTTTATAGATTATTCTTTATTTAAATTTATTATAAAATATTGGCTATATTTCCTTACTGTTCAATATATCCTTGTAGCTTCTCTACTTTATCCCCAGTAGTTTATACCTCTTAATCCCCTACCCCTGTTTTCCCTTATCCCAACCCCTCCGCACTAGTAACCGCTAGTTTATTCTCTATATCTGTGAGTCTGTTTCCATTTTGTTGTGTTCATTCACTTTACTTTTAAATTTCACATTTATTGATAATATACAGTATTTATCTTTCTCTGTCTGACTTATTTCATTAAGTAAAATACACTCCTGGACCATTTATGTTGTCGCAAATGGCAAAATTGCAGTTTTATATCTTCCTTATCCATTCCTCTGTTGATTGAGACTTACATTGCTTTCCTATATTGACTATTGTAAATAATCCTGCTATGAGCAATGCAAAATGGAAACGGTGACAGACTTTAGTTTCTTGGGCTCCAAAATCACTGTGGATGGTGACTGCAGCCATGAAATTAAAAGACGCTTGCTCCTTGGAAGAAAAGTTATGACCAACCTAGACAGCATATTAAAAAGCAGAAACATTACTTTGCCAACAAAGGTCCATCTAGTCAAAGCTATGGTTTTTCCAGTCATGTGTGGATGTGAGAGTTGGACTGTGAAGAAAGCTGAGTGCCTAAGAATTGATGCTTTTAAACTGTGTTGTTGGAGAAGGCTCTTGAGAGTCCCTTGGACAGCAAGAAGATCCAACCAGTCCATCCTAAAAGAAATCAGTCCTGAATATTCACTTGAAGGACTGATGCTGAAGCTGAAGCTCCAATACTTGGGCCACCTGATGTGAAGAATCGACTCATTGGAAAAGACCCTGATGCTGGGAAAGATTGAAGGCAGGAGAAAAAGGGAACGACAAAGGATGAGATGGTTGGATGGCATCACCCACTCGATGAACATTAGTTTGAGCAAGCTTCAGGAGTTGGTGATGGACAAGGAGTCCTGGCATGCTGCAGTCCATGGGGTCGCAAAGAGATGGACATGACTGAGTGACTGAACTGACTAATGAGCAATGGGGTGCATATATCTTTTCAAATTGTGTGTTTTTGGTTTCTTTGAATATATATCCAGGAGTGGAATTGCTGGATCTTATAGTTCTATTTTAAGTTTTTTGAGGAATCTCCATACTGTTTTCCATAATGACTGTAGCAGTTTACATTCTCCCCACCAGCATATGAGAGTTCCCGTTTCTCAAACTCCTACATTTGTTATTTGTGGTTTTTTTGGTGATAGCCTTTCTGACAGTTGTGAGGTGATATCTCGTGGTTTTGATGGACATTTTTCTTATAATTACTCATATTGAGCATCTTTTCTTGTGCCTGTTGGTCATCTGTATGTCTTCTTTCAAAAAATATCTATCAGATCGTCTTTGCATTTAAAAAATTGGGTTGTTTGGGTTTTTTTTGTTTTTATTTTGAATTGTTTAAGCTGTTTATATAGTTTGGATATTAACCCCTTATCAGTCATATCATTTGCAAATATTTTCTCCAATCTAGTAGATTTTCTTTTTGTTTTGTCAATGATTTCCTTTGCTCTGTAAAAGCTTTTAAGTTTAATTAGATCCAATTTGTTTATTTTTGCTATTGTTCCATTTGCTTTAGGAGACAGATCTAAAAAATATCGCTGCAATTTATGTCAAACTGTGTATTGCTGTTTTCTTCTAGGAGTTTTGTGGTTTCTGGTCTTAGATTTAGGTCTTTTATTTATTTTGATTTTATTTCTGTATATGGTATGGGAAAATGTTCAGATTTCATTCTTTTACGTGTAGCTGTTCCTGTTTTCTCAACATCACTCTATAAGAGACTGTTTTTTTCTCCATTGTATGTTCTTAGCTCCTTTGTTATTTTATTTGTTGTTTTATTAGTTAACCATAGATATGTAGGTTTATTTCTGGGATGTCTGTTATGTTCCATTGATATATAGTTTTGTTTTGGTGCCAGTACCAAACTGTTTTGATTACTGTAGCTGTGTAATATAGCCTGAAGTCAGTGAGTGTGATACCTTCATCTGTTCTTTTTTTGTTGAGGTTGCTGCGGCTGTATAGGGTCTTTTGTGGTTCCATATAAATTATGGAGTTCTCTGTCCCAGTTTTGTGAAAAATATCATGAGTGTTTTGATAGGGATTGCACTAAATCTGTAGGTTCCTTTGGGTATGGGTAGGACTTACTTATTGATATGTTTTGATCGAGGTGGATAAGCAGAGAACAAACAGATAGGACAGGCCTTTTTCTAATAGCCTGGTAAGGAGGCTCCTATCCTAGATTTTCAACCACCATACTTTCATTCACCTAACTTCCTCTCAGGAAGGTTAAACCATTTTTATCCTCCTCAAATATTGATTCAGCCCTTGCTACAGGAAGAAAAGTTCCATCTTTCCTAAACATCCTGTGCATGTAGTTGGCCACGTGTCAGCATGCTTTTTAGGAAACCAAATAGTAAGTATTTTAGGTTTTGCAGGCCACATGTCCTCTTTCATCCCTTTTTAACACTACCATTAAATGCAATTTTATATTAAAAAATGAGTACAGGTGTGTCTTAATGCTTTGCTTATGAAAATTAAAATTTGAATTTCATATAGTTTTAACGTGTCACAAAATATCCTTGTTTTCTTTGAGCCATTTGAAAGTATAAAAACCAGTCTTAGTTTGCAGGGTATACAACAGCAGAGGGTAGCCTGGAAAATCTGCCCTGTGAACCATAGTTTACTAAACACTATGCCAGACTGCTTCTTTTTGTCATGTTCTACCTGTCACTCTTTTAGAAAGTTTTCAGAATCTCTAATATGTTGATGCTTTTCACTCCCTCTTAGTGGTCTAAGGCTCAGCCTTTTATTCTCCTCAGACCTTCAATGAAGTGGATGAGGTCTGCCCACATGAGGAAGGACAGTCTACTTAGTCTACGGATTCACATGTTAATGTCATCCAAATACACCCTTACAGTAAACCCAGAATAATGTTTGATCAAATATCTTGACCACCTGATGCAAAGAACTGACTCACTGGGAAAGACCCTGATGCTGGGAAAGATTGAAGGCACAGGGAGAAGGTGATGACCGAGGATGAGATGGCTGGATGGTATCACTGATTTGATGGACATGAGTTTGAGCAAACTTCTGGAGTTGGTGATGGACAGGGAGGCCAGGCGTGTTGCAGTACATGGGGTCATAAAGAGTCAGACATGACTGAGTGACTGAATTGAACTGAACTAAACGGAAATACCTTGATGCTGCATGGCCCAGTCAAGTTGACATGTAAAATTAACTGTCATTGTTGTATAGCTAGTAAATGATAGAGCTTGGTTTCACAACAGTAATGAACTGTGTCATGACAAAATTCAGGCTTTTATTTACTGTTTGTAACTAGGCCCAAACTCAGCATTCATATCCTTCTAAATTAGTCCTTTATTTAGCCAATTTATGGTTGGATATTTGCCTAGGCAATGAGGCATATTTATCTTGATAAAATGAGTAAATTCAGAGAAAGCAGTATGGTTAGAGACTGTGATATGAAATAACGGATAGTAAGTGGGACATATTTAACTCAGAGATGAATGATTTTGAGTTGAAGAAGACCTATCTTAACCTTGTGAAAGAGAAATTAGATCCCTTTGTTTTTCCAGAGCGTAGAAATTTCATTTTCAACTCAGATTAAAGAGCTTTCTATCAGAGTTGTCCAGCACTGAATTAAGATTTTTAATCATTAAAAAGTATTTTCTTTTAAAAATCTTTTGGATTTTAAGGGTATGTTCTTACTTTTTGTATTTTTTCATTCCCCAAAATGGAGGGTTAAAAACAAGTTAAACTCTGTGTTGTATTACAGTTTTGTCATTTTCTAGAATGAAAGATTTGAAATTAATTTTGTAGTCTGCTTAATATTCTAAGATTATTTTTTAAAAATTTGAAGAGCAAGTCATGCTTCCTTTTTCTATTTTGTTTTATTTTGTTTAGTTGCTAAGTTGTGTCCAACTGTTTATGACCCCATGGACTGCAGCATGCCAGGCTCTTTTTCTATTAACATTTCCTAAATAAACTCAGACCACCTGACCTGCCTCTTGAGAAACCTATATGCAGGTCAGGAAGCAACATTTAGAACTGGACATGGAACAAAAGACTGGTTCCAAAAAGGAAAAGGAGTACATCAAGGCTGTATACTGTCACCCTGCTTATTTAACTTCTATGCAGAGTACATCAT
>NW_011495081.1:5949057-5951856 GCF_000754665.1 Bison bison bison | reverse complement strand
CTTTGGAAGGAATGATGCTAAAGGTGAAACTCCAGTACTTTGGCCACCTCATGCGAAGAGTTGACTCATTGGAAAAGACTCTGATGCTGGGAGGGGTTGGGGGCAGGAGGAGAAGGGGACGACAGAGGATGAGATGGCTGGATGGCATCACTGACTCGATGGACATGAGTTTGAGTGAACTCCGGGAGCTGGTGATGGACAGGGAGGCCTGGTGTGCTGTGATTCACGGGGTCACAAAGAGTCGGACACGACTGAGCGACTGAACTGAACTGAACTGAAATAAACTCATATGAAAGTAATGAATTACTGTCATATATGATGATCATTTTCTCTCACTGAACTTTCGAATTGTTCAATTTAGAGCTTAGCAGTTCAGTTAAATATAAGTTTAAGTTAAATAAGCATATAAGTTAAATAAGCAGAGTGACAGTATACAGCCTTGACGTACTCTTTTTCCTATTTGGAACCAGTCTGTTGGTCCATGTCCAGTTCTAACTGTTGCTTCCTGACTTGCATATAGGTTTCTCAAGAGGCAGGTCAGGTGGTCTGGTATTCCCATCTCTTTCAGAATTTTCCATAGTTTATTGTGATCCACACAGTCAAAGGCTTTGGCATAGTCAGTAAAGCAGAAATAGATGTTTTTCTGGAATTCTCTTGCTTTTTTCCATGATCCAGCAGGTGTTGGCAATTTGATCTCTGGTTCCTCTGCCTTTTCTAAAACCAGCTTGAACATCTGGAAGTTCACGGTTGACGTATTGCTGAAGCCTGGCTTGGAGAATTTTGAGCATTACTTTACTAGCGTGTGAGATGAGTGCAATTTTGCGGTAGTTTGAGCATTCTTTGGCATTGCCTTTCTTTGGGAGTGGAATGAAAACTGACCTTTTCCAGTCCTGTGGCCACTGCTGAGTTTTCCAAATTTGCTTATCAGTAGCCTGGTCTTAATTCTCCTAATTGAAATCAGTATGTTAACCTTCTTAGCTGACTCAAGATCTTGGTCCCTTTTTTCATAGGTAAAAAGCTTTTTGTGATAAAAGTATGCATGTGTGCTTAGTCGCTCAGTCGTGTCCAACATTTTGCAACCCCATGGACAGTAGCCTGCCAGGCTCCTCTGTCCCTGGGGATTCTCCAGGCAGCAGTAACTGAAGTAGGTTGCCATGCCATCCTCCAGGGGATCTTCCCAACCCAGGGATCGAACCTGGGTCTCCTGTTGAAGTCCTTTAATGGACCAGAACCTGGTGGTCCAGAGTTAACGATTAGAAAGTAAAAGAGAGAGTGAAAGAGGCTGATATTCCTTGGTTTATGCAGAAAACAAATAAAGCCCTTTGACACAGGGCTTGCACTGCTACATGTAGGCACCAGGCACCCTCTTGAGGGGGGGTGAAGGCACAGTTTGCCTTCTCGAGAGGGTCTTAGAAGCCTGGGCAAGAAAGTGAGCTCAGTGGGCCTGTGCGCTCCAAAGAATTAGCCTGAGAGAGAGAAGGAAAGAAAGACACGGGGACCCGAGCTCTGATGGAGCGAAGGTGTTTTATTCAACATAGTGTGGTTGTATATACTGTCTTACAAGGTAGCTATTTTCAGCAGAGATAAAAATCAAAAGTCCAGACTTACAAATTATCATAAGGCAATCCATATCAAAGAGAGAGGGTTGTAAATAATCACTTTTACCATATGGTTCATAAAAAGGAAGAGGGTCGTAAATAGTTACTTATCACCATATGGAAAAACTAATGAAGGAAATGCATGCATTCTTCAGCCCCAGGAGTAGTTTGCTACTCCACTTAATTCCTGAATATTCAGGAATTAATAAGGGACAGGATTCATGACAGATCGAAAACAGCACACAGGAACACAGGAATCCTCCTGTTAAATGCTTCCTGACATTCTCCCACATTGCAGGTGGATTCTTTACCATCTGAGCCACCAAGGAAGCCCCAAAAATACATAATACAAAATTTATTATTATAATCATTTTAAAGTGTGCAGTTCAGTGGCATTAGCTATATTTATGATGTGTAAACACTGTCACTGTCTTTTCCCAGAACTTTTTCATTATCCCAAATGGAAACACTTTACTCATTGAGCAGTAACTTCCCACGCCATCACTGCAGTCTCTGGTAGCTTTATATTTCCTGTCTCTGTGAGTTTGCCTGTTTACATACCTCACATAAGGAATCATGTAATATTTGTTCTTTGTTAACATTTGCATGTTTTTCACTTAGTGTTTCCATCATATAGCATGTATCAGACTTCACTCCTTTTTATGGCTGTGTAATATTTCATTGTGTGTATATAGCACGTTTTGTTTATCCTTACAGCTGTTGGCAGACACTTGTCCTGGTTCCATCTTTTTGCCTATTATGGATAATGTATGAATGTTGGAGTTTGAGTATCTGTTAGAGTTTGTTTAGGTATATACCTAGGAGCAGAATTGCTGAATTATATGTTTAACTTTGTGAAGAACTGCCAGTGTGTTTTCCACAGTGACTTAACCATTTGCCTTCCTTCTAGCAATACACAGAGGTTCCAATTTCTCTTATGTCCTACCAACTTTGGCTCTTTATTGGGTGATAGCCATTCTAATGAATTTGAAGTTGTATCTCATTTGTGGTTTTGATTTGCATTTTCCTAATAATTTGTGATGTTAACCTTTTTTGCAGTCTAGACACACTAAAAATTTTCTAAATTATCAAGTAATGATTTCTTTTTGCTTAACTTCCTCAATTTATCTCCTTTTCTTCTTTATCCTTCCTCAGTTTATTACCCTCTCTTTCACATTTTACCATAAGCAGCAAGGAGAAA
>NW_011495081.1:5923823-5948957 GCF_000754665.1 Bison bison bison | reverse complement strand
TGGAAATTTCAACCAAATATCCAGGTTTATCTCCTTTTCACACAATATTAGAATACATTTCAGTTTTGCTACATTATAACAAAGACCGCCTTTCCTGTCCTGTTCAATAATGTCTCATTCCATTTTTGAGACTTCACCAGAAACCCCTTCAGTGTTCCTATTTCTGGATCATTCTGTTCCTGACACATATATTCTCTAAGATGATGGAGAATCTACCTATTTGCTTCTTTCTGCACATTCACCAGAATCTCCTTAATATCTTTGTTTCTACCAGCAATCAAATCATTTTCTCTCATGTCATTTTCTCTGAAGAAAATAGGATTATTTATTACATTTCAACTAAATGTTATTTGTATTACATAAACTACTTTATTATATATATATATTTCAAGGTAAATATTCATATGTTATCTTTTTCTAATGGCAAAAATTTGGTTTTTAGTGTAAACAATGAAATTTTGCATGTAAACACACATAAGGCAAACTATTTAATGTTTCAGGTAAAAGTGGTGATACATTAGGATTCCCTGGTGCTTCAGTGTTTAAGACTCCACACTCTCAATGCAGGGGGCACAGGTTTAGTCTCTGGTGTGGGAACTAAGATCCTGCATGCTGCATGGTGTGGCCTAAAAAAAAAGAAAAAGAAAGTGGTGATACATTATTTCCTCAGTCATAAGAACTGACATGGAGTTGTTATCATTGAATATGAGGCAGGTTTTGACATCTAGAATATCAAACATAATATGTTTTGCCTTTGACATATTGTGACTGGTCATAGAATTTTTTTACAGTATCATGTGCATTCCTCATATTCAGTAAATATCTGGCTAATCAATCTTAACATACCAGCATTACAGGCTACTTCTCTCTTGCCTTTTCATTCTTAAAATTAACCCTAGATACTCATTCATGCTGACATGCAGAAATGAATGTCATATCCTCTCTATAACCTGCAAATTGTTTAGAAGGGCTTGATATATCAGCACTGTGTATGGTTGGTTTAACAACTGTAAGTCCTTGACCACACTTTTCTCTGGTGATTGACATATTATGTCATCCACTGACCTTCTTCGTCTACTTAAATTCTCTGGTAAATAAAATAATATTCTGCTTTTTAAAATCACTTGACCCAAAGTGTCATTGAATATCTGACTTCCAAATCCGATTGATCCACTAAGGAAGATGGCACTTTAGTAACTGAGAGACATTTAGTCATATTATGTACTAATTCAACTAAATATGGCTGAAAGAAATCTTTGCCTAATATAATTTTGATTTCCTGTTTTAGGAATCCTGGTACTGTGGATCACCTATATTTGCTTTGAGACATGCTTTAGATGTTTTTTTCTGGAAGCCCTGTAAATACTGTAAAAATTCAGTGTATTGTTGTAAAGACCTATGGTAAGTGGGTTTTTTTCCCCCTTCATTTTCGTCTGTCCGTTTCATGTTGGCATTAAGTCTTATGGATGTTGTAATACTGCTCCCTGCTGGACATAGTGTAACTTTTTAAAGTTGGCACTTAATAGATGGGCAAATAACTGATTAGCTGGACCCAGTCTGGTGGGAAATCCTTGAGTGCATTTACACACAAAAAAACACAACAGTATATAACCAAAGCAACTCTGTTTTTATTTTGGGTGATACTGTTGTATTGATATCTGGAGCCTAATGAAAGTGCTTACAGTCTTGTTTCTAAATTTTATTATGTGTGCTTCCTGGATAGTGGCATCTAAAAGCTGTAACAAACATATGTTAAAGGATGCTTGTAGTTGATGGAACTTTTAGGATTTCCTGATTTTTTTATTTGTGGCATGTTTTTGCAATTTATCAGTTTATTATTAGTATTATCTCTTTTGTAATCATGTAATCATATAATCATTTAAATGCCCTGTATATTTGTTTTTCCAAATGTAGTATTTAAAACAGCTTCAGTATAATTTAAATTAGACACTGTTGGAACTATTTTGAGTGAGTTACCCTTAATCCACCTGTAATGCAGGAGACCCTGGTTTGATTCCTGGGTTGGGAAGATCTGCTGGAGAAGGGATAGGCTACCCACTCCAGTATTCTTGGGCTTCCTTGGTGGTTCAGCTGGTAAAGAATCTCCCTGCAATGTGGGAGACCTGGGTTTAATCCCTGGCTCGGGAAGACCCTCTGTAGAAGGGAGTGGCTCCCCATTCCAGTATTCTGGCTGAGAGAATTCCATGGACTATATGGGGTTGCAAAGAGTCGGACACGACTGAACAACTTTCACTTTCACCCTTAATTAAATTTTATGCAGTAAACTTCAACTGTACCTTGTTTTGTATATCCATCCTGTAATCTATTATATTTTCTAGTACACACAGTGACCCATTCTCACACAGAGTGACATTGGATTGGGCCTGAAGTGTCATATCTGTGTCCGTCCTATAACGAACCCTCACAGTGAATGCAAACATAGATATTCTTAAAATTGTTTTTAAACTTGTAAAAGTTGAAAATATTTGTCTTCCTACTTTTGAGCTAAATTATTATATACTTTTTGGAGTGTGGTTTGCATAAAATATAATGTAGATTTTATGCAACGTAGATTGGATAAATGTAAATTTATCCAATGGATAAACTGGAGTAACATCGATTTTTTTTTAAGTAAGCATACATTTTCTTGAAAAGAAGGAAATGTGACAGATACAACATAGAGCTAAGCAAAGATTTAGCAGGATAACCAATCTTATGCTCTTTAATGGTCTGGTTTCTCTTTTTTTGTGGCCATTTGGAAAGCTTGTGAAATCTATTCTTAATTAGGATTCTGGAGAATTAGGCATAATAACTTATTTATTCTTAAAATATTGCAATAAAAATTTGAAATGTAGACCAAGAAAATACAAGATTGTTAGTAAAAAAGAGGCGCCCTTTCTTCCCATTAAAACTATATTATATCAGAAAGTATATCATTTTAAACCTTTTTATTATAAAATGTAACACTATATAGAAACAAAATGTATAGTAAAATGAATAAATATAAAGCAGATATTCAGTAACCATAGATCACTACTGACATCCCAGAAGCCCTTAGTATAATCTTCCTTTTCTTTAAGGTAAACAGTTTCCTAATAATTAGATAATTCTCTATATAATTTTATCACTTTTATGTGTATTCCTCAGCAGTATGTTCACTTTTTGCCTCATTTTGATCTTTTTGGGATCATATGTATTCTTTTTTTTGGATAAACATTTTTGTATTTTTGTTGGAAATGTTTTTGTTATTTTTAAGGTGAAAGGTATGAAGAAACAGATTGTAAGGTAAAGTCAGAGAGGGCTGGCTTCACTGTACTGAAGAGCTTAGGGAAAGAAGGAGTTGTAGGGAATTTAGAAATAGCAGCAGTCAGAATAGGATCAGGATGTCTAGGGACAAGCTTGTCATCTTTCAGGAGAAATGAAAGGCCAATAAGTTGGCTAAGAAAGGACAGCATTCTTGAGGAATGTATTTGAATGAGGCGTGGAAAGCATTATGCTAATGGAGCCTATCATAATGCTGCCAACAATAGTAAGGAGAATCAGGTGAGTTATCTAGTCTGCACTGCCTGCAGGTCTCCAAACCTGATGTTGTCGCAATCCTCACAGGGTGTCTCTTGGAACGGGTCTGGGGCAGAAGTTCAGAACCCCTTCTCAGTAGGGATGGAGGCGACCCTGCTGCTGTCACTGTCACTGCTCAGCCCCCTCCACTGCATGGCAAAGGGTGGAGGAAACTCCCAGCAACATGTGGCCCAGGCCTTGCAGCAGCATCATGGAGGTTCAACTGGATGAGCTCCCTGAGCACTTTCTTTGGACCAAGTACTTGAAAGTCACAACTCATGGAGTAGATCCTGTAGAATGTGGCACAGATGTTCAGGCCAAAGAGGTCTCAAGAGTTTGCTTGTATATATACCAGGTAATGAGGGCAATGTCCTTGCTGTGCTTGGGCTTCTCCCCGGCCTAGGCCATATGACAGCACCTACTCCTGCTGGAACTCTAAATTTGCTTGAATTCCAGGATCATTAAGCATGTACCCTCTTCCAACAATTGGAAAAAGTCCTCACAGTCCACAGAGGTCCTACCCTCCTCCTCTGTCACCAGTGTTAACCAGAGGGTCTCCAGTACTGTGTCTAGGAGTGCTGGCAGGGGTGCCAGCTGTGATCACAGACACAGAAAGATGTGGTGGAGCAGTGAGCACCTCCAGACCCTACAACCAGTCTCAGAGTTCAGATTGGATCTTGATTTGCACTTGGAGACCGTGATCACCTTTGTACTTCTCTTTGGGTTGGTGCTAGGCTTCTGTAGTGTAACACTGCTGCAGCTGTGGGGTGCCTTTGTTGGGTAGTAGGGGACACAGGTGGACCTACTGGTGAGTGCCGTTGTCTGGGATCATATGTGTTCTTTCTTCCATTACTGAGCATTGTGTTTTGAAGATCATGTACATAGTTGCATGTAGTTTTACTCTGTTCATTTTCGTTATCATGTGTTATTCCTTTGGAATGAATATGGCAGAATTTATTCATTCTGTTGTTGGTGGATGTTTGGGTTCTTTCTAGTGTTTGACTGTTACAATTAACACTGCCATGAACATTCTTTTATATATCATATGTTGATTTTTATGTGTCATGTGGAAAAAGTCATACATTTTCAGGTTAAAGATAGATGATCATAGTGGTATTGTAAATAAATGTAAATGAGTACATGAGAAAGTTGTTATATCCTGAGAGTAACACATATTAAGTATTGAAAAAGATTCTGAATCGATCATTATTTCTTTACTGTAGGCCTTAAATATATGGTAGAATGCCATGTAACTTGTGACAGTTTAAAAATAGTATATATACAGATACAGATATAGGACCTAATGTAGTAACTCTTTGTTTACTTTATTAACACGATTCCACTTACTATCATATCATGTTTTATATACTTTCACTTTACTGATGAAGAAACTGTGGAGAACTAAAGAGGTTGAGTGAATTATACAAGGTTATTTAGTAGGTTGGAGCTAGAAACCAGACCAGCCTGTCTACTTGGCAGTCACAACTTAAAGAAAACAAAGTGAAAAGCTAAATCAGGATACAATGAAGTGGAAAATTTGCATGACTAGCTTTTAGAAATTATCAGATATTCTTTTGACTCTTAACCAAGAACTGGCCTTGCACAGGGAATTGTATGTATAAAGGTGCCTGAAATGTTATTGTACCTTATCACAGTTCATCTTCTGAAAGGCAGCTATAGTATATTATCACTTTGAGTGAGAATTTTACTTACATAATTCCTCATTCACTGGGCTCTTATTAACAAGTGGTATACTATCACTCATCTGTTAATTTGTGAATAATTGAATCTGACCCTTTTATGTGCCAAAATTTATTTCATAGGAATATTTTTTCTAAAATGTTTTTGAAAAATAAAATGTACCCTTTGTTTTCTTAAACAAGACAAATTGAGTATAATGTAACTTGTTTCGATTTTGTTTTGATGGCTCAGAGTTGTGAACAACAGTCATTTCATAGAATTTATGTGATTTCTGCACAGATCATTATGCTGTATAGGCCTATTCTCCTAAATTATCCTAGAGTGATAAACTTTTATGTCCTGGGTGCTACTTATGATGTCATTTTTTTGTTTGTTTTGTTTTACCTTTGTTAGATAATTCTTGTTTTTTTGCTCTCAATGCATTATACTGATTCTAATATAAAAATCAGCATTTACATATACATTGCTTAGGTGAGATCTTAAGTATAGTTCTGCCCCATGTGCTGATTAAGGGCATAGAATGTGTGCTTTTTAAAATTTACTTTGGGATCAGCAACTAGTCTTGTCACTTTGTTCCAGGGGACTGAGATTATCTTACAACTGATTTATGGATGATTGAAATACAACATAGATTTCCATGTATCAATACTGTTATATTCTTATTCGTGGAATAAGAATTATCACGTACATATTTTCTTACAAAGCAGTAATATTGAAACTGGATTTACTTATGTGTGTGTGTGTGTGTGTGTGTGTGCGCGTGCGCGCGTACTCAGTTGTGTCTGATTCTTTGCAATGCTGTGGACTATAGCCCATGAGGCTCCTCTATCCATGGAATTTGTCAGGCAAGAATACCGGAGCAGATTGCCATTTCCTGCTCCAGGGGATCTTCCCCATCCAGGAACTGAACTCTCCTCTCTTAAGAATTCCTTAAATAGGAAGTCCAGTGAACTCAAGTGGCTGTTTTTAATTATGAAATATTTGATAGGATAGGGTTTGAAATAAAAACAGTATGTTATGTAACACTGTCTGTTGAAAATGGCAGTCATAAAAATTAAACCACCTTTGAAATGATAGTTTTGTAAATGAAAATATAGAAGTAACATAGATTTGGTTTCCTAAAAACTTTGAAGTGCTTCAGGAAAACATTCTTTTAAAAGGGAAATGCATGTTTGACTGCTTCCCCAATTATAGATTATTGAATGTGAATTTAAAGGAAAAATTTGGAGTGGATGTGTATATTTATTTTTAAATGAAGGGAATTTGAGGAAGAAAGCATGTTAGGTGTTAATATTATGATTTCCTACATCAATGAGATTTTTTTTCAATTCGAAAATTAAGTCAGCAAATTTTACATGTGCATAAGAAAAGAAGCAAAGAGCTTCATACAGTTTTTTCCAATGAGAACATCTTTGAGGACTAGCTTCTTCTGGGATACATCTGAAATGTATATGTGATGGAAGCAAAATGACATAGCCCCCATAAAAGAAAAATTAGCAATTTGTAGAAAAAGACCTGTGCATTTACACATTTGTTTCAGAACCAATTCTGGGAATTTGTTACAGATATACTTACGTATTAATACTTATAAAATGACATATGCATAAACGTTTTCATTAGAGCTTCCTTTGAAGTAGCAACAGATGGAAGCATGCCTAATGCCTGTCAGGAGGGTACAGTCCATGGGGTCACAGTGGTTAAATGAACTCTGCCATAGCTGTACAATGAAATACTCTACAGCTTTAAAAATAGAAAGTATGTTCTCTGTATGAAGATTCAGAACACTGTTACTTGAAAAAAGCAGTGCTCAAACAGTACTCAGTCGCTTAGTCATGTCAACTCTTTGTGACCCCGTGGACAGGTCATGTAGCTTGCCGGGCTCCTTTGTCCATGGTATTTCCCAGGCAAGAATACTGGAGTGGGTTGCCATTTCCTCCTCCAGAGGATCTTCCTGACCCAGGGATTGAACCCATGTCTCTTGCGTTGGCAGGCAGATTCTTTACCCCAGCACTACCTGGGAAGCAGTGTTCAGAGTGTGTAGTAAACTATTTTTTGTATAAAAGAAGTAAGGAATGAAATCAATATTCATAATTGCTTATATTTGCATAAAGAAAATCTGGACATCTATACAAATTCTAAATCTTATATGTTGATGAATAAGGAAAACAAACTAGTTGGGACTTTTACTATATATCTTTTAGATTGTTTTTGGATATGTGAATATGTTATTAGTTAAAAATAATTTTGTTTTGTTAATCAAATGAGAGAGAAAGGGATAAACCTGTTGTATTTTCCATAAAATTAGCCAGTTTTATTCATTTTTCCCCAGAGTCTGGGATATAGTTGGTTGTTGTTTTGTTGCTAAATTGTGTCTGACTCTTTTGCAACCCCATGGACTGTAGCCCACCAGGCTCCGCTATCTATGGGATTTTCCAGGCAAGAATTGGGGAGTGCATTGCCATTTCCTTCTTCAGGGAATCTCCCTGACCCAGGGATCAAACCCGTATCTTCTGCATGCCTCTCTTGCATTGCGGGTGGATTCTTTACCCTTTGGCCCCAGGGAAGCCTGGGATATAGTTAGCACTGAATAAATATTTATTATACAAATGAAATATAAGCTATATAATCTTTAGGTTATCTCTTTTAGCTGACTTCTTAAAGTATCTTTTCAATAAGGGAAAAACAGTGCTCTAAGTCATGTGTTAATTCCAGTATAGAAGTGAGGGAAAGTATTTAAGTGGAAATAATAAGCCTGGTGTGCTGCAGTCCACGGGGTTGCAGAGTCAGACAATAACGAATAAACAACAACAGTAATAGCTTAATTTATTGTCAAATTATCATGAATTTTCACTTAACTTGTAGGATATTGATATTAAAGAATTTTAATTTCACTGAAAAGTAAAATGAATGTTTTCAAAAGATTCCCATTAAATTAGCTAATAAGGTTTCATAATAAAAGCTTATGAAATTTGAGAGCACAGGGGAAAATGGCCTACATATTCTTTATACTTGCCTTATCTTCTGTCATACTTTAGTTTCTCACATGAGGGCAATTTTCAGTCCTGAGACAATTTTAGAAGCACTGTTATAATAGCAGCAGCACCTGTAGCTACTCCTGACACAGAGGCCCGTTATCTCTGAAAATATGGTATTTTAGTTTGGGAATTGAGGGAAGATAATAGGGTAAGTGGCTGTTGCTTCTCCGTTTATGAGTTCAGGAACTTATCTTATGGTTTGCAGATTTGATCTTTCAGATAAGTAGTATATGAACCTTTCGTTTCATCTTTAGATTATATACATGTCATTGTTGTTTGGTCGCTAAGTTATGTCTGACTCTTGTGACCCCATGGACTATAGCCCGTCAGACTCCTCTGTCTGTGGGATTTTCCAGACAAGAATACTGGAGTGAGTTGCCATTTCCTTCTCCAGTGGATCTTCCCAACTTAGAGATAGAACCCATGTTGCCTACATTAGTAGCAATGAAGAATCTCACTGAGCCATCTGGGAAGGCCCTCTATATCCATTGCTTCTTCCTAAATTTCTTATGATAATGATTTTGACTCCCTTTGTGTATCTGTATTTATGTGCAAAATGGCCTTTTTAAAGAAAAGGAGTATATATGGAAAAGTGCACATATTATAAGTGGATGGCTCAATGAATTTTTCAGAAGCCAAAACAATCATGTAACCACCGAGATACCAAAATGAACATTATTAGCACTCTAGAAGACACCTTTATGCTCTCTTCTATCCTCTGTTTCCCTCCCTGCACAAGGATAACCACTACCTGACTTTTCACATCATAGATTATAAGTTTTGCTTTTGTATTTTATATATAGAATTATACAGTATAGTTTTTTATGTTTAGTTCCTTTGCTAAAGCTTGTATCTTGGGATTCATCTACATTGTTGCGTGTAGTTGTAGTCTGTTCAGTTTCATTACTGCATTCCTTTGTGACTATATCACAACTATTTTTGAATCTATTCTGTTAATGGACATTTGGGTGATTTCTATATAATGTTAAATATATTCTTTCTAATACATATCTCTTGATCGATATATTTGCATGTTTCTTTTGAGCAGACGTCTAGCAGCAAAATTACTGGATCATAACTATGTTTATTTCCAACTTGAATCAAAATCGCCAGTTTTCTGAAATGGTTGTGCTAGTTTACATTCATGTGACAGTTTAAGTTGCTCTGTGTCTTTGCTCACACCTCATTTTCCCCATCTTCTTCATCCTTCAATTCTAATGGATATAAAGTACTAAGGCTTACGTCGTTTAATTTCTAGTTTCCTGATGATTAATGAAGCTGAACACATTTTCATATGTATATTGACTGTTGGATTATTCTCTTTTGTAAAGTACCTGTTAACTTCTTTGCCCACTTTTTTGTTGAGCTATCTGTTTTTTTCTTTGATTTTTTGGGGAGTTGTTTATATATTCAGAATATGAGTCCTTCTTTGTACAGATATTGCAAATATTTCCCCAACCCTGAGATTTGCCTTTTCAATCTATTAATAGTGCTTTTGATGAACAAGTTAATGACTTTAAAGTAATCTAGTTTGTCATTTATGTTTAGTGCTTTTTGTGTCTTAAGAAGTGATTGTCTACTCCAAGGATGTTCTGTGTTTTTCTCTAAAAAAAAGGGTGTTGTAATTTTAGCATTTGCATCAGTAATTTCAGACTATATTTTCATGTTAGGCAGTTTTGCTTGTCTTTTTAAACTTAGTCTGTGTCTCTAGACAGAAAAAGAAAATGCACTTTTATAAATCAACATGATCATGTACCTTCTACAGAATACTCCCTTAAGAAAGTAGTATGTAATCTATATGTTTACCTTGCGTGCATGGTCAGTTGCTTCAGACTCTTTGCGACCCTATGGATTGTAGCTGGCCAGGTCCTCTGTCCATGGAATTTTCCATGCAAGAATACTGGAGTGGGCTGCCATATCTTCCTCAGGGGATCTTCCTGACCCAGGAATTGATCCCATATCTCCTGCATTTGAACTGCTTCTTTACCACTGAGCCACCTAAGAAGCCCCCCACCTGTACCTATAATGTACTTCATTGTCTTTAAGTAAAGTTCACTAGAAAATTCAGTGAAGAATTTCTGAGCTTGGCAAATTTTATGATTTTTAATATTTTTAACAATTCTATCTTTCTTAAAAATGTTTATCCATTAAATTTTGTGATGTGTTTACAGACATAATTCTAGGTACCTCATTGGGTATAGTCTTTACTCTCTTAAAGTTTAGGATACTTAATTGAGAAAAAATAGGTATTAACTTTTGTCACCAAAGCAATATAAATACTATTACATTTGAAAAATATTTTCATAGGCCTCTTTTTCATCATTTTGATCTTAAGTAGGTTTTTTTTTGTGAGCATTCATTTGTATACAAGTTATAACATTCACAAGGCCTTCAGTGATATGTTTATTATTCAAAAATATTTTCGATATTTGTTCTATGTGCTATTATTTACATTGCAGCAGAGTATTTCTATATACCCTGGTATTTTAGTTTTTTTATTGTCAATAATGTTTATTATTAGCTTAATGATTATTGTATTATTTAATTTTACATTTATATTTCATAAGATATAATTGCCTGCTTGAAAATGTATTTTGTCTCTGATCACAGTGCTGAAATTATTAATAAAGAAAGGTGATTATACTTGACTGTTAGCTAAGCACTTAGATATTTTTCACTTGTCATCTACATTTTTTAGTTAAAGCAACACATTAAATATAATTTTATCCTGGCTTTTATTTTAATTCATGCATTTAAAAACTGAAATTCAGATAAAAGATATTTTCAAAATAAATTCAGCATATTATTTATGAGTGGAGCAACACATTAGCATTGGGTTCACAATAGATCATATCGCTTTTATTCCATCTTACAAGCTTAGCAGCACAAACAGAATAATCAACATATTATTTGGCTGTCATCTGCTGAACAGAAACCAGAGATCACAAGGAGGTTTTCCCTAGCTGTGGTGATGGCCTTTTTGTTCCAAGCCCCCATCTGGGAGGGCCATGGTGTGTTATCATATGGAACGCGGGCTTTTCTGTAATCTGCTTAGCTGCACTGCAGTTTGAATCTTCATTCCATGTTTGTGTAATTTATAATTTTAATGAGACCATGGCTCTTGTGGGCTTTGAAATATATTAAAAGCTCTTTTGTGCATATGCTTTTGTTCTTGCTTAATAGGCTCAGTGTATTTAAAACTGATGAATTTTTATTCATGAATTTGGATGTCTGGGGATTAACTTAGACTGAATATCATTGCACTCATATATTGATGACTAGAAAGTTTGTTATTGTTGTTATTTTGGGTTTTTTTTGTGTGTCTATGTCATTGTGATACTTGTATCCATAAAAGAATTTAAATAAAGGATAGGAAAAAGTGGTATGGTTAAGTCATGAGCAGTTTCTTTAGATTTTATCCATCTTATTAATTGATACTCACATTTCATCTTTAGTCTTAGTGCTTTTAGATATATGTTATGAAGGAATAATTATGAAAAAGCAACTTTTAAATTAATACCGTACATACTGTGTTTATATTGAAATAATATTCCAGTGTGTGACAGAGTTAGACTTTGTATTTTAATTGTATCATATCAGTTGTCTGTGGTCATACTAAATCAGCCATTAACTTTCTTGAATTAAATTAGGTATATGTTTTATATTTCAGCTATGTACAGTTTACCCTGTTTCTGTAAAACCTTTTTTGTTAATCCTTTTTTTTTTCTTTACCTACATTGGTGAAATGATGAGAAGACTAACGAAAAAGCAGCTTTATAGTGGTTTGTAAAATTGATCTTTTAAATTTTGCTGAAACTCTGAATACACTAAATGCTTCATATCTCTATTATAGTTATTACTCTTAAATATAGTTTTAAAATTTGAATATGAATAAATGTAGCATCTTAGGCAAAAATCATGGCCCTTTCTAGATCCAGACTCTTTTGAAGTTTCTGTCTATTGGACTCAATGAGGGGTAACACATGTACCTTACTAGTCTTTTAGGAAATTGCCCAAGATGTAGTTTTTCTAAAAAACCTGAGTTTATTGTACTAAAGCATTTTTGTAACTATAAAACATCATTCATTTTGGTATATGTTGGTTATCAATTTGGCTGGTCCCTTGTTTTCCCTTATTACCCTTAAGCTAGAAATATCAGAAAGAGGCTAAAATGACAGGATTTTGTTTTTGTGTACTAAGCTTTTCTATCAGATTTGATATTGGAATGTTTGTTTTTCCAAATAATCCTCTGTTTTAATGTTTTTATTAATAGTACAATTTCAGTTAGTTTAGGAATATAGTATTGGAAATGGTCTGCTAAAGCAGTGCTGTTTAATAGAAATATAATGCAAGTCATATATATATTATTTAACCCATTAAATTCAAAATCTTATCTTTTCAACATGTAAATTAATGCAAAATATTTTATTCTTTTTTTGTACTATCTTCACAGTCCAGTGTGTATTTTATACTTACATCTCAATTAGGACTAGTCATGTCTCAAGTACTTGATAGCCTTATGTAGCTAGTGGCTACCTTGTTGAATACTGTAGCTCTACAGTATTATTTATAAAAATCATAACAGAAATGTATAATGTGTATTTTTTACATTCTTCATTGTTTTTCTGTACTATCCTAATGAAGGTAATCAAAGAGTATTCATGCGCTGTAAAATTGAAATCACTTACAGTTTTTTTTGTTGCTCTGGTGCTGATGATATTGGTGCATGATTCATAGACAAAATCAGAATTATGCCACCTGAGTTTTTATCAGATATTATGTAGATATGCTTACAGGTATTGTGATGATAAGGAAATAATAATGGCCAACTTAGTGGATGTGATATGTTTCTCAACACTTGTGGGCAGATCAAATTTATCAAATAAGTCATATTTCAAGTATACTGAGGAGCTTAATTTTACAAGAATTCCAAAACAAATATTGATACTTTCTTTTTTTTTTTAATAAAGTTGAGAACTTCTCACATTCTTAGAATTTTTCTGGATAGTTATTTATGTGAACAAATATGAATCTCTCTTTTCATGTATGTTTGCTTAAAGTTAGTATAGCTTTAAATTTCTTGGAAGAAAAAAGCCGAACATAAAAATACTGTTTTCTAAATAGCTCTAGGATTCCATGCATTTTATTAATAAAGGCTCTGTGTATATGCAAATATAAAGAGAGGTTATTTCACTGAGTACTTTAAAGGTATACAGTTAAGAATTCTAAAAGTCTCAATTACAGTTGATTTGTATTGGTTCAAATATTTTAAAGTGTAAAATAATCAAGATGATTTATATAAAATACTGCTGCTATTGTACCTACTTTATAACAAAGTAGAGACCTTATTATGTGGCGTGGACCTTCTTGTTCATGTATGGTTTAGGGAGAAAATCCTGTTTGTGAAACTTCTGAATAATTCACATTTTCTAAATTTTTAAAGAAATGAGCTAATTTTTGTGCAATCTAACCATCATGTAGATATTGGCTGGTGCCTGTTGTATTCTTTTACTCACTTAAATTTTTATTGACTTCTGTTTGTGACTTATGCATTTAAAGTGTTGGCATAAAATGTTAAACTATTCTTTAAACAATACCTCTAGTTTCTTGGAGATGATAAATCCATCCATTGATTTCCTAATTTTATTATGTACACAGTCAATTGTAATCCAAGATTACAGCAAACAAGATGTTAATTTCTAGCCATAATCTATGTACATTTCAATTACAGAGCATGATTGTTATAGAAGCACAGAATAAAAAGGAATAACATTTGTGCTATCCTCACAGGAGCTGTCAATAAAAGATGTAATAGGGGATTTAGGAATCTGGAAATGGCCAACTAATTTATGTGAATCTATTTTATTTCAGCTAGAAAGACCAAGCTTTTTTTCGTCTGCACTGCATATTGCAGAGCACAGGCTGTCTATAGAAAACCAGGCGGCTGCATATGGATAGTCCCTTGATATCATTCACTTGCTGTGTAATCTTATTATGCAAAGTTCTAATCTTCACCTAGAATGAATGCCTCTGGGTCAGAATATAGTCATATCAGGGTTTTTGAGGTCATGTTTTGTGATCCTTAGCTTATTCTTCTAAGTAGGGCTGGGATTTGAAGGGTATTCCCTGGACGCCAGCAGATAGACAACAGAACCTGCTGCCTTTTTGGAAGACAAGACCAACATGAGGTCCCTGGTAGGATTAAACTTGATTTGTAGCTGTAGGATTTTTTAACAGATGTATTATTGGACAGGGAATAGGGGGCCACCAGCACAGCAAAATTGAATCACAACTGGCATTCTCAGGGAGTTTGCTGCCTGCTAAAATAGCAGCTGCATGTGGATTTGACTTCTTTCAGGTGAAGCGACTTCCAGTCATTTGGAAAGGATGGGATGAAAAGGAACCTTGGTGATAATTTTGATGTCTGCAAGATTTAGTACCAGTGTAATGGGATTATCGGTAACACCTTCACTGCAGAAAAAGCCACCTGGCGCTATAACTGGCAGCAACTGAGAACTAATCCTTTCCCATCTCTTGGATGTCATTCATGAAGCTCAAAGCGATTTCTTTCCTGCTAACTGTAATTAATTTTATAAACAACAACAGCAAAAAAATCAGGTGATCAAGGCAAAGAATATGCTTTTTTATTATTTAGAATATGTTGCCTTATTATAATCTATATGACTCATAAATTATGTAAGACATATAGACTATAAATATGAGTTGATTCATAGTGTCTTTTATGCTTTTTCCAGTTTGGTGACATAATGTATTTGCTATTGATAAAGGCTTATATTTGAGATTAAATATTAATTTATATACGTTGGTGTCCTTTTAGATAGAAGGCCATTATTAATAAATCCAACTGTTCATAGGTATAAGGAATGGGAGTAATTTGTCATATGTTTTACCTTTTTTTGTGACTGCTTCAATTCCTGCTGAATTAAATGTTTTTAGTGAATAAAATGTTTAATGATATCAAAATATATCAACATACTTTTGATAATTAAGGAAATGGTGGCTCAATTTGCTGATAGAAAAAGGGCTCTTTTGAAAGTGTATGATCTAAGGTAAAGGTCTTAAAATAGTTAATACTGAATGACTGTTTTTTAAAATCAGAAATTCTTAGTGTTTTCCTTTAGCAGATGGGGATTTACTTGCTTTAGAATCATGTATTAGTTAATTGACTTTTTTTTTAAAGCATTTTATTTCAACCAAAAACTTTATCAAGTACTTTGTTTAGAGGTGTTAATTATTTTAATATTCTTCTCTTACACAGTCCAGAATAAACTGAGAGAAAATGAAGTGAAATTATCCCATCAGTCACCCAAACAGTATGCAACATAACTGCCAAGACTAGAAAAGATAATTAGTGTTGTCAGTGTTATGATCCTGGAGTACTTACTTTTAAAATATTTGTTCACAGCACTTGATTTTTATCTTACTGTAGTTCTTGATTTATTAGTTTTATATTTGAAAAAATGGATTATAAAACCTTAATTTTAATGTTTTCAAACGTAAAGTCTTAACTAAATGTAGGTGAGTAAAATGTTTTGAAATTATAACTGAAATATAGTCATCCATTTTACATAAAATATTGTTATACTTATAGCCTCTGTTAACATATAGTACACTTTTCTCTGTATGAGGTCTTTGTCTAAAAAATCAATAATAAATTTTAATAAATTTATATAGTGATCATTGGTCAAACCTACCTAGCAAACTTATCATTCTAATGAATTTTAACTGGTTCTAAGCTCTTGTATCTTCATTTGTTTTCACATTTAAAATGAATGAATGAGAAAGCTTAATAATATTTCTACTGACCTGCATTGTGGTAGTTTATAAAGGACTTTTATAGTCTTCTATTTGTATTTTTACTATTTGAAAAGCTGTTTATGTAAAATTATACTACACTGAAAAGACCTATTCATGAAATAAGTGAACTAAAATCTTTTTCTTATCATCATAATATAATTATTTGTATTTTAAATATATAGTATTTGACTTATGTGTAATTTCAATTTATTTTGTCAGGTAGTGTATTTCTCAGGGTAACTTTCTATGGTAGTTAATAGTATTATATAATTATTTCAAAAGCATAGCTTTCCTTTCAAAATAAAATTTATCTCAAAATTTTATTAAACATTTTCACTGTTTACTTTTCTGCTTTTCAGCTGTTTACTGAGTGACATTTGAGAGTTAGTGTTTTTTACTTCCCTGTTCTAAACATTATTTTTATTTGATTAGAAATGATTATCTCCTTTGGAAAGTCCCAAATAACCTCACTTAATTAAATTCGTTATAAGCATATAGGATCTTTTCAGTAATATACATTTTTTCAAACAGGTATGGATTACTTGAATTTAATACCTTATTGATTATAAGAAAGTTGACTTGTTAAAAGCTACAACTAATAATTTATTGTACAAGTAACTCATAATGATGTCAGTGAAAGTTAAGGGAGTTATTTTGGAGATAAGAAAAAGGGATGTAGGATGGGAAAAATGAAGAAAATTTTACTAATTAAGTCGTAATAAAGAACAGGATGAGAAATCTTAGGATTTCTTGATTATTTAAGAGATGATGAACATTTTTTCTTTATTGGTAATGTGTGAGCCTTAGTATTTTCTCCAAAGGACCATATATGAACTGTAGGCTGGTACACAACAGCTAGCCTATAATAATGCTAAATGATATTTCTTCCATTTGAATGAATATCCTTCAACTATTGTTTGTACAACTTGTATTGTTGTTGTATATTGTTATTGTAACAATATTGTACAATATTGTAACTTATTGTACAATATTGTTATTGTAACTATTGTAACTTGTATAGTGTTCTGAAATAGATGAATTATATAGCCATTGGGGAATTATTGGTGAGTGAATGGGGTGGCTTTGGTATTTAACTGTTTGGAGGCTGATACTTGATTATATTAAAAGTGTCAACTACTTAACACTTTATAAACATAAAATGAGTTTTGATTGTGTGTGTGTGTATATATGTACATAAAAGAGTGAATTTCATAAAATAATATTGGATTTTTCAAATCATTGAAATGTTAGCATTATAAAGTTTGATGATGAAAATTTATAGAATTATCCCAAAGGTAGCAATTAGTTTAAAATTAATGAATGGTTAAATGTTGTCAAGTTTCTGAAAATGGTGAGTATGTCTCGGTGGTTTCAAATGAAGCACAGAGTCCTTTACTGGATTTTCTGGGAGCTTATTAAAACTACTAATTCTGTAGCCTTGCTCCCATAGATTGTTATTCATTAGCTCCATGATAGGAACCTGGAAGTTTGGAATTCTTCTAAGTTTGGGTTTTAAATTAGGTTCTTGAATTATTTTGATGCTGCAGTCATATTTAAATCAGTTTTCACTGCTTTAAACCTTAAAGTGATGTCACTTATTTCCTCTTGAGAATGAGTCAAAATAAATAGATTTAAATATAATCTTCATTGATTACGGGGATAAGTGCTCCTTGAATGTGCAGTTCTAGAAAATAAAAAATACCCTCTGCACAAGTCTTACAGTAGATTGAACATTATAGATTTGAACAATTGATGAGCAGCCTTGAAGGTGATTTTGAAACGTCAGGAATTTGAGTTATTTTGATAGAGAGGCTGGTGGGTGAGGGTGAAGTATTTAGCTATTGAATAGGGTACACCACTCACCATCTATGTCTTAATGAGTCTTTGTTCTTCTCTCCTTGTCACAGTAACTTCCATTCAGTCTGAAGTGGACATATGTCTTTCAGCTACTTTATTTATATGCGTGTATATATACACAAACATATATAATTGTACGCTAAAAGTGTATTTTGCCTAGATATCTTTGAACTTTAGAAATCACAGAGGTGTCAGGAATGTTTAAGTCTGCTGTTTTTTCTTATCCAAATGAAGGTAAATGTAGCAAAACTCTTAATGTTGCGATTTGTCTTCTGCTTCACATCTACTCTCTTCTCACCTTTTTCTTAATGTGAATCCTTTAAATGCTCATATATTCACTAACTGTTCTGTTTATCAAAAAAAGTACATTAATCACTTCTTTGGTTATACTTTAAAATGAATGAATTTCTGTAAACTGATATTCTCAAGTAACCCTGACACTTTACTTTTTTTTTTTCTTTTTTTGAAACAGAATACTTTCTCTTTCAAAGGAATTCAACACCTGAACAATCAGGTGGATTTTTTTTGTGTGCCTTTGCGTATTCTGAAATACCCAAAAAGGCTTCTTCAATGCTTAGTCGTAAATCAGGATCTTAGACTTGTACCTCTATTCCCTGAAACTTCTAAGGATGGAGAAATGTCTACTTCTTTTTCGTATTCTGGAGTTCATTCTGCTCCATCTTTTTAGCTAGTTTGAGATATATATTTGCATATGCACTTTATTTCCCAGGGAAGAATACGGGAGTGGGTTGTCATTTCCTTCTCCAGGGGATCTTCCCAACCTAGGGACCGAACCAATGTCTCTTGTATTGCAGGCAGATTCTTTACTGACTGAGCCCCAGGGAAGCCCCCTTTAGCTAGTTTTAACCAGTCCAACCTCTCTCCCATGCCTATTTTATAGTTTCTTATAAATTTCTTTGATTTTTATTGAGAGGCATATAGTAGTGGATTTTAGACCCCAACATCCTCATTTTGAATTCTGGCTCTGCTGTGTATGAGCTATGTGATTTTGAATAGTTTGTTCACTTTTCTGTCCCTCAGATACTTAAGTTCTCATAGAGTTATTGTAAGAATTAAATGAGTTAATAATGTAGTTAGAACAGTGCTTGTTCAGAACAGAACATGTTCTTGCATGTTCTTGGCATGCAAGAACTACTATTTAAGTATTTGTGGCTATTGCTATTAGTTATTTTGGTTGGTATTTGAGGATTTTTATGTGTATGGAAAGAAGCCATTATGACCTACATCTAACATAATGTTTTCTAACTTTATGTTATAGGAAGAAGACATTTTAAGTCTATAATGCAGTTATCTGTTGAAAGTAGACAACAATTTTGCTTTCTTATACCAGCATTATGTGGAGTTTTGCTATATTTTAATCAGAAGTCTCTTAAAGGTTTTCTGAAAGAAGTATCATCATATCTTTTCCTGTATTATGTGACAAGGTCACAATTTTAAATTTTCCTTTTTTTTTTTTCTAGCTTTTCTAGTAATTCTCTGTTAGAGTACGTAGGCTCCCCATTAAAGAAATTGATTCTCTACATCAATAACTCAGTTTTTAATTGAAGTATTGGAGAAGGCAATGGCACCCCACTCCAGTACTCTTGCCTGGAAAATCCCATGGATGGAGGAGCCTGGTAGGCTGCAGTCCATGGGGTTGCAGAGAGTTGGACACGACTGAGCAACTTCACTTTAACTTTTCACTTTCATGTATTGGAGAAGGAAATGGCAACCCACTCCAGTGTTCTTGCCTGGAGAATCCCAGGGACGGGGGAACCTGGTGGGCTGCCATCTATGGGGTTGCAAAGAGTCAGACACGACTGAAGCGACTTAGCAGCAGTAGCAGCAGCATAGTTAATTTACCATGTGTTAGTTTCAAGTGTATAGCAAAGTGATTCATTTATACGTACGTACTTTCTCAGATTCTTTTCCATTATAGGTTATTGTAAGATACTGAATATAGTTATCTGTGCTGTACAATAGGTTCTGGTTTACCTGTTTTATATACAGTGGTGTGTATATGTCAATCCCAAACTCCTAATTTATCTAACTCAAGTTTTTTTTTTTTGAATGTAAATATGATAGGGAATAAAAAGCAACAAATTCTATTTCTTAGGAGAGTAAAATTCTGTATGCCAAAGCTTCCCAACTTTTTTCACAGCACACATGAAATATGGTAATATTTATACATTTATACAGCACCCAGTAATAAATGACTAGCTGAGCAAAGCTGCTCAAGGATAAATGCCTTTGGCCATCCTGGGAGCTTATAGCAATAGTTCTCAAATTTTGCTTCAGAATCACCTGGAGAACTTGTTAAAACACAAATTGTTGAACAATACTCCCAGAATTTCTGATTACTTAAATCTTGAGTTTGGCCCAAGAATTTGCAGTTCAAACAAGTTGCTTTGATGCCCCTCCTGCTCATCTGGGGACCATACTTTGAAAACTACTAGTTTAGTGGGTTGGTATTTTGATGTGGTAGGTAGAATAATTGAATCCCTCACTCTGAGATATCCATGTCCTAATCGACCTAATTACGGTATGGATGTATCTGATTGTTTATAATTAGATTTAGGTTATACATTTTTGACAAGAATAGTACAATGATGATAAGATTGTCAAGAAGCTCCATATCAGTTTTTACCTTTATGTATGCAGCTAAATTGGATCACATAGTTAAGATAATATTTACTTGATCTCTCCATGTAAAAGTATTCTGTTCCCTTTGTAAATAATAAATTATTTACTTTAATATTTTGTACCTATCCTGTTTACCAACAGCCTTTTACTCAGTATTTTAAAAATTGAGCTACAGCTGATTTATAATGTTGTGCTTGTTCCTTGTGTACAGCAATGTGATTCAGTTATCTATCTATCTGTTCTTACTCAGATTCTGTTCCATTATGGTATATTATATGATACTGAATATAGTTCCCTTTGCTATACAGTAGAGCCTTGTTGTTTATCTGTTTTACATAAAGTAGTGTGTATCTTTTAGTCCAAAGCTCCTAATTTATCCTTCCCACCTTTTCCCCTTTGGTAACCATTAGTTTCTTTTCTATGTCTGTGAGTCTATTTCTATTTTGTAAATAAGTTCATCTCTGTCATTTTTTTTTAAGATTCCACATATAAGTGATATCATGGTTTTGTCTTTCTCTTTCTGACTTACTTTACTTATAATATATAGGTCCATCTCTGTTGCTGCAAATGGCAATGTTTCATTCTTTTTTATGTCTGGGTAATATTCCATTGTATACATGTACCACATCTTCATCCATTCATCTGTTGATGGACACTTAGGTTGCTTCCATGTCTTGGGTATTGTAAATATTGCTGCTATGAACATTGGGGTGCATATATCTTTCTGAATTAGAGTTTACTCTGTATACATGCTCAGGACTGGAATTGCAGTCACTCAGTCATGTCCAACTCTTTGCGACCCCATGGACTTCAGCATGCCAGACTTCCCTGTCCTTCACCGTCTCCTGGAGCTTGCTCAGACTCGTGTCTGTTGAGTCGGTGATGGCATCCAACCATCTTGTCCTCTGTCGTCCCCTTTTTCTCCTGCCTTCAATCTTTCCTAGCATCAGGGTCTTTTCCAATGAGCTGACTCTTTGCGTCAGGTGGCCAGAGTATTGCAGCTTCAGCCTCAGCATCAGTCCCTCCAGTGAATATTCAGGATTGATTTCCTTTAGTATTGACTGGTTTGATCTTGCAGTCTAAGGGACTCTGAAGAGTTTTCTCCCAACCCATTTCAAAATCATTATTCCTCGGCACTCAGCCAACCATATGGTGACTCTGTTTTTAGTTTTTTAAGGAACTTACATACTATTCTCCATAGTGACTGTACCAACTTACATTCCCACCAACAGTGTAGGAGGGTCCCATTTTTCTACACCCTCTTCAGCATTTATTATTTGTAGACTTTGTAATGATGGCCATTCTGACTGGTGTGAGGTGATATGTCATTGTAGTTTTGATTTTTATTTCTCTAATAATTAGCGATGTTGAACATACTTTCATGTGCCTGTTGGCCTACTGTATTTCTTCTTTGGAGAAATGTCTATTTAAGTCTTCTGCCCATTTTTTGATTGGGTCATTTGTTTGTTTTTATATGAGCTATATGAGCTCATTGTATATATTTTGGAAATTAATCCCTTGTAGGTAACATCATTTGCAAATATTTTCTCCCGTTCTGTAGGTTGTCTTTTTTTGTGGTTTTCTTTGCTGTGCGGTAACTTCAAGTTTAACTTGTTTAATTTTGCTTTTATTTCCATTATTCTAGGAGACAGATTAAAAAATTATTGCTGTGATTTATATCAGAGTATTCTGTCTATATTTTCTTCTAGGAGTTTTATAGTATCTGGTCTTACATTTAGATCTTTAATCCATTTTGTTTTTTTGTGTATGTTGTTAAAGACCATTCTAATTTCCTTCTTTTAAATGTAGTTGTCCAGTTATTTAAGAGGCTGTCTTTTCTCTATTGTATATTCTTGCCTCCTTTGTTGAAAATTAATTGACTGTAGGTTTGTGGGTTTATTTCTGGACTCTCTATTGATCCGTATGTCTGTTTTTGTGCCAGTTCCATGCTGTTTTAATTACTTTATCTTTGTAGTATTGTCGGAAGTCTGGGGGTGTTGTGCCTCCAGCTTTGTTCTTTTTCCTCAGGATTGCTTTGGCAATTCTGGGTCTTTGTGGTTACATATAAATTTTAGGATTATTTGTTCTAGTTCTTTGAAAATGTTATGGGTAATTTGATAGGGATAACATTAAATCTATAGATTACTCTGTAGTAGTACTAATTCTTCTAATCCAAGGATATCATCCAGTTATTTTAAACATCTATTAATGGCCCTTGCCTGAATTACATTGGTGTTAAATTCATTATTCCTGCTGTATTTATTAGCTGCTATTTTTTTTTTTATAAAGAACTTGCCTTATCCCCAACACATACTTAAAAAAAAAAAAAATACTGACTAGATTTCATTTTTAGTCTACTATATTATTTATTACTATTACTACTTTTTAAAATAATCTCAAACTTGGCTGGTAGGAGACCCCTCAAAGTGACTCCTATGCCTTTGGGGATTCAGTGACTTTTGGTCAAAAGACATAACTAGCCTAAGAAGAATACCCAAGGAAATAGCCAGGAAAATAGATAACCCTTCCTTTCTCTCTCTGACTTCCTGCTGGGGTTCAGTCAAAGCTTGACTGAAGTGCCTTGATGTAGTTCATATAGGTCAGTTTTCCAAGTGCAGAGAGCAGTATGGAGAAAGGTGGAGAGCAAATCCAAAGTGACAAGCAAGATATCTGGCACATGTATGCACATAAAGAGTTAAGGACCCTTTGAAATCACTGTGTTAACCAGAGGTTTGAAACCCCTGTCTTAATTCTTTTTGCCAGTAGAGCTGTTGAACCCTAGCAGTGTGTGTGATTTATTTATATCTTACATAAATTTGGGCTTCCCTGGTGGCTCAGATGGCATAGAGTCTGCCTGCAATGCAGAGGACCCAGGTTTGATCCCTGGTCACAAGATCCCCCAAAGAAGGGAATGGCTACCCACTCCAGTATTATTGGCCTGGGGAATCCCTTGGACAGAGGAACCTAGGGGGCTACAGTCCATGGGGTCACAAAGAGTTGGATGTGACTGAGCTACTAACACTACATGAATGTTACTTTCTACTCTTGAGGTTTCTCTTAAATAAATTTGTGAGCTCTTAATCTCAGTTTCAATATTTCTCAACAGTGCTCTTTTAAAATATAAGACCAACTAGTCTTGATCCTGAGTCCTCTATAAACAGCTCTTTTTATTTAAGAGACTAAGATCCAAAATAATTTCAGATACTTCAGCCTCCATTCTGTTGCTAGTATCTGTAAGGAAGAAATGATGTCTGCTAACTTTTTTCTTCTGATCACTGATCTATTGTATTATTTTATGAGATAGTTTCTTCTCAAACATTGTATTTGAAATTGGGCATTTACTGTGTACTAATAAAAAAAGGCTTTATGCCTTCAATTACTTGTGAATGGAAGTTACTACAGAACTTCTCAGAAGATCACAACCATTGTATAGTTATAGCATCTTTGTATTTTAAATGGCAACCCACTCCAGTGTTCTTGCCTGGAGAATCCCAGGGACGGGGAAGCCTGGTGGGCTGCCGTCTATGGGGTTGCACAGAGTCGGACACGACTGAAGCGACTTAGCAGCAGCAGCAGATGTTTTTTAGCCAAAAGCAAAATCTGTTGCACAATTCAAATTATTTAAATTTTAGTAGATTTCTATTAATTTCCTCTATAAATTTCATCTTATATCTGTATTATCAATGTCTTCTTGCTGAGTGCCTCATGTTTCCTTTTGTTTGATAATATATGCTGTCTGTAACATCAGATAAGCTCGTTTTTATTTTGTTTTTAAATGTAATAACCATTTCACTACTTTTTAGGGTTTGTCTCATAGATCACAGTTTCACAGCTAAGCCTTAGGACTTACCCCTTGTAGCTTCGTTGCTAAGTCGTGCCCCTACTTTTTCCCTAATATTATCATTGGAGCAAAGTAGTATTTACACAACCTAGTTAACTTTACAAACAATATTCTGTTATTGTTACTCCTTTTAAATCTTTTTTTAATTAATTGAGCTTTAGTTGTGGTGGTGGTGGTGGTTTTTGTCGCTCGGTCGTGTCTAACTCTTGCGACTCCATGGACTGTGGCCTCCTCTGTCCATGGAATTTTCCAGATAAGAATACTAGAATGGGTTGCTATTTCCTTCTCTAGGGGAATCTTCCCGACCCAGGAATCAAACCGAGGCCTCCTGCACTGCAGTCAGAGAGAGAGCGAGCGAGCGCTGGAGAAGATGGGAATGTCCCGAGGTTCGGAGGGCGGGCAGAGGCGCCTGGCGACCGGGCACCGGGTCCAGAGCAGTGGACGACTGACAGACCGGTTCAGGGCCGGCTCCCCCGGAGCCATGCACCGCCACGCTGTGCAGCCTGCGAGACGCACCAGAAGCTCCGCGCTGTGCGGCCGCGAACCCTGGGCAGTAGTGGCGGGCGCCAGAAGCGAAGGCGCGTTGGGGGCAGGGGGAGGAACCTCGGTCTCCCAAAGCCCTCAGACCCACTCTCGAGTGATGTGGCGGGGAGGTCGGGCGGAAGAGAGACGCCAGAGAGG
>NW_011495081.1:5900024-5923723 GCF_000754665.1 Bison bison bison | reverse complement strand
GGCCACCCTGGTGATGGAGCGCGTGGTGGGCGGGGTGCCTGGCGGGGATGGAGGCCTGGAGGGGCCGACGGGGCAGGGGCCGGCATGGAGCCGCCTTCCCACCCGACCCCCTTTTCACGTCGCTCCCCACTTTCTCGCTCTCCTTTTCCCCGACACTGGAAAGACCGCCTGGGCGGTCCCCGCTCCCGCCTCCCCGCAGTGTCCCTGAGCAGACAGAAGTCTCCCTCCTTTCCATCCTTCGCCTCGCTTTAGTTACGAAGTGTTCTTAAGTATCACTGTTTATTAACTTATTATATTCTAAAAATCCTTAGTTTTTAAAAGTATGTCAGTTATTACTGTAAGTCAGATTCCTAAGATGGAATATTTCATGTTACTTAAAAAATTTAACGAGAACACTTTTTAATATGTTACTGATAGTTTTTTCTTTCAGTGAGTATGACATTACTCTGTCTCCTCGTTGACCAAAAATCTCAATGTTCTTCTGATCATCATTTTGAACTTTATAACCATTTTATCATACTAAAGATGTGGAAAATATAGGAGATTTGGGTTCAATATATATTCATTAATTCAGTCAGGCCCCAAGGATTCAAAGATGAATAGTGCATAGTCACTGCCCACCGACATATAAGCATAGTATGTAATAAAATATATAATAAGAGAAAGATATAAATAATATAGTGCGGTAAGTATTATAATCAGTGTGTGCTGAAGGTAGGTAAGTGATACAAAGCATAGGTAACATTTGTTGGCGTGGCCCAGTGAAGACTTGTTAGGGGAGATGACATAATCTATGTTTAATAGGTGACTAAACACTAATAAGTAATAAAACACTGATAAATAATAGTCCTATCCTGTGGGTTCTATAATTCTATTATTGTGACTTCCCTGGAGGTCCAGTGGCTAGGACTGTGCTTTCCCTGCCTAGGGCTTGAGCTCACTCCCTGGTCAGGAAACTAAGATCCCGTAAATTGCATGGTGCATCCAAAAGGAAAAAACAAATATATTTTATTTAAACATAAGATAGGCAGAAACTTAGACATTTGGAAATGCAGCTTAATTATATGAGCTTATATGGTACATGCTAATTGCCAAGCAAATGACATAGTAACTAGCATTTATTGATCTATTTCACTGCTGCTAAGTTACTTCAGTCGTGTCCGACTCTGTGTGACCCCATAGACGGCAGCCCACCAGGCTCCGCCATTCCTGGGATTCTCCAGGCAAGAACACTGGAGTGGGTTGCCATTTCCTTCTCCAATGCATGAAAGTGAAAAGTGAAAGTGAAGTCGCTCAGTTGTGTCCGACCCTCAGCGACCCCATGGACTGCAGCCCACCAGGCTCCTCCGTCCATGGATTTTCCAGGCAAGAGTACTGGAGTGGGGTGCCATTGCCTTCTCCGATCTATTTCACTACACAACTACATACCTGATTACAAGTAATCCTGACTCAACTCTCTGAGATAGTGATAGTAAGGCCATTTTACAGATAAAGGCACTTGAGATTTGCATAGGTCAAATAACCTGAACGTCACACAGCTAAAATATGGTGGAGCCAGGGTATCTGCTTTGACAGACCAACTATAGAGACAGTATTCTTAATCATTGAAAATGAACATTAGGAACCCAAATAAGAAGCAACAGCTTGCCTATTGAGAGCATTTAGAGAAGAGTTATAAACTAGACACATGATGGGTATCCTGATGGGTATATTCCAGGCGGGGATAGTGGTATAAGTAAGCGTTTGGTGGGCAGTTTAAGTAAACAGGAGTATGGTTGAGTAGTCAGTTTTTGTAGGAGCATCAAGGAAGATCAGGTTGGAATCTGAAGACAGGATGGAAGCTATTTGAAAAAGAATCATGAAAATGAGTAATATGTGATAGAAAACTATAGAGGTTATGAGAGCAAGGGAGAGATATGGGAGTCAGTGTAACATAATGGTTAAGTTCTTGAGTTTCTAGTTTTGTTGATGTTTAGCATGTAAGCTGACTACTCATAGGTTCCTTATCTATAAAATGATAATACTAATAATATCTGTCTCACAGAGATTAATTTGTAAAGCCTGACTTATATACTACGCATTGAGCAAATGTTACATGTAATTATTGTTGATGTGTTTTAGTAAATTTAATCTGATAATAGTGCCTAGAAGTCTAGGCCTAAGCATTAGGCCATTAGTTCAGAAATGCTTGAAACGTAGTTGTAGCAGGTAAATACAAAAGAAGGGACAAATACTAGGAATATTTTAGATGAATATCAGTATGTCAAGTATATATGGCTTTTTAAAAATACTTGGTTTTTAATGGTGTTTCATAATCATGAGTTCATTGTTATAGTAGCAATTAATAACTGACAACTGAATGTACCTACAATTTACAAAGCCACTAGGACATGTTAATTGAATTTTATTCTCAAACCATTCTGTGAGATACTGTTACTTCCATTTTATTAAGGCCCATAGAGATGAAGTAATTCATTGAAGATCACACAAGTTAATAAATGAAGTAATTGAAAACTTGCCTTTTCATACATTTATTCTGATTTTTTCCTGTTTATTACCCTATTATGACAAGAACTGATGTTCTATCACTGGAAACAGTATGAAGAACTGTTATTAATACTTGAAAGAGTTAATATCTTTTTTTAAGTATCTGCCTTAATATCAAGAAATAACCGGGGCATGAAAGGGGAGAGACAAGTTCAGAGTCTACTAGTTATCTAATTTATATTTAAACCCAGTAATATTTGAATATAATCTGCTTAGTAGATCAGAATATTAAGTGGCTATGATTTGCCTTTTAAAAAAATCTTTATAGAAAAAATGAAAGTAAACTTTTGATTTTCTGCACAAATCATATTAGCCATTTACTATACTTTGGGTAATTGTAAAATATTTTACAGTAGAGTTATCTCTTACGTGTTTTAAAATAGTATTGATCATGAAACTTTTTGAAATTTACCATCAGGCCAATGGTAGCAGAGTCTACATAGAACTATGCTTCGTGGTGTTCTGGGAAAAACCTTTCGACTTGTTGGCTATACTATTCAGTATGGCTGCATAGCTCATTGTGCTTTTGAATACGTTGGTGGTGTTCTCGTGGTAAGTGCTCACATTCAAGAAAATAATCATATAAAATATGTTATTTTTTTAAATTGAAGGAAGAGTGTTTGTTTGCATTGGCACTGATGTAAAACAGAAGAACTGTAACTTTAAATGTGGTCCTGTATTGTCTTTCAGGGACACAAAAGCCCCTATTAATCTAATGAAATATTAGTTTTTACCATTGTTGAATATTACTGCACTCCAGGACGTGTTTGATATTTTATGTTTATTAACTCATTTAATCTCTTACACTCTGTGAGATACGTATTATTGTTATTTAGTTGCTAAGCTGTGTCCAACTCTTGTGACCCCATGGATTGTAGCCCACCAGGCTCCTCCATCCATGGGATTTCCCAGGCAGAAATATTAGAGTGGGTTGCCATTTCCTTGTTCAGAGGATCTTCCTGACCAAGGGACTGAGTCCGCATCTCCTGTGTTGCAAGCGAATTGTTTACCACTGAGCCACCAGGGAAGCCCCTGAACTACTTATTAGAAATCTACTAATACTATGTACATGAGAAAGCTGAGGCTCAGAAAGCTCAAGTAACTTTCTATAGGTCCCGCAATTCCAAGTAGACTTGGAATTTCAGCACATATTGCTCTGATTTTCAAAAATCCTACTTTTTAATTTCTGTGAAGAATGTCAATAACTGTTACTAAAACAAATGATTTATTCTGCCTTGTGTCAAAATTAAAATGATAAGGCTGTCCTTTTCCCAATGTATTTTCTTAATATTGCATCATAAATCTATCAGCCATGACAGTACTCACCTTTTGTCATATACATGAAATAGTAAATTGGTTGATTGTTTGGTCAGTGAGTTTTGCTATTGGTGTTGCTATGTTTACAGGTTTACCCTAAAGAGATTTATAGTCGTATAATCTCAAGTTGGAATAATTCTAATAACTATATTTAGGCAAATAAATATATCTAACTGAAATTCCCCTTTGATTTTTTTTTATTAATCTATACTGGTGCTTCCAGTAGACTACAGAAATAGCAAAAAACTTTCATTGTGGTCTTTTTTTCTGCCTGAGTAGGAGGTTTTGAGTAAAAAGTTTTATTTACATACAACTGAATTGAGTAAAGACTGTTGTATTTATATTTTTTAGATTATAATGATAATATACTACAGTTTTGAGGTATAAGTTCAGTTCAGTCACTCGGTCTTGTCCAACTCTTGGCAACACAGGGACTGCAGCACGCCAGGCTTCCCTGTCCATCACCAACTCCCTGTGCATATGTACCTCATACCTGTTTTGAGGTATATATGAAGATTATTGTTTTAAGACACACTAACATGAAAGTTTTTAAAGTGCATCTCATTATGCCAGTATTTTTCAGTAGAAAATGTAAGTTGCAGCCCCCCAGAATGAATAAACTATTCTCTGGAAGAGAATGAAAGACACCAGTTAGTTGAAAATAGTATGATACCACTTGCTAAATTACTGTCATGGGCTTCTGGATGATATTTGGTCATAGCAAGAAGAAAAAAGTCATTAACTGTTCATTCAATAAGTGTGTGTTGAGTATCAAGTTTATGCTAAGCACTGTTCTTGATCTTGATTAGCAATTGGGAACTTAAGAGACAGTCACTGCCCTCAAAGCACTTAAATTTTACAAGATGGCCAAAATTTGGAACCAGAGGTAATGTTATTCATCTTTTATAATATAATATTAATAGACCATTTAAAATATATTTTGCCTGTGTTTCCAGATTTGCTGGCTTCTCTGTAGAGTTGAACTTCTCGGCGCTACCAGCTTATTATAAATCATTCTCCAAGTTTAAAGAACATTTGCTTGATTTTCTTTTAAGCCTGATCAGATATTTATATTTTAAAAGGTTTTCAAGTTAAATATAAAAATTACCTCTCTTTCAGTGTTCTGGACCATCAATGGAGCCTACAATTCAAAATTCAGATATTGTCTTTGCAGAAAATCTTAGTCGACATTTTTATGGTATCCAAAGGTAAATTTCTGTCACAAATATATTAAATTCATGGTGAAAACACACATATATATTGTGTCTTTTCTGCAGTTTCTTAACATTAGCTTTAAAAACTCTTCTGTAAATAACCAAATTAATGACCAACTGGATGAAATTTTTACTCAAATTTTTTCTCTCACTGAGAAATTCTAATAGTCTCTCTAAACATGCAGTCTCTTGGATCGTTTAAGGAACTAGAGACTTAGGAGCCAGTTACATATTCAAATCTTAGTGATTTGATTTCTTAATTTTCAATATAATCCTGCATTTCTATTGGTGACTGTCTTAATCTCTGTAGTCTGTGATGAGCAGTTGATGACTTTTAGACTATATAGCACTGTATATAGCTGGGAGCCAGGAATCCTATCTATTATGAGTTTTCTGATTAATTATATTAAGTTACAAAATTCCTTGGCAAATATTATTGGCCACTAAATCTTTTAAAATCCTGTTCTAAATGGTGTTTCCAATCCTTAAGATATTATTTATTCTACTTAACTCCTAGAGTGTTATTCCTTCTGAATTGATGTTAAGTATTAGTCATTTAATGTAATTTCTAAAGAGAACCTCTTTGAGTCCTTAAATTTTGGGGTCCATTAGTTTTTCATAACTCTTAAAAAGTCAATCTGTATTATATTTCATCTTGAGAAAATATAAATTTTACTCACTTGAGCTGTTATTTATCTTATGGCCTAAGTAGGTTTAGGCTTTCCTCATTCATTATTGACCTTTTCTATAGTGTATTCCACATTACTGGAAAATCACTAAGAACAGTGTAAAACTATTCTTTGCATTTATTGATCTTCCGCCATCTTAGATTCTGTAGATAGAAACTCTCTTCCTCAAGCATTATGGTCTAGCTTGGGCCTTAGGTAATTCTTCAGATCTTTTATCCCGAACAACTTCAGGATGCCTAATTGATAGATATGGGGGTAATAAAATAAAGTTTATATAACAGGTTATATTCTCACTTCCTTTTCTTTTTACCTTGTATCAAAATAACTTATTACAGTCTTTGGATTAACTGGAGACCTAGGTTCACTACAATGTGAAGACAAGCGTCTGTTTTCCATGCTGATCACGTAATTCACAATCTTTAAGCATCCTTAACAAGAAGCTGGATTCATTGGCTACATAGTTTCTGAATGAATACTTCAATATTGTCTGTTTTGGAGGGGATACTCTGGAGTCAGATGGATAATATAAATAACTATATTTAGTAAATAAGATTTTTTTGAAAGTTTCATTTTGTATTCTGTTCATTCAGGGAACCCATTAGCTGGAAAGACAGCTCAAAATTTGGCATTTATATGAGACATAACAAAGTAACTTTTACAACCAAGGTAGTCAGTTGGTAACTCTACTTTAAAAATATTACTATACTGAATATTTTTTTCATTAATCTGCAGCACAGAACTCTGAGATTTCAGAGGAATCTCTGACACCTGACAAGAGATACTCTTGCTAGCTGCCTGTTTCTAAAGACAGAATAGCCATCCATTTAGGGAAGATAAAAGTCTGCATATCTGGTATCTAAAACACATGGATTTTTCAGTCCAGTGGACAGAACTTTCATGCTCGAGACAGTCATCCCTTATTACTACGTACTCTTTGAACAGTCAATGAGCACCTCATTTATAAGATGTGCTCTACCCTATAGAGAATGTTAGGTTGAGTAAGAGGTTGATCCTTCATCTCAAAAGCTTATAATCTATTAGAATAATAAGGATGATTATAAATGATATAGGAAAATTTGAATCTTAGTTAAGTTTATTTTAAAATGCTATTTGAAAGAGTTGAGAGTTCTAGGTTATCTTTTTTGATCTAAGTTCTTTGCCTATAATATCTAGTTAGACCACTGGAAGTTCAGTCTACAGTAATAATGCTTTCTATAAAAAAACTTTGACTAAATTAGGATTTTTTATGTTGCCATTCAAATGCAGTTTGTTTTGAGGATCATACTGATTTTTTTGTTAACAAACTTAAGCTGAATAAGACTCCCACGGAGAACATTTCTTTCCCCAAAGCTAGCCATAATCAACTTTATAGTATGTTACATATGTTACAATGTTTGCAAATTTCTTCATCTGAACAGTTCTGCTGCCATAGTTCCAGTTGGTTGAAAAGAGATGCTTTATCCCATTTTCAAACAAGTGTAAGCCTTATATTGCACTCCAAATTATAGAGTTTAGTGTTTTAATAGCATTCAGCTCTTATTAAGAATAGCCTGAAGAAATGACTATTCTGAATACTGTTGTAATTTCTGTAAAATTTCTGATAAAGATGCTATGTTTACTTTCCTTACATACATATCTTTTCCTGTGATTAGTTGTTAAGAAAAATTTTGTCATATTTTTCAAACTAAACCTTATTTTATTAGTTAATGATTGGCAGATGATAAACATAATTTCTTTTTTAACTTGACTACCAAAAAGCTTCAGACTCAATATAATACTTACATATAGAAATAACTAGGTTTCTAATTTAACCATCATCATTTATTTTTATGACTTTTGATTTTGATATATGTATCTTTTATCATAAGCAGCATCAGATTATTTTAAGAACCTGGTAGAGACAATAAGTAAATATATTAAATCCTTTCAAGTGTGAGCAACAGAATTCATTTCATGCTCATTTCATGCAGAAATAGTGTTGTATTCTTTTTGGTTGGGACATTAGTCCTGTATTTTTGTCTCCTTCCTTTCCAATTTTAAGTATCTTACTTAGTCTTCTAATACATGCAAATTGTTACTTATTCCAGGAATCATCTCTTCCATATGTAACCCTGTCCATATTGGTTTTATATGTATGATATGCCAGTTTATTTTTTGTATCTTATGTTTAGACAGCTTTTAGTATTTTTTCTGGCTAAGTCTTCTGAAAATTTTTCTTCAAATATAAGTCCTTTTGACTGTACTGTGAACTATCTAGGTTTATATAATTTACATGCTGCGATTTCTCAGTTCTTTAAGCTCTAGAGAAACATAGATGATGTCTCTACCTTTATATATGCTGTAGAGTCAGTCAGTGTTACAGGCAGGGCAGTAAAATTTGCTTGGTTAGTCTGGTGATATTTACATGAATTGCTTTTTTATAGTTTTGGTTCTAAAAATTTAGACACAGAAGTAACAGACTAAGTACAGTGCAAGAAGGTAATTCTCGTGAAATTGTCAAAAATTTTAGAATCTTCTAATAGTTTTTCCATCACTCTCATTTTTGGATTCTGACCCATAAACTTAGTCTCTAGGTTCTCAAAGCTGGTAAATGTATGGGAGGGTTAGTATGTGAGAGGATAAAGGGTGTGGCTTTAAGTTGCTTTATAAAAGTATTGTAGCAGTGTCATGCATGTGTTTATGTTTAATAATAACACTGACTTTCTTTGACTTTTTCCCCTCAGAGGTGACATTGTGGTTGCAAAAAGCCCGAGTGATCCAAAATCAAATATTTGTAAAAGAGTAATTGGTTTGGAAGGAGACAAAATTCTCACCAGTAGTCCAGCAGGTTTCTTTAAAAGCCATAGTTATGTAAGTAACATTTCAATTATGTTATTCATTGGTATCACAGTTGATTAACGTTAACTGAACACACTGACAAATGAAAATAACTTATTCATGTTTGAATATAAATTAAAATGATGTATTCAGTAGGATAAGAATATGTAAGTGTATGTTTGTATCACAAACAACATGACCGTTATAATTTATGTATTTTATTTCCTTTTAAAGCCCCATACAAACATCTCAGTATTAGTTGTTGAAGGCAGGATTCACCAGCGGTGTCAAAATATTGGGCAAAGGTTTGAGGGAAAATTGTAGATTTGCATAGTCTCAAAGTATCTCTCCCAAGGTATTTTTCCAAAGGGAGAAATAGTAACTTTGTGGAGGAGAAACCTGGCAGACACTACCTTAACTGAGTGCTCAAGGTTCGCTTCACCAGTGATAAGACATGCCAACATAATGTAGCCCCTGAATTGAAGCACTGAGAAGGGCACATCACTTTTGTGGTATTCGTCTAACAAGAAATTACAGCCCCAGTCTAATCATGAGAAAACAACAGACAAACCATAATTGAGGGTCATCCTGCAACATAACTGACCAATACTCTTCAAAAGTGTCAAAGTCTTTAAAAAAGGAAAGTCAGGGATTGTCGTAGATTGGAGGAGACGAAGGAGATGTGACAACTAAATGCAATCTGGAATTCTGGCTTAGTTTTTCCACTGGCTTGATAATGAAAAATTTGGTAAAATCAAATGTAGTCATATAGTTTTTTTTTTTTATCCTGTTTAAATGTTCAGAATAGATATTTTGTATACTTTTGGTGTAGTCAACTTACCAACCCAGTTAGGAAAAAAGAGCAGACGCAGTAGAGTGGAAGAGTGAAGAGCATGTAACGTGTCAGCCCCCTCCACCAATCACATGCCTGCTGAGACAGAACGTGTAGCTGTGGTGGGGCAGGGCAAGGAGGGCCTTCTGTTTACTCAGCATATGCTGTTCTTACTTTAACTATAAATTTATTTTCTACTTTTGTTTAAATGTTCTGTGTCACTATCAGTTTATTAATAGAACTGTTATATCTATTAAGTAACTTTATCTTCATCCCCAATGTAAACATATAATTAGGAGTTGAATTGTCTTCATCATTGTATATTTATTTTTACCTGTAATAGCCTCTGTTGCCCTATTAAGTAAGTTTGATCAATAGACTATTAAATAATCAACCTATTATTTATTTACTTTCCTTAATAGACTATGGTTCAGCTGTGCAAATGTTTATTACACTTTTGATGTTTATTACTCCAGTGCTAAACATCCTAGGAATCAATAGCTGATGGTGATCCTAATGTTAAAGTTGAAAATGTAGTATCAGGTAACAAATCAGTATTTTTCTGTGGTCTTCATCATGGATACTTATCTTTTTGTTTTTCTAATATGTTAGTTATTTATATAATTATTTCACCATCACATGACTGTTATCATTTCATGAAGCAGTCTAGTCACCTCTAAGTTGCTTTAGCAACAAGCATATACTTGAGGCCAGAATTCAGTTCAGTTCAGTTGCTCAGTCCCGTCCAACTCTTTGCAACACCATGGACTGCAGCATGCCAGGCTTCCTTGTCCATCACCAACTCCCGAAGCTTGCTCAAACTCGTGTCCATTGAGTCAGTGATGCCATCCAACCGTCTTATCCTCTGTCATCCCCTTCTCCTCCTGCCTTCAATCTTTCCCAGCATCTGAGGCCAGAATTATCAACAGACAAATGACAAAACATATAAAGGATAACAAAACATATAAATTTCTGGGTACTTGTGTGCAGTTGTACTTTATACAGTGTGCACACTGCTGTTGTTGTTTTCTTCTGAAATTATTAGAAGAGGAATGTTAGGATGAAAGGATTTGTATAAAATCTCTGCTTAGTAATCAGAAAAAATAACCAGGGGACTATAAGATGTATTTTTTTACATATGTATAAATATTCTTTCAAGGAAAACATCCTTTGGATTTTTATGTTGGATGAGAGTATAAGTTAGGGGCACTGCTGTTTTGTTCCAGATGTATTCCATTCACTTTGGTGTGCATGTTATAAACGTACAAACAACTGTGATAATTTTGGTCAACACTTAGCGTGTATTTACTTTGTACCAGAATAAGTACAGGGTAAGTGTTGAAACTCTTTCAAGGATTAGTTTATTTAATCATCACGACAGTAACCCAGTACAGGTAGTTAGTAGTGGCATTTAAGAGACAGGAAAACTGAACAACAGGGAGGTTAAATAAATTGCTCAATTTCAAACAGTTAATAAGATAAACAGTTGGAATTCAAACACAGATAGCCTGGGTCTATTGAAAAATTTGTATTTTTTTACTATGCCAGTACTACTTCTCCCCAAGTATCCTCCACTTACTATTCTTACTTTTGCTCCCATCTCCTCAAATTGTACTTCGCTTACAATGTATTTGTCTTAAACATTTTTAAAAAGAAAGGCAGCTATTTCTGATCAGGGCTAGTATTAGTTCTAAAGACAAGCCAGTGATTTTTGAAGGCTTCCCACCTCTACCAGTTTTTCTAGGCTGAGTTTTTTAAACCATGAGAATTGTGTAGCTATTACTGAACTACTTTAGCAGATGTGTTCCATTAATCAAGGTGATTTATAACAAAAATTCATCCAAGTTTGGAGCACTCTGGAGCGATATCCAAACTGTTTGCAATCTGCCCTTCTAGAGTGTTCCCTTTTCCAGCTACCTCAGAAGCAGACTGGTGCTGTATTTTATGAAAGGGGTTTCTTTCCCATATCTGTGCACCCTTTCAGAAAAATATTTGTTGTTTATAAGTTATGAAGACAATGCTATTCAGATCTTGATTGAGCTCCATAATAAGGATGATGTATATTAAATATGTTTTGAATTTCAGGCCAAAAAAAAACCGACAACAACATTCTTTTAAGTAGGTGCTTCAGAAAGCAAAACACCAAAATTTTCATTTGGAACCTAGAATATAGAGTTTAGCGTATCAAAGAATTAGCATTGTTTTTAAGTTGGTGAAAAAGAACATAGACAGTTAAGTGATGTGAAGCTGTTTTATTCATTCCAGAGTTCCAAAAGTCCATATGGCAAGCAGTAAAGATGATTTATTTTTTACAGTAAGCATTTGGAAACTAAGCAGTCCTTATCAAGGTGTTACTGCAGTGGTTTTGCTTTTTTTCCTGATATTGAGGCTAGTAATTTTTTCCCTTGAGTTATGTGCTGAGCATTGGTACTAGGAAATGAACTTAATTTGTGGCTCTCAAAAGAAACAAATTTTACTCAGCTCAAACATCTTGAATAACTTGCCTTTCTATACTACAGGAATTCCTCAGTTAGCTGCTAGAAGCCACTAATTTGCCAAAAATAATTTAATTGGAAGAAGCATTTAGCAGGTAGGAAATGCATTAAATGAACTAGCATTCTTCTGTTGATCAGCACAGCAGGTGATTTAACACAGACTCCACTCGCCTAAGGAATATAGGGCCAAGACTCAGGAAATATGGTAAAATTTTGTTATAAAGCTAATAAACACAGAAAAACACTTTATACTCTTTCTCAGGATAACATTGTGATAGTTCAAAGCTGTGATTTTAATTCATAGTGTAACTGTGTTACAGTTAGGCATTTTGAAATATAGTAAGTTTGTATCAGCAAACAATCCTGCTATAAAACCTCCCATCCAAACAAACAGACCTTTTGGGCACCATAACCTGCTTTAGGAAAGAGTTGTGCATACTTACTGACTCCCCTGTGAACTTTATATTCTCTTTTGAACTCATTCCACTTAGACTTTGATCCCTGGGAATTCACTGGAACAGTTCTCATGAATGATCTGTTGTTGATCCAGTGGTCAACTTTCAGTCCTCCTTCCCTTTGACCTACTGTTAGTATTTAAAGTAGTTGTTCTTCAGGCCTGGTTTCACTTAGTTTGAAGAATACCACTGTCTTCAGGTTTTCTCCTTTTTCTGCTTCTTCCGAGTGTCCTTTGTTGATTCCTCCAAATATTGGAGTAACTAAGGGTTTGTATTTTAAACTTATTTTGTTTATATACGCACACATAAGGTGACCTAATCCTGTCTTGAAGGTTTGAATACTGTCTAATTTAAGTTCTAAATTTATATCAACCACAGATTCTTTCCTGAACTCCAGAATCATATATCTAATAGTCTGTCTAATATTTTCCTCTTGAACTTAGTATGTCGAAAACTAAACTCCTGATTTTCCTTCCACAACTGGATCCTCCCTCACATATTCCCAGTCACCGAAAGGCGACTCCATTCTTCTTCTCACTCAAGTCATGAACCTTGGAGTCATCCTTGCCTCTCTTCCTCTTTCATCCTCTCATCCAATCTATTAGCAAATCATGATGATTATATCTTGGTTTGAAATTAGGAAAGGAGTATGTCAAGGCTGTATATTGTCAACCTGCTTACTTAACTTTTATGCAGAGTACCTCATGGAAAATGCCAGGCTGGACGAAGCATAAGCTGGAATCACGATTGCTGGGAAAAATATCAATAACCTCAGATATGCAGATGGCACCACCCTTATGGCAGAAAGCAGAGAAGAACTAAAGAGCCTCTTGATGAAAGTGAAAGAGGAGAGTGAAAAGCTGGCTTAAAACTCAACATTCAAAATGACATCTGGTCCCATCACTTCATGGCAAATAGATGGGGAAACAATGGAAACAGTGACAGACTTTATTTTCATGGGCTCCAAAATCACTGCAGATGGTGACTGCAGCCTTGAAATTAAAAGACACTCGCTCCTTGGAAGAAAAGCTATGACCAACCTGGACAGCATATTCAAAAGCAGAGCCATTATTTTGCCAACAAAGGTCCATCTAGTCAAGGCTGTGGTTTTTCCAGTAGTCATGTATGGATGTGAGAGTTGGACGGGCCATAAGGAAAGCTGAGGACCAAAGAATTGGTGCTTTTGAACTGTGGTGTTGGAAAAAACTCTTGAGAGTCCCTTGGTCTGCAGGGAGATCAAACCAGTCAATCCTAAAGGCAATCAGTCCTGAATATTCATGGGAAGGACTGATGCTGAAGATGAAACTCCAATACTTTGGCTACCTGATGGGAAGAACTGACTCACTGGAAAAGATTGAAGACAGGAGGAAAAGGGGATGACAGAGGATGAGATGGTTGGATGGCATCACCGAACTTGATGGACATGAGTTTGAGCAAGCTCCGGGAGTTGGTGATGGACAGGGAAGCCTGGCGTGCTTTAGTCCATGAGGTTGCAAAGAGTCAGACATGACTGAGCGTCTGAGCTGAACTGAACCAATATCTTGTAAAGTAGAATTCGACCACACGTTGCCACCATCACCACTACATCCTGGTGCAAGACAAATTTATCTTACTCTTGTTTTCTTGTAATAACTTCTGATCTTCTCTTTCTGTTTTTATCTTTCCCAACTTTTTGCGTCCCTACTATTCACATAGTAGCTGAAATCATCCTTTTTAATAATGATGCTTTTTAATAGAAATAATGTTACACTCTTCTGCCCAAAAAGCCCAGTAGCTCCCCATCTCATAATAAAAGCCATGGTCCTTTTGATAGCCTAGAAGACCCACACCCTTCATGCTTCTTGTTCTTGTAGTTAAGGTTTTATTGGAACGCAGGCACACTCATTCATTTCTGTATCGTCTGGGACTCTCACTAAAACAGCAGAATTGAGTTGTTGTAACAGAGACTCTATGGCCTGCAAAGCTTGGGCTCTTCACTGTCTGGTGTTTTACAGAAACATTTGCTGACCCTTGCTCTAGAATATAAGATTCTTAATGGCAGGGATTTGTTTTCATCTCAGTTAATTCCCCAACTCCTAATCTTCTATTTGGCATCTGGTAGATACTTTAAAAATACTTGAAGTTTAGACAAATGTCCATATAACTAGAGTCTGACGGCGTTTCTTTTAGTTTCTGTTCTACTCAGTTTCTTCTTCTGGTTTCTCCTGCAGACTTGCTCTGGAGTAAAGTGCATGATGTTCTCTTTTTCAGTGATATAGATGTTCCCGTACTTCAACACATTGTATGCTAATACTGAATTGGCCAATCTGGGTTCATCCTAGTCTTCATAGAATACTTGAAAACTCCACTTACTTCCATGGTAGGGCTACTTGACCAACTTGCATAATTGCAGGTGAAAGTTGTAGAAAATACTGGAATGCCCCTGTTACTTTGTGCCAGGATAGCATTATGCTGATTAAATGTTTATTTCCCTAAGTGACTTCTGTTTGATAGATTTTAGTCCTTTTATTAGAGCAGACTAAAAATCTACCTGCCTCTGAATGACTTAGTTTGGAGTACTCTGAATTTGGTCTTGTCTAACTCTTCTAAAGGAATGGTGGAACCTGAGGTACCTTGGACTTACTACCTTACTCTCATTTTGAGGGAAGATATAATTTCCCAGAAATGGTATGGCAGTTTTGTTACTATAAAGGCTAAAGTTGCCTTTGCAACATGTAGTACCCACTAATTAAGTGGTGTGGTAAAGAGAGTTTTCTACATTTCAGTAGAAATGATGTGCTTTTGGACATATTTAACTACTCTGCAGATATTTTGTCCTTTTGATCCTTATATTGGTTGGCAGCTTAAGGATGGATAAGTTATTACTGGAAGTTGGTAAACTTTCCTTTAAGTGTAAACTGCTTTCCAGTGGTTGGTTGTTATAAAATGAAGACTCTCTTTTTCTAAATGTTTCAAATAATTAAAACTCTATTTATTGAATTTCAGTTTTTCAGCCATAGCGGCCACTCTGTATTGGAAACGAGCATGGTAGTAGAAATATGATTATGGAGATTTCAGTATTTTCCTATAGTTAAAACATGGCAGTCTTCTGCTACTGTTAAAAAAAACATCTGTACTTATTAGAAAATTTTCTTTTACTTTAATTTTTGACCTATCAAAGATCCAGTTATATAAAGCTTTTTGGTTCTCGATAACATGGATTCCAGTGTCATACACAAGAGGTGAAATGTTCATAAAATCCTGGTTTGTTACCACAGTAGAGTAGGTGGATGAGAAATGTAGTATTTTGTCTCCTGATCCTGCCAACTACGCCACTTGTCTCACTCTGTATCACTGTGCGCACTGTTCTTTAAACCCAGGGTAGGCGAGGAGGGAGCTAAGAGCCTGGAAGAAGACTGGAGAAGCCACAGGAACTGCAGACACGTTTATTCTCTCCTGGCTGACAGAGCAGCCATAGCACCAGCCAAAACATAACCATAACGCAGTCCACCAGGGCGTTCCAGGTGAAGCTTGTACGTGCTTACACACCAACAGTAGCCTGTGGACTACCGAGTACCTCCTGATGAGCATGCACAAAGCTATCAGTGATCTCAGCTGTTACAAAATCTTTATTTACAAAACTTGGGGCAAGAGCGCCTGACCATGCCATCTTGGCTACTTTGCTTTTGCCCTACATATTTCTTACATTTTTCTTTTGTATTATAGAGTATCTTAGTAACAGTATACTTTATTGTAACTTATTTATAACATTTTATAACAATTTGTAACATTTTATACCTTTATAACCTTGTTATTGGCAGAAATGTAAGAAATAGTTTTACATTTCAAAAAGAACTGATTAAATATTCTAAGCATGCTCTGGTCTATAGTGTTCTTAAAAAGAAAACTTTGAAATGGGATAAGATGCTGGTAAAAAGCTTTTTTACTGTATACTGAGAAGTATTTATATAAAATTGCAAGCTGAAAAATAATTGGACAACATTAGAAAATGGGCACTTTATAAACACTGATAAATCCCAATGTGTCCTGTGTATTTAGGTTATAGTCCACATCTTTGAATATCCTAATGCTGTTTTTCTGTTTGTTTAAATGTCATTTACTTTAGCTAAAAGTCACAACCATATGGTCTTCTATTGCCACTTGTATTATAAACAGCAAAAGTACTTCTTTGTAGGGAGAGGACTCCTCAGATTGAAAGGGCTTATTTATTATAAGCTGCTGATACACTGAATCCTTATGTCATTTAAATAGAAGAACTACCTAATAATGTCACTTATTACAACTAGGATATCTAAACAAGGGACTTGCTTTTTGCAGACTATAGTGATAAAAACCTGTGCTTCACATCCATTTCTCAGCAACGGCTCCCAGGGTAATCAATCATGGCATACTGCTAATGCCTTGATTGCAGCTGATGCAGAGGAAATTTGTTTACTTTTTTGCTAAGTGAAGTTCACTGCGGAGATGACGTGACTTTTTCATCCTATAGCTAACACAACTGTGAAGATAAATTTGACTTAGTGTTTACAATTCTGAGGTGTTTTTCTTCTGATGTTAACACTAAAGAATCATCTTTGAGGCCCTCAGTACTTAAGCATTTTCTGATGTGTTCCCTGAACATTTTCAGAATATTTTGATCTTAGCTTAACGATAATATGTAGTTTATAAAATATTATTTTACAGAACTGTATTTTATCTTAATATGTGTTTGAATATGTATGTATATGTATTTGTGAAAATCGACATTTCTGTTGAAACAGTAGCAACTCTTCCTGAAACTAGCATGTTTTGCTCACCTGAAAATATTTTAACCACTCAGAACTGGAAAGTCAGTGCCATTGGTGGGATTCTGGGGAGGCATTTATGCAATTCAGTAAAATGCCGTATTACGTGTAGTTTTATCTACATGTTATATGAGACCTGTATATACTTAGGCTGCTTAAAAGTAATTGGGAAAAATTACTGAGCATGAAATTGTAACGCTACTGTTCAACGTCAGCATCTAGACAGACTCGCACTCTGATAGTAGTAAAGAGAATGTGTTCTGAGTGGCTTCTGGAAAGCTGCCGTTGACCAGGTGGAACATAGTCAGATGTCTTCTGAAATAAACAACTGAATGAAATTCTTCTCTTAGCACTTTGGGTAATTAAAATCCTACAGGTTTCTGTGACCCACTTAATCTATAAAAACATTCTCCATCTACCAGTCTTTACCTAAAATAAGAATGGAAAAGAGGAATTATGGATTTAAAAGCAAGTATGCATGTTATAAAACAGTTGAAGATAGTAGATTAGCTGGAAAATACTGACATTACAAGCCATGATACTGCTCACCTAGATATCTGACTGTACTTTCCTCCTGGATTGGAATTTTCGTAACTATTTTAAGCAAATGTCAGAATTGTTTAGTTTGGCATAGCTGGTTTACATCCCTACTGTTAATACACATACAGAGCCAACAGGGAAGGGAAACAAAGTACTTAAGACCATAGGGTGAGTAACTTAAAATTCTAAGATTGTAACTCAAGATTCTGATCTACTTCCTGTACATTGTGTGTTTAAATCTCTAAATCAGAAAGGATTAGAGAAACCTTCTGTCATCAGAAGAGACTTGAAATTTGACTTCCCTTATGTAAAGAAAGTCAGGGTAGGTCTGGGCACATAGACTGATATGGACTTCTGACCCTAACTGCAAATACACCTAACCCCAAACAAATCCCAGCACCAGGCGGCGTCTTTAATGAGACTGTGCCTCAGGAGCAGGGGAAACCACTGGACTTAGGAGGACGGAGAGAAGACTTCAGCAAAAGGCCTTTAGGAGGCTACCAGGGCGGGCACATTTGCCAGACAATAACTTCACAATTTTCCTATTATTTATTCATGAATTCACTAATTCCATTAATTCCAAACATTACTGAACATTTACTTGAGGGTCTCCACCATGTTAGAGTAGGTAAGTCCCTGCCTGCTGGCTGTCCAATAGAACTTCCTGCAAAAATGGAGTAGTCTGTATCTGCACTGTCCAGTGTGGTAGCCTCTAGGTTCATGTGGCTGTTGAGTACAGGAAACATGGTTAGTGTGTCTGAGGAAATGAATTTTTAGTTTTATATAATCTGTAAGATTAAATGGTGACATATGTTACTAGTGGCTACCATGTTGAACAATACAGCTTTAAGAATTTGTAGTCAAGTTGGAGGAGCAGACAAGGAATTACAAAATGGTGTAACATGATATTCATCTACACTGGGGTAGATAGGATTACTCCAGACTTGGGAGGTCAAAGTTGAACTTCTAAAGGATAAGTGGGAGCTTGGATAAGATCCTTATCCAAGCAAGCAGCATATTTAGGTTCTAGAAGGGAGTGCAGCCCTGTGCTTTGGGCAGCTGTGAAAAATAAGTTCCTACATCTGGGACATACAGTGGCGAGGGATGACTAGCAAAAAGAGATAAAAGTGAAAAGATAATCAGGGTTGAATTCTTTGCATGTCTCAAGCAGGGGAGTTACTTTATTTTGGCCACACCGCATGGCTTGCAGAATCTTAATTCCCAGACCAGCGATTGAACCCATGCCCCTGCAGTGGAAGCACAGATTCTAACCACTGGACCACCAGGGAAGTCCTGGGAGTAACATAATCAGACTTAGTTTTTAAGAGATCACCCTGATACTAATATAGACTAATCAAGGATAGTTTAATAGAGGATGATCGCAATAGGAGAGGCCAGAGGCAGGAAGCCCAGTTAATAAATAGGCTGTAAGACATAATTGAGACAATAACATTAAGAATGGAAACCAGTAAATGTTCGGAGAAGGATTAGGAGAATGTCTAAACAGGATTGGGTGTTGGAAGAAATGCATCATCTATCTCTGTTGTTAGAGCCAAAAACTTGGGTCAGTTTTGGAGTACTCTGGAAGCCTGTGTAATAGGCTTATGGTTGAGTGTACTTAAAATGAGTACAATGGCAATGGAATTGAAGTGAGAAGAAAACAAGTGCTTTCCCAGAATGATGTCTGGGTGTTACACGATTCCCTCCTTGATGTCCACAGTATATTTTCATGATGTCTTGTTAGTCAAACAATGTTTTGATGCTTCTAGCCCCCAGAGATCAACCTTTTTAAAGATCTTTAGCTGTTCTCTTCATATCTTAACACTAACGCAGAAAAAAAAAAATCATGTGTTGTCCATCTGCCTATTTTGCAATTTTGTATTCGCAAAGCTACATGTTATTCTAAATAACTTCCAGGGTATGGGACATTAGAATTCTGTTTTTAATAAAACATAAAAAGGAGAAGAATCAAAGGAAATCATGCAGCACAACACTTTTTTAAGGCGTTAGTAATGCCAAGTTCAAGAATACTTTGAATCTTTTATTTATAGTTCCATTTCAGGTGAAAATCAGTTTTCTAGCCAATCTCTGTATGAAGCAGTTATACATTGGGGCCATAAGAAATTGAAAAGAGATACGGAGATTCATCTACAGGAATAAATCCATATAGGGATGAATTTTGACTGGGAAGAATTATTTGAAGTCCCAGGAATAATTCAGTGGGAATATTTGGTGGAAATCTATTAGCACATATTCTTTATAGTAAGCATCTGATTTACTAATTATTTAGACTTTTTCTGTGAACATGAGAAAACTCACTATTTACATATTTACCACTATGTTCTACTACTCTTTCAAATATCCTGTTTCATTAAATTAGGCTCATCTTTTGGACTATGAGAACCAGAGTGGACATCAGGCTATATTAAAATGAGAGTACTGACATAGTTTTGAAATGAGAATGTAAGGTACTTCTTTTAAATACTAATCCAAATACACAACAGGTAACCTTGTTACATATAGAACAAAAAAGAAGTCAGAGAGTGAGATAATCCATTGTCCTAAGGGGAAAAAAAAATCTACATTCCCCATTCCTCTGCCTTCTGACAAGTTGGTAGATGGTTCTTAAGAAGTAAGTGCCTCATAAGGAAGAGCTTAGGTATTTGATAGTCAATAAACATTGCTTGGAAAAGATCCCTATTAAAATATTAAAATGTTGTTCTTTGCTACATTTGGATGATTTGGTCTTAAAAACTGAATTTCATTAAATTCCATTAAATCTGTTGGCATAATTAATATGGCATCTATTCAAAATTAATGTACATTTTTAATTATAATGGATTCAATTCAAAGTCTTGGCTAGTACCAGAACTATATAATTGAATACAGTGTAAAAGAAAAAGGCCAAAAGCATAACGAAAGTGAAATTGCAAAGCACAGTTCACTTTGCAGAGAACTGGATAGACTGCATAAAAAATCAGGAATAAAGAAAGCCCGGCAGGCATCATTCATCCAGCAGCTGGAGCAAATGTTAATAACAATAGCTAATATTTAGTGAGTGCTTATTGGGTGCCAGGAACCTTATGTGTTATTTGTTTTTTAGAATATTTCTGTAAGGCATTTAACTAGTCCCAGTTTTATAGATGAGGTTTAAATAACCTGTCCAAGGTGTTTAACTAGTAAGTGGCAGACCTACAGTTTGAACTCAGCCCCAGAGATTCCTGTTTAGGCTGGATGGAGGTATTGAATACTGAAGGAGATGATGAAGGAGCTTAGCTTGCAATAGCTATGAGAATGAGCAAGTCAAGTCTTAGACTAAGCTCTAAACCTGCTCAGCAGGGAGATGCTCAGTAATGAAAGAGAACCTGTTGGTTGAAAGCATCCCTCATCATTACCCTCACCCCAGTGCTGTAGGTGTAGTCTACTAGAACTTTTGTGTAAATTCCTCTTTAGTGATAATTGGCTATGAACCTAAAGTGGCGCCATTTTTAAGTAGGGAAAGACAATAACAGCTCCTGGGAATGATGTGCGATAGGATAGTAATAAGTCAGAATTTAAATGGGGAGAAAAAGAAGCAAGACTGCATAGAAATAGTATCCATTGAAATAATCAGTGTGTTAACGTGTCACGCCTGGGCATTATACATATTAATCCCTTAGTCATGCATTTGGGAGCACTTCCCTCCCCAGATAGTCTACTCAGGGAGACAAGTATGGGCAAAAAGTTGTGGCAAGGAGAATGTCATTAAAAATAGAATCTGAGTGAAACTGTTTCTTGAGTTTTGCTTTCAAAGATACCCATCCATAACTGACACTTGGGACAGCACCATTTTACAAAATTAAAGATTAATAATGTTTTCTCAGTTTTGTGTTCTTAAAAACTTCTACGTGATTGCCTCTCAGGGGATTTAATGTTTTTCTTTTTGACATGCATGTCTTTATCGTTTTGGTGGCTTATATAGGAAGGTAAACTCCAACAATAATTTACTGATGGTGTTCCCAGTTTTGCCCTTGCATGAGTCATACAAATACTGGGCTGTGTGTGAAGTTCTTTAAAACTATATAATTAATAAATTATCTCATTTCACAAGCGTTCTCTCCACTAGTTTGTGTGCATAGCATCTTACTATGACTACAGTTTATATGCCTCTCCTTTTCCTTTTTCCAGGAAAAAAAGTCATGTAAAAAAAGGATTTCAGAAGCTTTACCCTCCCCCCCGCCCTTATTACCTTTATGATTTTTGTTTCTTCAGTAATTATTGTTTTCTTTACATTCACAGTCATTTTAGAAGAACCATTAAAGAGTCATGAACAATAATAAGGCCAGTGCATATCCTGCCTTTGCTGATTATAAATTTTTAAATATCTGGCAAACAGAGAGTTAATTAAAAATCAGTCTGTTACTAGGATTTCCTGTTTTTTGAAACTTTTGAAAGGTTGAGCATACAAATATCTTACTCTTTAGTCAGAACTTTTTCTTAATCAGTCTTTCCTTAATCAAATAATAAGTTTGATTACATTTTAGTAAATGTGTTATTTGATATTGTGGACTCTTTCATCAGATTTCACTTGAATCAAGAAAGGTAACACCTGTGGGTTGGTTCACAAAAGCTGCTTTTGTTCAATGGACACCCGCAGGCCATGAGGCAATTACATTTGTTGCTTGTACTATAAAGGAGGCACTTAACTAGACCTCAGTAAGTATAGCTGAGAACCAGAGGCTTGATTCTTTTGTCCTGCCCTGAGATTAGGTTTTATCATAGCTCAGGAGGTAAACCTCTGACGTAGAAAGGAAAAACCAAGAATGATTTAAGGGTTCTTTTAATGCTTTAAAAGTTAGCCCTAAAGCTAGCTTTATCTGAGACACTGGGAAAATTCAAAGTTGAGCAAAAATTTCTAAGTGGCATTGTAGACATATATTCCATATATTCTTACTCAGTCTTGTGCATTCATTCAAGTTGTCATGGCATATTTCCAGAAGTACAAACAGAAAAAGTAATTAGCTATTTTTAAAAGTTTTGGTTATGAGAAATGATGAACAAAGACATGGAATTAGGATTTCCACTTTTGGCCATTTGTAAAACATTTATTATAAATATGAGTTCTACTTTAATTGGGAAGTTATAATGGCTTTTTATAAATAATTTAAAATACCCGTGGAGGATTCATGTTGATGTATGGCAAAACCAGTACAATATTGTAAAGTAATTAGCCTCCAATTAAAATAAATTTATAATAAAAAAATAAAATATATTTTAATATATTTTATCTGTTAATATTTTATTATAATAATATTGCTATAGAACTTTTTTCTTACCTGGTTTGAATTTTGAACTTAGTGATAACCAATAGATTAATCCAACAGACAATAACTGTGTTTTGAGTTAGGAAATTTTTGTTCTGTTTGTTGTTTCATTCCACTCCACTCACCTGAGCAGAAAGGTCAGGTTTTAAGTTTTGGACCCACACCAAAAATGTGTTGTACTTTATATTTATTTAAATAAATAAGTTCATAGCTAGACTAATATTTCAGTTACCCAGAGGTCTAGTGACAATACTATAATTGCAGTCATTTACTTGTACTGTGCAAAGAAGCAGCGCCTGCTGTATGGATTGGAAGTTGGGTCTAATTCCACACAAGCAAAGAAAAAAAAATTGTTTTTACTTCAGTAAAGCTCTTCCTGACCCGCATTGTGATGGACAATGTTCCCTTTTTAAAAATGTACAAGTATTACTAAAATAACTAGGCATATTAAGACACATATATGTGTGTGTACATATATATGTAATTGAATTATCTAAGTAATACATGGGAGAAGGCAATGGCACCCCACTCCAGTACTCTTGCCTGGAAAATCCCATGGACACAGGAGCCTGGTGGGCTGCAGTCCATGGGATCGCTAAGAGTTGGACACGACTGAGCGACTTTACTTTCACTTTTCACTTTCATGCATTGGAGAAGGAAATGGCAACCCACTCCAGTGTCTGTCTGGAGAATCCCAGGGACGGCA
>NW_011495081.1:5889264-5899924 GCF_000754665.1 Bison bison bison | reverse complement strand
CCACTCCAGTGTTCCTGCCTGGAGAATCCCAGGGACGGCAGAGCCTGGTGGGCTGCCGTCTATGGGGTCGCAGAGTCGGACACGACTGAAGCGACTTAGCAGCAGCAGCAGCAAGTAATACATACTGGTCCCAAAAATGTAAATTTTGAAATACATAAAATTTTGTGGGTTTTTTTTTAAAAAGTAATTATACCTAAGCATAGCCTGTAATTTTTTTTCACTGACTGTATCCATGTAAGTCCTATTGTTATTGTGTAGTAGTGTAACTCTCTTGTGACCACATGGACTGTAGTCTGCCAGGCTCCTCTGTCTAAGGGATTCTCCAGGCAAGAAATACTGGAGTGGGAGAGACCCAATTTCCTTCTTAAGGGAATCTTCCCAACCCAGGGATCAAATCCACATCTCTTGCATTGGCAGGCAGATTCTTTACCACTGAGCCTCCAGGGAAGCCCCAAGTCCTTCTATTAGCTGTCTGCTGGGTGTGACTATTCTATAAATAAACTCTATTTAACTTCTGCCTACTGGGGAATATTTATTCTATTGTCAGCTTTGAGATGCAAGAAATACCATATTCAGCTTCCTTGCTTATACATATGGCATGCTGAGTTTGGCAAATCTTTTTGAGGTTTGGATAGGCAAAGGATAGAATGAAAACATACAGGGGATGCCACTGAAGGGGAATCAAGGTAGAGATGCCAAATCACACCTTACTTAAAAATTTTTAGTTCTCAACCAGAAGGATTCTCTTCATATTGTTATGAGGTATGCTAAAAAAAAATAATAAGACTGTAAAAATTAGATAATTTGAACATGTAGCAATTATGGAGTAACTGGTGCTGAACTTGCTCTCCTTCCATAAAGAACTGGAAAACTGGACAAACTATGTAAAATAAGTGTTTTCAGACAGTGTTCAGCAGGCAGTACACGCCAGATTCCTGGAGAAGGGAAACGAACAAACCTTATATTTTCCCCTACTTCTGCCTTTAAGGCAGTTTGCAGAGGTTCCGAGGAAGGAAAATTCAATCAAAGGACAGTGGTGTTGCTGAGTTGAGGAAACAGAGATTAGGGTAGAGGGACATTTAAGTGGTTGGAATTTATGCATCAAACCACTAGGGAGAAAAGAGCCACAGAATGATCTTGAGAAATATGCACAAGTGTTCTCTTGGATTTGGGGCTGAACACTGAATTGTGCCCACATATGGTGAAATTTGGGCTTCCCTGGTGGCTCAGACAGTAAAGAATCCACTTGCAATGTAGAAGACCCGGGTTCGATCCCTGGGTCGGCAAGATCTCCTGGAGGAGGAAATGGCAACCCACTCCAGTATTCTTGCCTGGAGAATCCCATGGACAGAGGAGCCTGGCAGGCTACAGTCCATGGGGTCGCAGAGTCAGATACAACTGAAGCAACTTAGCAGGCATGGTGAAACTTAGAGACTGAGCAAAGAACAACTAGTGGGGATCAGCCTAGCAATTTCCAGAGGTCACACAGGGCTGAGAGCCATTGGAGTTTTTACCAGCCACAGGGGAAGGATCTCACTGAATATCCAGAGTATGCAGAAGAGACCGTGGAATATCATGCCTTAGGAGTGGGCTAGACTAGCCCTTGGAATAGTCAGTATGAGACCCAACTTAAAAACAAGGCTTGAAAGGAATAAGCTGATTCACAAACTTAACTGCCTTCTAAAAACCAAACAGACCTCCTCAACATTCAACGCTGTCTTAAAACAAAATCCGCTCAACAAATGAGTGTTCAGCTCAGTCACAGATATGTAAAGAAGTGGGAAAATGAAACCCATGACAGAAGAAAAATAGATCCAGAAATGACAGAGATAAATGACAGAAGTAATAGTCATGTGCTCTTAAACAGTGGTCCCCAGTTTCTTTAGCACCAGGGATCAGTTTCCTGGAAGACAATTTTTCCACTGATCGCAGGGGATGGTTTCAGGATGATTCAAACACATTTATTGTGCCCTTTATTTCTATTATTATTATTATTATATCAGCTCCACCTCAGATCCTTAGGCATTAGATCCTAGAAACTTCGGGACACCTGCTCTAAAACATTAATTATAAATACTTTCAAGGATCTAGAGGGTAAATATAAGAAGGGAAGAAGTGCTAAATAGAAGAAAGAACCAAGTGAAATTTTAAGAGTGTAATTTATATGGTCTTTACAGCAGGTTGAAAAATGCAAAAGAAAAGATAAAGATCCTAGACTGTGAAGAAATATTTGCAATACCTGTCAAAAGACTTGTACTCGAGGTATATAAAAAGACCTCTTAAATGAAGAACAAGAATTCATTTTTAAAATGAGCAAAATATTTTTCAGTAGACATTTCACAAAAGATATACTAATAGGTACTAGGAAACATACTTAAGAGAAATGCAAGTGAAAACCACAGTGTGATAACAAAATAGCCTACTAGACAGGCAAAACTTTTAAAAACTGAAAATACCAAGGTTATAAAGCAACAGAAACACACATACACTGGTGTTGGGAATGTGAAATGGTATTATTTTAGAAAAGTTTAAGGTTAAACATACACTTACGACCCAGAAATTCCACCCTTACGTATTTACTGGAAAAAAATAGATGTGTATACATCAGTGTTCACAGCGCTTTATTTGTAATAGCCAAAAATTGCAGGTTACTCAAATATCCATCAACAGGTTCATGGGAAAAAATACTGTGATTTACAATGGGATATTCTCAGAAGGGCTTCACGGGTGGCTCAGTGGTTAAGAATTCACCTGCTTGGGCAGGAGACACGGGTCTGACCCCCCAGATCCCTGGAGAAGGAAATGGCAACCCACTCCAGTATTCTTGCCTGGACAGAGGAGCCTCACAAGCTACAGTACATCGGGTCACAGAGTCGGACACAACTTAGCGACTAAACAACAATACTCAGCAGTAAAAAGAAATGCAAGACTGATACATGTAACAGGTATTAATCATTTAAAAACTGCTCAGCAAAAGCCAGACACAAAATAGTATGTACCATGCAGTCTCCTTTATATGAGATTTAGGAACAAGTTAAACTAGGCTCTAGTAACAGGAGACAGATCACTGGTTGCCTAGTACCAAGTATAGGGGTGGGAGGTTGACTGGAAAGGAGGGAACTTGGCATGATAGTAATGTTCTACATCTTGATTGTGGTAAGTAATTACACAGGAGTGCACATTTGTCAAAACTTAAAATGAGTCCATTTTACTGTAAAGTATATGTCTATAAAATTGATTTTAAAGTGTACACCCTTACCCCATATCAAAAATCAGTATGTGTTCCAAAAGTAATTTCAAACATAATGAATTGATAGTGAGTGAGTAATTGATAGAGGGGTAGGTCAGCAAAGGTGACTGATTTTAAGACTCAAACTTGAAGGTTTTCCTGTTTATAGAGAGTGAGTGAGTGAGTGAGTGAAGTCGCTCAGTCATGTCCGACTCTTTGCAACCCTGTGGACTGTAGCTCACCAGGCTCCTGCGTCCATGGGATTCTCCAGGCAGGAATACTGGAGTGGGTTGCCATTTCCTTCTCCAGGGGATCTTCCCGACCCAGGGATCGAACCCAGGTCTCCCGCATTGCAGGCAGATGCTTTAACCTTTGAGCCACCAGGGAGTTTATAGAGAAGCTCTTATTAAAGGTACCATCAGTGATGAGGCTGCTCCCTTGATTTGTGTACTTTATGCTGCTGCTGCTTAGTTGCTTCAGTCATGTCTGACCCTGTGAGACCCCATGGACTATACAGCCCGCCAGGCCCTCTGTCCGTGGAATTCTCCAGGCAAGAGTACTGGAATGGGTTGCCATGCCCTTCTCCAGGGGATCTTCCCTGGCTATCCCAGGGATCGAACTCTGGTCTCCCGCATTGCAGGCAGACTCTACCATTTGAGCTACCTGGGAAACCCACATATACTATTTCCAGATATACTATTTTGTTGTTTTCATCTGTGACCTGAGATGTACTCATTTTTCTATTTGAGCAGCCTTATGCTTCACAGCATATAAATCAACTTATTATATAGGTATGAACTAACTATGCTATTGTCCCTAGAACCTATAGTAGTTCTACCAGTAGGAGTTAATGATCTTACAATATCTGATATTCTTTCAAAACACTTTTATTCTTTCTCTTCAAATAGATTTGACACTTAAGTGTATCTAAATGAAAATATTTAGCTTGATTCATTTTGGGCTAATATTTCTACATAAAGACATTCCAAAATTATATCTGATGTAAAGTGTACTTCATATTTTACATGCTTGTACAAATTAATTTTTCCAAAAGTTAAAATTCAGAGGTGATGGCAGTGGAGGTGAGGGGAGAAATGAAATAGGCAGATCACAAAGGATTTGGGGGACAGTGAAAATATCCTGTATAATACTGTGGTAGAGGATCCATGTTGTACACTCATCCAAATTCACAGAATGTACACCACCAAGAGTGAACCCTAAGTAAACTGTGGGACTTTGGGTGATTATGATGGTAGTGTGAGTTCACCAGGTGTAACAAACATGCCACTCTAGTGGGGGATGGCAGTAATAGGGAGGCCACGCATGTGGGGGGTGGGAGGCATACGGGAAATCTCCGTACCTTTCTCTCATGCTGTGAACCTAAAACTGCTCTAAAAGATGGTCTTTAAAAAAACAAATTGTGACATTTAAAAAATCGGTCATTTCTTACTAAACCTAATAGGACTATTTTTCTTCACATAAGGTTCCCAGGTAATAACCAGTCAAAAGAATAGTGAAAATTAATTCCTTCCCAATAGATCGTTTTGGCTAGTCAGTAATTCAGCTTTCTTGGGTAACAAAAACTGTAAAAAAAAGAAACTTTAAAATACAATTTTAAAAACAATTGGTGGAGAGTAATTTTTAAAGTTTATATTGAACAGACATTAATAGGCAAATGTCTCATATCACAGAGCACTTTTTACAGTAACATGTTCTAAATATGCTTATGATTGTCATTGAGTAAAAATTTATGTTATTTACCAGTTAATACACAGGACATATATAAGATCTTTTCATTTAGTAGAGGGTCACCATCATTAATTTCACAACTGATGATTTTATAATAGGTCCTTCTAGTTCTTGATGGTCATTATTGAAGTATATAATACATTGAAGATATGGCCTGTACAAAGGCAGAACAAGGATCTTAATTAGAATTCTGACAAGCCCACTCCAATAAAATGATGAGATTATTTGTAATTGATGTCACAATCAATTACCACTTACTTCATCATGAACATTCTAATAGGTCTGGCCTTGGTATTGGCCCCAGGATGTTGCTAAGTGAGTGGCTGCCCTGCTTATGCTGTTATTGAGACAGGGGGGCACATTTTCAGTCAGCATCCTAATGACCTCTTTTGAAGTCTATTAAATTAATGACCCTGTCACACTGTTTTGATCTCTCATAACCTCAGTTTGGGGTTTGTATAACAAATTAATGTTTGGGAACCATGTGGCAAAAGAGATAGGTCTTTTTAAAAGTTGAAATATTAATACTCCTTACTAATATTTAGTAAAATTTATTTTATTTTGACAGAGATAATAGCAAAAATGCAAACCATAGGGTCTGACTATATTTTACAAAAGAACTTTAGGACATTCCTTGCTACCTCCAAAAGACATAATTTTTTTATTCATAGTATCCATATTTGTTTTGAAAGGGAGTGCTTTCTTCTCTAATTCTAGGTGCCAAAGGGTCATGTCTGGTTAGAAGGTGATAATCTACAGAATTCTACAGATTCCAGGTACTATGGACCTGTTCCATATGGACTAATACGAGGACGAATCTTCCTTAAGGTACTACTGTTTTCTGCTTAAGATGCAGGCTTCTTTTCTGAGCTGGGGAAAAAAAAAAGAAAAGAAAACCAGTTTCTTTCAAATGATCTTTGAAATCTTTAGGCTGTTACAGTGGCTACACCTTAGGAACATGTTAACCATAATAGCTATAATAAACATTACCACTCCCCCATTAGCACAGGTAATTGAGAATATTTTTGTTTGAATAACAAAGTTCAAATTACTTTAGTGGTAGCATAAGAAGCTTTTAACTTTCCAAAATTTTAATTTTCTCTCATACAACTTTTCTAATCATATTCATACCCAGGGCACATATTAATATGTATTTGCAGAAGAGCAGTCTAGAGTCCAGCTAGCTGGAATGCAGGGATGTTCCAGTTGTTAGTAAGTTGTTAGTAAGTTACTAAGAGTCATGTGCATCACTGTAGTAAATCACTGAGTCAGAGTAAAGATTGTTGTTGTTGGCCTTTCCATTTTGTCACAGGCAGTAAGGAGAAAAACAGACATGAGTACTTGGTGCTGTTGGATAATTTACAGGATTTTTTACACTTAAGCAGATGTTATACTCAAGTGCTTAGGCTTACAGTTAATTTTGACAGTCGTGAAAGAAAATATACACACATAAACATCTTATTTCTTATATAATGTTTGAATGTTGCACATTTTAGATTTTAAGTATGTACACAAATACAGATTTACTTTCTACAGTGTTATTTTGATGTGGAAAATTTGTTCTTGATTGTAGAATAAGGAGAAAGGGATGACAAGGGAAATATGATGATGCTAATAACATTGCTTTATTGTCTTTAATCACATTTGATTTTACAGATTTGGCCTCTGAATGATTTTGGATTTCTACGTGACAGCCCTAATGGTCACAGATTCTCTGATGAGTAGCAAACATTTATTCTTTTGATTTGATTATTGTCTTCTGTTCAAATGAGTTTACTGTCACTAAAACCATGTACTTACTAATAAACTATTTGTTATTCAATTTTAGTTATTTTTAATTGTTAAATATAAAGAATAAGCACCACACACTCTGGAAGCTATATTTGTTCAAAATATATGGATAAAAATATAATCCAAAATAAGTCATCTAAATTTAGATATAAAAGTATTTTTAGGGAAAACCTAGAACAACCTCACTTTCAAATTTTTGGTTGTATAGGTATAATGAAAATAATTTACTCCTCTTGAATATGCCTCAATACTTTAGCTACATTAACAAAGTAGAGTAGTAGCTAGTCTTATTAAGTCCAAACCAATAATAAATACCAAGAGTTTAACCTAATAAAAAACTGCTAAGTCATATGCTTGGCTCAGTCATTTGAAATTAAGGGAGAAAGTTTCAGTGATCCCATAAAAGATTTCTTAAAAATTTTTTTAAATGAGTTCTGACTTACTCTGTGCATAGAATAGTAAATATATAGAAAATCAAAGTCTTTATAGTTAGCTATAATCAATAAGAACACACTTAAAAAGTCCATTTCATCATACCAGCCACACAATAGCCATGTTTTCTGACTCCAGGGCTATCCTTCTTTCTACAGTTGCCATTTCACTTTATTAACTTTGAGATAACCTAATGAATATCCATATTCAACTTTCATCATGGGGAAGCTAGGCTTACATGTTATTCACAAAGATTCTAATCTAATGACCTGAGATTTGAGAGAGTTGTGTAAAAGGTGTATTACTTTAGCAGCTAGATATATCAAGTTACTTCAAAAACATAGCAACTACAAAAGAATATGATGATTCTATGACCCATTAAACAGAGAAGGCACTGGCACCCCACTCCAGTACTCTTGCCTGGAAAATCCCATGGATGGAGGAGCCTGGTAGGCTGTAGTCCATGGGGTCACAAAGAGTCGGACACGACTGAGCGACTTCACTTTGACTTTTCACTTTCATGCATTGGAGAAGGAAATGGCAACCCACTCCAGTGTTCTTGCCTGGAGAATCCCAGGGACGGAGGAGCCTTGTAGGCTGCCATCTATGGGGTTGCACAGAGTCAGACACGACTGAAGTGACTTAGCATCAGCAGCAGCATGACCCATTAAAAGAGACATACATACACGAAGAAAGGAAAATTTGTACTTTGTACCAATAGGAAAATGAACCAATAATAAAGTTTTCAGGTGGGAATTTATTTAATATAAATTTAAATTCAAGACCCCTTTCTTGTGATCTATAAATATAAATACATATGAATGATGAAATTAATTTTCTCTTAATCCAGGTAGCCTCTGCTTGACAGTCTTATCTTTTCTCTGCAAAAATAGAGCTGACAAAAAAAAGAAATCCTTTTTTTTTATCAGCTTTATACATTTGCTTGAATGGACAGGGTGGAGTGGCCTCTCCTCCATGTGTCTGAATACACTAAAGAATTCCACTTAGTGAACAATGTCAGCAATAATGAAGGAGTTCGATAATTAGTGAACATGTATCACAAGAAATCAGTGTAACTTCTTCTGCTTCATCCTTTGAAACACTGTATTTTCCACCACATCGACAGCTCAGAGAAAAGGAATGATCATCTGCAAAGAAAATAAAAAACACTTACATGTAAATACATGTAAATTAACAACCTTTTTAAAAAGTGCAACTATTTCACAAAAATGCAAAATAAAAGACCTGTCAATATAAAATATATATAAATGAAAAAATGTATATGGGCAGTGTTTCTAAAAATTAGTTACTAAAAGGTCATTATCTGTGGAGGAGAAGGATGGAAACTATGAAACACTAGGCCAAAAGTCTCCTGGGGGAGAGGAGATGCTCAGAAGTGATCAGTGAAATTTATTTGAAGTCTTATGTTTCTTTAAGATTCATATAAATTTTATATTCTTCTGCACTGTGTTTTTCTAAAGTATTACTGTGCAGGAAAAAGAAATAGCCCTACTTGTCTTATTGTCAAGGAGCATCCCTTTGCCTGCAGTATATCATTTCAGAAAAAACTGCTGAATTCAGCAGATTGCTGTCTCTTCTGGTATCACACTTTGAGGAATTCTGATTAAAATATTAGGTTGGTGCAAGGTTGATATTGGAATACATTCTAAATGTGGTCATCATTTTAATGCACATTTCTCACTTTTATGTTTTTTTGCTAATGAATAATTATTTGCTGTTTATATTTATTTTAGACTAGGGAAATGATGTTAAACAAGAAGCAAATTTGAGTTCAAAATGAGTCGTAAAGCAGTGGAGACAACTCGCAACATCAGCAACACATCTGGTGCAGGAAGTGCTAACAAATGTACAGTGCAGTGGTGGTTCCAGACGTTTTTCAAAGGAAATGAGAGCCTTGAAGGTGAGTGTGGTGACTGGCCTCAGAAGTTGACAATTACCAATTGAGAGCCGTCATCGAAGTTGATCCTCTTACAACTACAGGAGAAGTTGCTGAAGAACTCAACGCTGACCATTCTACAGTCATTCAGCATTTGAAGCGAATTGGAAAGGTGAAAAAGCTTGATAAGTGGATACCTCATTGCATGTAAAAAAAAATTGTCATTTTGAAGTGTCACCTTTTATTCTACACAACAACAGTGAACCATTTCTTGATCAGATTGTGATGTGAGATGAACGGTGGATTTTATACAACAACCAGTGATAACCAGCTCAGTGGCTGGACCAAGAAGCAGCTCCAAAGTACTTTCCAAAGCCAAACTTGCACCAAAAAAAAAAAAAGGTCCTTTGTCACCGTTTGGTGGTCTGCTGCCAGTCTGACTGCAGCTTTCTGAATCCTAGCAGAAGCATTACATCTGAGAAGTACGCTCAGCAAATCAGATGCACTGAAAACTGCAGCACTTGCAGCCAGCATTGGTGAGCAGAGTGGGCCCAGTTCTCTCCACACCACCACCCGACGGCACCACCTCACATCCAGCTTTTCACAAGTTGGACGAACTGGCTACAAAGTTATGCCTCATCCACCACATTCACCTGACCTCTTGCTAACCAACCACCACTTCAAGGATCTCGACAACTGTTTGCAGGGAAAATGCTTCCATAACCAGCAGGATGCAGAAAACGCTTTCCAAGAGTTTGCTGAATCCTGAAGCATGGATTTTTATGCTATGGGAATAAACAAGCATTTCTCATTGGCAAAAAATGTGTTGACTGTAATGGTTCCTATTTTGATTAATAAAGATGTATTTTAGCCTGGTTATAATGATTTAAATTTCATGGCCTGAAACTATAATTACGTTTGCACCAACCTAATATATAAACAAACACTATGGCGTTCTTTCAGTGGGGGCTACGTGTGTGTGCTGTTTGGTGTTTACAAAGGATGAAAGAACCAAAAGGACAATCACTGAAGTGAGATGCCCAAAGGAGGCAATATGGTGCAACATTTTGCCTACTCATGGTGGAAATTTTATAAGTCTCTCATCTTCTGGTAAGTTGAAATACGTTTTTCTTTTACCTGAAAGATCTCTGATCCACTGGTTATTTCATTTTACTGTCACTGAAGAATAATTACTGATCATATTATTTTACTAGCATCATGAAAAAATTAGGGATAAATGAACTAAATCTCTAAAGATACTTATAATCAAATATCTTCAGTTCAGTTCAGTTGCTCAGTTGTGTCTGACTCTTTGTGACCCCATGAACTGCAGCACACCAGGCCTCCCTGTCCATCACCAACTCCCAGAGTCTACCAAAACCCATGTCCATTGAGTCGGTGATGCCATCCAACCACCTCATCCTCTCTCATCGCCTTCTCCTGCCCTCAATCTTTGCAAGCATCAGGGTCTTTTCCAATGAGTCAGCTCTTCACATCATGTGGCCAAAGTATTGGAGTTTCAGCTTCAACATCAGTCCTTCCAAAGAACACCCAGGACTGAT
>NW_011495081.1:5870650-5889164 GCF_000754665.1 Bison bison bison | reverse complement strand
CATCGGGGTCTTTTCCAATGAGTCAGCTCTTCACATCATGTGGCCAAAGTATTGGAGTTTCAGCTTCAACATCAGTCCTTCCAAAGAACACCCAGGACTGATCTCCTTTAGGATGGACTGGTTGGATCTCCTTGCAGTCCAAGGGACTCACAAGAGTCCTCTCCAACACCACAGTTCAGAAGTATCAATTCTTCGGTGCTTAGCTTTCTTTATAGTCCAACTCCCACATCCATACATGACCACTGGAAAAACCATAGCCTTGACTAGACAGACCTTTGTTGACAAAGTAATGTCTCTGCTTTTTAATATGCTGTCTAGGTTGGTCAAAACTTTCCTTCCAAGGAGTAAGTGTCTTTTAATTTCATGGCTGCAATCACCATCTGCAGTGATAGTGATTTTTTGGAGCCCCAAAAAATAAAGTCAGCCACTGTTTCCCATCTATTTCCCATGAAGTGATGGGACCAGATGCTATGATCTTTGTTTTCTGAATGTTGAGCTTTAAGCCAACTTTTTCATTCTCCTCTTTCACTTTCAAGAGGCTCTTTAGTTCTTCACTTTCTGCCATAAGGGTGATGTCATCTGCATATCCTACGTTATTGATGTTTCTCCTGGCAATCTTGATTCCAGCTTGTGCTTCCTCCAGCCCAGCATTTCTCATGATGTACTCTATATATAAGTTAAATAAGCAGGGTGACAATATACAGCGTTGATGTACTCCTTTTCCTATTTGGAACCAAATATCTTCATTCAATCCCATAACTTTGTTTTTTAACATCAGATCTCATCATATGCCATGAAAAGAAAAAAAAAGAAAATCAGCTGCTTTGTATTTATTCTCTAACCAAGTTTGGTCTTAGGAAGACAATCAACTAAAAAAGCCAACTCTACATGTTTCTTTTATCAGTAAACGTTAGTCACTCAGTCGTGGTCTGACTCTGCGACCCCATGGACTACAGCTCACCAGGCTCCTCTGTCCATGGGATGTTTCAGGCAAGAATACTAAAGTGGGTTACCATTTCCTCCTCCAGGGGATCTTCCCGACCCATGGATCGAACCCGGGTCTCCTGAATTGCAGGCAGATTCTTTACCACTGAGCCACCAGGGAAGCCCATTAAAGAGGAGAGAAGCTTAGATTTTTCTAAGACTTTTCTATGCTGTGCTGTGCTTAATCGCTCAGTCATGTCTAACTCTGCAACCTCATGGACTGCAGCCCGCCAGGTTCCTGTGTCCATGGAGATTCTCTAGTCAGGAATACTGGAGTGGGTTGCCATGCCCTCCTCAGGGGATCTTCCCAACCGAGGGATTGAACCCAGGTCTCCTGCATTGCAGGATGACTCTTTACCATCTGAGCCACCAAGGAAGCCCAAGAATACTGGTTGGATAGCCTATTCCTTCTGCAGGGGATCTTCTCAACCCAGGAATTGAACTGGGAACTCATTACAGGTGGATTCTTTACCAGCTGAGCTACTAGGAAAGGAAAGGAAGGAAACATTAATTCACAATGCTGCTTTTTATTTTTCACCACAATGTTTTTTTTTATCTGTAAAGAAAAATAAAAAATGTTTTTTTTTAATCTGTAAAGAAAAATAATTTAATCTTGAATTTTAAAATGCTAACATCCCTCCCTAATCTGAGCTAACATATTGTGTAATACAGCATGATTCCAAAGTGATTTTTTTTTTATTGTCTAAAAATAAGCATATTCTAATCATGGCTTTTCTTAAATCTCCCTCTTGTTTTTTTACCACCTCACTGAACACTGAGAAACACTGTGAGGTGACTTGTGCTTAGTAAATGATGCAGAGACCACCATGGGCTACTGTGGAGTTTTTTCATCAGTGATTCCAAATGTTAACTTACATCTTGTTAACTTTCTTCTTAAATTATTCTACTATCACTTAACAAAGTGTTATCTTCACAGAAATCATCATTTTAAATATACTGAATGAAGACAAAACATACGAGTTTATAACACTTAGTGTAAAGGCAATGGCTAACTTCATTCTCTCAAGTTCTTCAGGTTTGCCTCAATTTTAAGCATAATAAAATGCATCATTTCCTACTTGGTCCTTCTTAGACCAAGAAGTTAATAGTTTGGCTATGTTTATCATGTAGGATTTCATCCACTTTTCTCCTGTTCTGGATCTTTACCTTCCAAGGTTATTCTGAAAACAACCATGAAGGCACATCATCAACTGATTGTTTCCTACTTCAGTTGATCTCACTTTCTATTTAACTTCATCTGCCAAGACTGCTCTTTGTAATTGCAAATAACAATTCAAAATCACAAATTCAATTGCAAAACTCACATGACCAGTTTTTAAATATTCCTGCAAAAATAATATCTTCATGCAGCTCTTGCTCAGTATTTTCTCTCATAAGGATAAGGATTATTTCTATCTTTACAATGATTTAAAAAAACCTTAATGTAAATAAGTATCTAAGAACAGTCTATGCTTTTAAGATTAACTGTAGCTGCTTCCAACTGATTCCATTGGCTGTAGCTGGGATGCTTCTGTGTTCTTCACTGCCAGGGAATGTACTGTACTTTATGGAGTCCCAAAGACAGCAAGATTTAAGATAATTCTTAATGATTTCATGTTGTACATGTCCTTCAATATCTTGGCATTTTCACTTGTTATTAAAACCATATATTTCCTGACTGAACAGATGCGTGAACAACACTAATCCATAGCCTTAATTTAAAATAAAAATTTAGATTTTAAAATGTTACTGAAGTAAAAATTTAAAAAACCAGTTTTCACTATTTTCATATTATCAGGATTTATTAGTAAATAAAACATACTAGTCACATGAAATACAACAAAAACTAATTTGTTCAATAAGAGATTAAACACATACACAGATTGATAAACTAGTAATACTGTATCTTCAAAAAATACTGTTTAGCTGGGAAGATCTCCCTGATAAATAACATGTAGTCTATCCCTTTCACACACCAGCAGTGAAACCAGTGTCACTGGGATATTTTATTTTCACAGCCCAGCAGCTCTTCCTGTTTTACTCTGATGAAACTATCATAAACCCTGGGAGCCCTGTTACGCAAAACCTCAAGTCTTCCAATATTCACTGCAAGTAAGAATCTCTACTCAGGATTTACACTGGCAGCTGAGGCACAGTGGCTCATAAACAAAAACGTGATTCCCCTCCTAGGTCATTACAGCTTGAGACGCAACTTCCTGAGAGCACCAAGTTGAGAATTTGCCATTAAAAAATATTCCAGTAAACTAGGTTTTGGAAAGGACAGGCTGTTTATCTTCTACTTATCTATACTTACTAATACATTTTTATAGATTCCTAGGAATTTGTACTCCAGGGTGAATAGTAAAGTTATAGGATTAAGAGTATATGAATATATATGTTTAGAGGGGCTTCCCAGGTGGCTCAGTGGTAAAGAATCCACCTGCCAATGTGGGAGACGCAGGTTTGATTGCTGGGTCAGGAATATTCCCTCTAGGAGAAAACGGCAACCCACTCCAGTATTCTTGCCTGGAAAATCACATGGACAGAAGAGCCTCGTGTGCTACAGTCTATGGGGCTGCCAAGAGTTGGGACGTGACTGAGTGAGCACACACAAATGCACACAAATTCTAGAAAACAGTAAGATTTCTTCATTTGTCCAGAGAAACATGGAAGTGTGGTATTCATGGCTTCCACTTGTAAAAAAGGGAACTGAATAAAATTTCACCAGAGCAATTCACAGAACTAGTCAAAGAATGAAAAGTTAGATTTAAGTTTTTGAACTCTATTAATGGGAAAGGAGAAAAAGACAGGACTCGTGGTTGGTAAAAAGGAGTGACAGATATTTCTTTTCCACCTAAGACATAATCAAAAAGGAAGGATAAACATAAAGCTCCAAAATTCCTGCTCTGACAATTTATGATTCCATATAAAGAAACAAAAATAAACATTTGTGTTGTTCATTCACTAAGTTGCATCTGCTTGCACTAAGTTGCAAGCTCACAGACTGCAGCATGGCAGGCTCTTGTCCTCTGCTGTCTCTTAGAGTTTGCTCAAATTCATGTCCATTGGGTCGGTGATGCTCTCTAACCATCTCCTCCTCTGCTGCTTCCTTCTCCTTTGCCTTTAATCTTTCCCAGCATCAGGGTCTTTTCCAATGAGCTGGCTCTTCACATCAGGTGGCCACTTAGAGCTTTAGTATCAGTCCTTGGTTTGATCTCCTTGCCGTCCAAGGGACTTTCAAGAGTCTTCTAATTCAAAAGCACCAATTCTTCGGCACTCGGCCTTCTTAATGGTTCAACTCTGGTATCTACATGACTACAGGGAAAACCATAACTTTGACTATACAGACCTTTGTCGGCAAAGTGAAGTCTTTGCTTTTTAATATACTGTATAGGTTTGTCATAGTTTTCCTTCTAAGGAGCAAGTGTCTTTTAATTTCATGGCTGCAGTCACCATCTGCAGTGATTTTGGAGCCCAATAAAATAAAATCTGTCACTGCTACCACTTTTTCCCCTTCTACATATATTCTAACAGAAATTCATCTCAACTGTCAACATAGGATGGAAGAAATTACCTCTTTGACTTTATTTTCCTTCTTATACAGGTGAAGACTAAACCAAAAATCAAAGTAGTTTAAAAAAGGAATCCACATGAAACCTTAAGTACCTAACATCTAATTAGGACAGAAAAATAACTGGGAATGAGTCACATAGGGGGACACCAATAATTGAAGTTTAGAATGAAAATATTCCAAACAAAAACAACCACATATATGTAAAAAGCCAAGCTGTTATTTCTTTTTAAGATTTCTAAACATCCTGTGGTTTTTTTTTTTTTTTCCTCAAAGTCCCTAATATTTTTCCTGATTGTAATCAAGAGAAAAAAATAATTCCAACCTTCATTCCAAGACATTTCTTCAAGATATATTCGAGCATCTACTGGTCCCATATTTCTTAGATCATCTTCTGTAAAATATAGAATGAGATACTTTCTTTTGATATTTAAATTATAACCATGAAGAATGCTAAGCAGGCAACTCCAGCCTGGTCACTACAATTCTAATTTTAAAACTTAGCTTACTACTTTTGATAGCAATTTTAAAGCTGCCTGACTTCAGCTGACAAAAAAAATCCAGAACATCTTAAAAATGCCATTTTTTACAAGTATGCAATAAGTAAAACCATGAAGTTGGTTTTGATGACTCTGCAATCAACTAATGAACTGCATTTTGTAGGGGGAAATTTTCAGATAAACTATCTGTGTGACCAAGGAGGACAGTGTGGAGTCAGGTAAAAATTATTTGAACCTTGGTTATAATATTTTACTAGTTGTCAAACCTTAAGTATTTCAGATTATCTCTCATCTTCTTTATAAGGGTCAGTCTGGATTGAATTATGTCCCATCCCCCAAATTCTTATGTTGAAACCCTAATTTCCAACATCACCATATTTGGAAATAAGGCCTTTAGGAGATAATTAAGGTGAAATGAGGTCAGAAGACTAAGGTCCTAATCTGATAGAACTGATGGCCTTACAAGAGAAGGAAGAGAGAGGTCTTTCTCCACTCCCAAAGGAAAGCATCCTGAAGACACAGCAAGAAAGTGATCCTCTGCCAGCCAGAAAGAGACCTGACCAAGATCCTTATCAACTGGAACCTCAATCTTGGACTTTTCTGCCTCCAGAACTGTGAGAAACAAATTTCTGTTGTTTAAGCCACCTGGTCTATGGAATTTTGTTATGTCAAACATATTTTTATTATGCCTTTCAATCAACTGAGATCAGGCTAAAAGTGTTTTAAAGAATAAGGTTCTAATCAAATGTAAGTGGCTATTGGTCATCTGATTTTTATTTGCTCACAAGACAGTGACAGGTAACTTACAAGAAAAATTATTTTAAAATATGTCAATAACCATGCAACACAACCTTTCTGTGTTGATGTTCCGTTGCTGTTTCCTGGGCCAAAGTTTTCCCTGCAGATGGAAAGTCCAAAGAAACCTGGGATTCCACCTTCGTAGGAATTTAGTAGGGACAGTCTAGGTAGTATAAGCATGCACTCTTGCTTAAAACAAGTGTACTTTAGGACAAAGAAAACAACTACAGATGAGAAGAACTTGTCTTTGTTTTTAAAGGCATGTTATACTTCCTGTATGCTTGTACTGTTCTTCTAGAAGTCAATGCCTAAAAGAAACCACTGAAGTCCACCCCTCCATCCCAATGAAAACGTCTTTAGCTGTCTCACTAGTCTCTTGTTCACGTGCTGAGAGTGCTTCCTTTTGTTCCGTTATGTGAATGCCTGCAACTTAATTATATTTAATAACTGCCTGTTCAAAATTTATTGGTGAGTTACACAATTTTAAAATAGATGAAAAGATTTTACAATATTTTGAACTCACCACGGTTTTCTATTAAGGTATGTCAAATTTTATATCACTTCATGTTTATTGGTTACCAACACTCTATTAAACTGTGCTAAAACTCAAAGATAAAGACTTCTGCAGAGTGACCAAGGGGTGTTTCTTCCATCTTTGTGTGTCCACTTAATAGCCTATCCAAAGTGTATTATGTATCAGTATGCAAGGTCATTTCTGAAGAAACCAATTTAATTTCCACATTCTATATAAGTTTACTTGGCCACAGGTTATTCAGTATTCTAAATTAAAGAGAAAATTTTTACCTAAAAGTCTCACGGATTTTATCATGTTTCAATTTCTAGCTCGGGAGGACCAAGATAATTTACTTGAATGCAGAAATGAAACACTGTTTTAGAACTGAAGAATGGGAGTAACTGGTACTTAATGGGGCTTGGTTAAGGAGAAAACAGGTATAAATAATTTACAATCAAGTTGCCTATATTCAGGGTATCTTAACAGATAGATATTTTAAGTAATGCTGAAATCAGAGGAAATCAGACCAGAGGTGATGACAAGATGAATAAACCTTAATCGAACCTATCCTGAACATCTGTAATACATTAATTGTACAAAAAGACAATCCATCCATAGGTATTCATTATGCCATTTTTATTTTAAAATAATTAGTGAGACGTAAGTGGCAAATGTAACTGTTGAGCAAGCCGGGTTTGTATTGTTCTGCTGCTCTACAAGGAAGCCACTGTTATTATCACTTAGTTACTATTTCATGTGGGAACCCTTTCTATTATTCCACCTACTCAAAAAAAGTGGCTTTTGCTTTTTTATTATTTTTTAAATTCTTTCTGCACAGGAACTTTAGCTAAGTACCTAGTCGAAATATCAGTTTAGACCACATCTCATGGTAAAGGGAAAGAAAATATAACACAAAAATGGTTAGCACTTTACCCAAGGTCAGAGTTAAAAGGAGTCTTTAAAACATTCTCCTGTTCTATGGCCATCTAAATATTTATATATCGACCTGATGATTCAATACTATGTGTGCACAGACCAAGTTTTGTGGGGATTCTGGTTTGAAAGGTCAGTATCTGAGACAAAGGAGAACACAGGCTTCCCCTGCAATCAAAGTAGTGTGTTCCCATGAAAGCTTTTTTGTAAGCCAAGGTGGGAAAAGCAAAGAAGCGATTACCTCAAGACACATCTTCCTAATGGATGCACAAAATAATTCCAGATAAAGCACAGATGCTCACAGATCCGGTTCAAAGCTATGGTGGCTTGGTGCTGAATGTACACCAGTTCCCAAAGAGGTGGGGGGACAGCTTGGCGGTGCCACTCTGCTGCTCGGGGCTCAGGGTGCATGCTACCTCTCTAAGGGGCTCACAGAAAAGCAAATGTGGAACACTATTTTCATTTTTCACCTTTTTTCATAAAAGTGAACATTCTCTTTATTTCCATTAAGTGAAAGTTTACTCTCATGAAAGCAAAATGGCATAAAGCGAATTTTTGAAAAGTAGAGGGTACCTGCAACTGTTTGATTTCTGTATCATATAAAATTTTACAGGCAAAACTATCCTGTGGTGTTGGGCGTGAGAAAGTGAGCAGTGGTTGGAAGGAATCACAGGGGCCTTCTGGGGGTGCTGGTTTATTAGATGGATGTGTTTACTTTGAAAATTCATCAAGCTGTACACTTAGGACTGGTGCATTTCTCAGTATGTATGATATACTTCAATAAACTTTAGTGTGTTAGAACTCTAATGGCTATATTTTAAAACAGAAATAAGGAGAGAAAAATTAAGGGAAAGAAGTAAAGAGCACCATAAGAAACTGTGTATCCTTTGAAAGGACCATAATCTAACAACTTCTGAAAAAGGTTGGGGGTGATTAAGTCAGAGGAAAACTGGATCCCTGGAGAACTGTATAATGAGCAGAGGGGGTACACACAAGGAAAAGGTGAATCTAAGTGGGGGGATGCGGGGGGAGGGGAGAGATCACGATCTTTTGTTAAGAGGCAGGTGTCCAGGGAATGGGGCAACAGTACCCCCCCCAACACTAGGATTACAATGAAGGAGCACAAATAAATCAATGTGTTTTTTTTCCTTTTTAAACAATGATCTCTGCTTGTCCACCATTGTAGTTATAATTAGAAAATGTAATTCCTCCCTAGCCCTTAAAGTAACTCACTGGAACCCTGTAATTAGCTTTGATTATTATCTACTAATCATGCATTGTATCTGCAAAAGACATGTTTGTTTTCTTTTGAGTTTTACATATTATAAATATTTTTCCTCATTACAATGAAATATTGTAATATGTATCTGAAAATGTAAATCCTATCTCAAAGTTCTTCATAAGACACTACTAAAAATGTTGAGAAAACAGAAACTGACTTAGAGATTTAATTAAATAGACAGATCCAAGATTTTAATCTGGAATCTTAGCTACAATATGGTAATAACTTAAAAAAACAAAATAACAAACAGTCTTTTGGAAAGAAGACACATTGCCTGGCATTTGGTGAACTCCATCTTGAGTCCAGCGACACTATGTGATTCCAGATTGTTTTGAAGTGAATGGGTTCAGCTTTTTCTAAGGTATACAGGAACATTAAGGTCTGGTCAAACCCAGTACTGTGCTGACAAAGCTCAGGCAAATATGGAGACAAGAACAACTTCCAGATTTACTTACATGTAGAAAACAGAGCACTATCATTAAATAGAGATTCCCTACCAATGTAATGATAAAATCAATTTATGTGGTTACTTGAAAAAGAATCTTTCAACCTTTAGAAGTATAGGCCCTTCTGACCTTGTGTTCTATTGGATTTGTCTGACAACAAGAAGTGAAAGAATTCTGTGGCTCCATTGTCTCAACAGTGGGATCTAAGAAAACACTGGCAGGACTCATCAGAGAGGTTTATGAGCCTGCAATTCAAAGAGATTAAAAGGAAAATCTACGGAGATTCTTTCACACTGAAGAATAACATTAAATAACTATTAGCAGCTTGGTTCAGTAAAGCTTACTAGAGCTCTCGCTGGGTCATTCACAACTTTCTAAAAGAGGAAAGGTTTTTTTCAGCTCCATTTGGGAATCAATAAATATTTCTTACTTCTTACAAGACAATGGAATTCCAGTCCTTTAAAACTTCCTCCTAATGATAGTAAAATTTCTAAAACAGCTCTTTGTTTGCTGCCTAGATAATTACACTTCCTAATCCCGGGAAACCTTTTCTAACTGTAGCTACAATTCAAATAAGTAAGTAAAAATAAATAAATAACAGCAACAAAAAGCTACCAAGAAGAAGAATTTAACTTTATGGATGAGATATCTAACAATCTCATTCAACCATTCAACCCACTACTGACCAAAAGATCCAGTCTAAATGTAACTCTGTCCCTACTATTCAAGTATGGGACTGCTGTGTATTACTCAAGTGAGCAAGTCCCCTGAACACTCTTATTTAGCAATTAGTTTACTGTATTTATTTTTATGCCATTTAAAATACTTAAAAGTTTATTTCAAACTGACAGATGCCATCAAGTGTGGTAAATGCAAACAGCAGTATTTTCCTTTAGGTTAGATCTAAACTCAGTATCTTGCTGTTTTAAAACCAAATAATTTTAAACAATCACCTCCTTCTTAAAAATAATTTTACTTAAAAATCATTTTTCATATATTAAATAACGAAGAAAATCTGTTTCTTGCCCTTAACAGTCACTGTTCTTGGAACAGTCTGTCTTGGTAAGAGACTCAGAATCAAGCAATGTTCAACTTGAAACCTGCTCATTAAATCATAAAGCTCTATAATTCTTTCTTAGATGAAATTAAAGAGTCACAACTGCAAGGCTTTAGATGCTGATGAAAAACTACAAACTTGGGCCTTAATTATGGACTTGAGCTACGGAGCTTTCACAAGCTGAACGTACACCTTGTGCTGATGAAAGGTACCAAATGAGTCCGGAAACTGAATTTCATGTTTCACTACAGAAAAGTAGAACACAGCAGCAGAATTAAGCCTGGCCTCTCACTCTGACCCTTAAATTGCCTCATTCCTAATTATTTGGAACTAAAACAGTAGGTTATACACACCTATTCAAGACTTGGCAACCCAGCACAGTGATTAAAGTCAGAGAAGGGCTTTGAGTTTCCCCTCAATCAATTATTAGTTATGTGCCCTTTGTCAAATAACTCTGAGCCTCAGACTCCTTCTCTGGAAAACAGATACTAATATCTTCCTTACAAGGTTGTTAAGCAACGATTAAAAGACAATTGCCATAGTTCCAGTGCTTGACAAATGGCAGCTCTTTTAACTTATTATTAACTCACAGTGTTTGTGTTCACCTGTCTATAACAGAGCATAGGACAATGATTCAACTGTTGCGGTTTGGGGAGCCTCGGGTACCACATGGTAGGATGGCAGCCACTTTTGACCTTGTCTGGATTTGTAACAGTATTAAGAAATTGTATGTACTTTACTACTGTCAGTACCATTAGAATTGATCCATTATTATCAAAGACATTGTCCAAATTATTATTTAGTCCTTCCAAAACATCAAACAGAACTGAAAGATAGGCGCCATGGGGGGGTATCAAAATAATTTGTGGATTAAATTCAGAGGTCAGACATAATGACAGTAGATTAGCAAGTCAGGTAAGGCTTCTCATGGGGGTGGGGGGCGGTGTGAGTGGAGATAGGACTAGAATTGTTATCTTGAACAAAGAACACGCTGTGAAGCAACAGAAGGGGAGGGTGTTCTGAGTAAAACTACAAATAGCATAAGCAGACGCGTTTGGGAATCCCTAAATGGATGGGGAGAAGATTCACATCAGGTTTATGATTGGTGATGAGGTTGGAAAGAGTAACTAGGGTCAAACTTAAAAGCTTCTGTCCCATTTAAATTCCAGGTGAATAGGCTGTGTTAGGGAGTGGGTATAGTTATATATGTTCTTAAACAAGAGTGAGAATAAAGAAAGCTCAATCAATCAAAATGAAAATGACTTTCGGAGAAAGCCAATTAGCAGCTGTGGAAATAGCCTAAGTGTATGTTATAATCTGGGCATGGATTGCTGTGGTAGCTATAAGGATAAAAAGATCACTTAGAAGGGGGAAAAAAAAAAACCCACATTAAAGAAGAAATACCAACCTTCATTTTTAACTCATTGGTTATATACTGAGCAAACCAGAAGTAATCAGAGTGTAACCCGAAACAAAGATTTCAAGTCTGAGAGTTGAAAACAAGCAATAGGAAAGGCGGGCCCAGACTCGGTTTTGAACCCGTTGTTTTCATTTGGGTCAATTACTCGAGTAGAAATTGGGAAAGAGGTTAAAGATGAGAAACAAACTTCCTAAAACCCTACATTTTCTTGTTATTAAATTAGAACTTCCGATTATGTCCAAGTATTACAAGAGTATAACTACAGTCTTGCCCAGAGGTTTCTATAGCTTTATTTGAAAGTAGCCAAATTTTTATTCAAGATCACTGAGAAATTACAAAAACAGTTATTTGTATTCAAATAAAAGTAACAATGTGAACGGTCACCTTCTTGTCACAAATAAGGTGAAGCAAGGGGACCCTCACAGAAAGTTTTATCTATATTATCTTCTCTCTCTGAAGAAATGCCAGTCCCTAACTGTCTAGATGGATTTTCTGCATCATTTCACATACTTACTTTTCCCAGAAAGAGTCACCAAAAAAAAAACATGCCCGCTGATGCTTATCTTCAAGTTTTACCTGCAGCACATTTTTATAAGCAATTTTCAAATTCCTAAAATCAAATGGAGATACTGATATAGCCATAAGTGGAACCTAACTAATACAAGCGTTTTATAAGGGTCAGTTTTAGCAAATAATTTATACAAATATCTACTGGCCTTAGGTTATTATTCCAAACAGTGAACCCAAATTCGCATTATCTACATTTAAAAGTATTAATTCCCTTCTTATGGAGTTAATTAGTCTTTAGTGTTAACTTGATTTTCAGGGAGCATTCTTATTTTAAATTTAAGAAATTCCATGTTGATTCAGTTCTCTGGTGCACAGACGATGGTAGGGTTTTAAGGTATGTTCCTCATTTGGTCCAAGATTTATTCTCAAATATTTATCCTAATAAACAGATGAAGTGAATTGTGTAATACCAGAAATGATTTTTTTCTACCTAGGTAAGGAGAGTATAGCTGATGAGCTTCACGTAAAGACACTAACTTTACAATGTCTGGCTTAATCCCCTTCAGAGCCTGGTTGTGTAGCGTGAAGGCTCTACATCACCGAAATAATTCACTAACAGAGAACCAAGATGCATCTTAATGTAAAATAATATACCACCAAGGATTCCAGACACAATCCGCTTTTTTTTAATAACATAATTTAATTTGACTGACTTCATCCGAACGAAGGTCTGTTCCTCTTCAGATCATAGTGAAGTAAACTAAGCATAAGCTGTGTCACTCTAGAAGAGCCACTGGGGCATCAGAATGTGTGACTCAAACTACAAAGCTACTGAATCATGATCCCTACTCTTTTCCTATGATACCCTTCTGACCTGCTTTTAAATATGCTTAATATATAAGAAAATTCCTCACAAGAATTATAGAGGTGCAAAAATCTGTTCAACAGGTATTTTCACGTGAACATTTTCTAAATCCTCAAAGAGATTTTCTGAAGTGTTCACCTGGTTGCTGGGAGTGCAAAGACTAACCTTGAATAACTACATGCCTTTCAAAGGGAGCGTGGAAAGCAGTCTTTGGAAGCATACTTAAAAACAATAGGGTAAATACGTCCAACTGAAATTAACTGATTAAATTCACTAGTTAACACTGCTTTCAAAATGTGTAATATCTGGGAACTGAATATTACTCATCTTTTTCTTAGGTCTGCTTTTTTTCAGCCTGGCCAACACTGCCCTAAAATGTCAACCGAGAGTATAGAAGTGGAAATGATATGAGAAAAAATATAGGTAATTTTCTTTAGGTTATCTATCCCAGAGCTTTCCTTTTGATCATTTCTTTTGTGAAGCAAAGAGATATGGATTCCAAGGGCCTCTTTAAACGATCTTTTACAGAAATAAATGGTTGCAGGTAATATATGAGGCTTTCCTTACAAAAGAGCGCCAACTTTGAGCTGTGAAATCCAAAAAGTATTCAAAATCAGCCAATAACACCTCTGCCTCCTTCCCAGGTACACAGAAGTCAAATTTATTTTATACTATATATTAGTGGAGCGCAGGAAACAAATATATTTAAAACACACCCTATGAAAAGAAAGTTCTACAATGAACTACATCCAAAAAGAGTCCTGTATAACAAAGCTATTTCCATGTCCCCAGGGGGTGACCCAGAAGAAAAGAGTGCTTTGACCTGGTTATAACAAATTTTCTCTCTCTTGGTAAGTTATCCTGGTCTTCAGCAAATTATCACTCTCAAAGGTTTTCCTTCTGCCAAATCTAAATCCTAAGTGTTAGAAGTTCAAGTGCATTTCCTTCTTTTGAGGAGCCATTTATTGAACATGGGTCAAGAAGGAGAAATTAACGTTGGTGTTGAAGAGAAATGACAACACAAAACTAGGCTTATTTGCAGTTTTAAAAACAGCTCTAGTATGAAAGGCTTAAAAACAGCAAGTTATATTTGGATAAGAACGCCTATTACTTAACTAAACAGCAAATCAATCTCAATTTAAAACTGAAACAAAGCATTTGCACTATGAGGAGGCTTTGGTAATACAGGAAATATTTAGTACTTGGATCTGGGGTACTAAAATGTCATGGAAATGTGTATTTCTGCTGTCATAGTATAGCTCAGCCACCGGAAACAGCTGCAAGTAAACAGACATTATACATATAAATTCCCAGAAGAGCTGCCTATTTATCTGAATCAAGCTCAATCTCACTATATTTGGTTTGTCTGAATTTTGCTGTGACCTTATCAATGATTTACAAGAATCTCCTATGAGACAGTAGGCTAGAGTTGCTTCCATTAAAACCTCCAAACCCAGGACTCAAAGCTCAAAAGAAATCCACATTTCCAAAGACTTCATAAAGGCAATGGAGAAACACTTGAGGATGTTGCTTATTTGTTCTTCCAAAATCTCTTAAACCCTACTTTATGTAATTCTACTGCTCATGTTTAACCCTGCTCCATTTTTCTCTCCATTTCTGGTCTTCCCCACCCTATGCCCTAGAGCAAAAGAGAATATTTTTAAATTTCTGATCTCTCCCTAGCTCTTCCTCTGTAGACAGTAGGTTTCTAGTCAGTTTCACAGATAGGTTCTTAACAGTAACAAGCTGTGGAGCAGCAAACATACAGAGCAGCAGAGCAAGTGCACACTCTACATGCCTTACAATACAGGTTTGTGGGTCATCCTCACCATAAGCACATGAGCACCCCAAAATACAGACTGATAAGCATGTGCGAAGCATCATGAGACACTGTCATCCCCAGCAGAACTTGGTCACTTCAGAAACATAGTTAACTTCTCACACACTACACACTCATGGTTATTAATTTCAACACTTTCACAGACATTTTACTATGTGAACCAGGTCAAAAAGGTGTATCTGAGGGTAGAATTCACCCTCAGATGAAACCACTTCTACATTCCTTCTTCTGCCAGAAGTACAAGCATTTACAGAAGAAATACAACATTTGAAAGATGTGCATAAATACATTAGATAGAAGGAGGACCCAATATTCAAAGCATATTTGAAAATTAATCCAGATTCACTGCAAAAGTACCTTTGTCAGTTTCTTAACATTTTTTAAAAAGTAAATACTAATCATCTTGAGAGATGATTAGTATTATGAAAGTCACTATTAAGAACTAATACTTCAGTATGTAAGCAAATTGCTCATGAAGTCTTTACACAAAGGCATCACAAGTTGGCTTTAACCTGTAATGCTGTGTTTCGGGAATAAAGCCTTATTTTTCAAATCAAATTTTCATAACCTTAGTAATAGGAGCCTTATGATCATTCTGCTAAGTTTGATGGTGTGCCCGTGCAGACCATGGGAGAAGATTCAATAAAATAGAGTATAGAGACATGAGCTTTTATCAACACATCTGAGTCAATGCTGAGCCTGGCGCGCTATGGCAGAGTGCAACCGAGTGTTTTCCCCACAGGCCGTGGCTGATTATTGACTCCTCCCATTAGCATGTAGGGTGCATACTGAAGGTTCAGAGAGAAGGCTGGGGGACTCCTATCCCAAGGCCAGTGCTGAAAGACAGCCTATCACTTCGTGTAACTGCAGTCCATGTGTGACAAACCTGACCTACATTTCTCCCTTTCTTTCTCACAAGAGCCTGTCACTGTTTTAAGAAGCTATTTTCTAAAACGCACAAAAGAAATGACTTTTAAAATTGCTTAGGAAATGTACATTCCTAAAATATCATTTATAGCAATCTTATAAGGAATATCATCTGTACAGGAGATAATCATAAAAACCTAGCCTAATATAAGCTCAGAGACAGCCAAGAGTGCTTTACGATGTTATCCTTTGTATTCTGCTTTAGACTGTCATTTATATAGTAGATAATCCTAAAAGTACTACAATTAAATTTTTAATCAGTACATAATTAAATTTAATAAAAAGGAAGTTTTTAAACATAAAAAACATATTCGTTAGGAATGTATAATTAAACATTTTTCATTAGTTATAAAAAGTAGCTTTCACAGCTTCACAAGAAGCCACATCCTAGTAGTTGTTAACTTCTCAATGGATACACAGTAATCACTGCTAAGAATAGGGCATAATTAGAAACAATGAGGGAGGGGAGGAGAAAGGAGGAATAATAATGGTGTAAATGCTGGAATGGGCTCCCCAGGAGTGGCTGCAGACTGCACTTCAGAGTTGCCAGTGTGCTGGGCTCCTCACCATAAGTACCTACCATGTCGCTGCAGGTCATACTCTTTTTTTGTTTCTTCATTCCCTAGAATTTTCCATGCCTGATCAATTTCAATGAACTTCTGTATACATTCCTCCACTGATCCTGCTGGCGCATCTGCACTCTGTTTATCTGGATGATACTGCCAATCAAAAATAAGGGCAGGTGATGAGTAGAGAGGGTTGGGGGGAGGTAGGTTACCAAAAAAAAAAAAAAAAATCTATATCTGAGCCGTATTTAAGAGAGATGGTAATGAGAAGATGAAAACAAGCAACGAGACTACAGTGCTGGGCACAGGAGACAACTGCCAGGTTAATTAGAGCACTGGAGTAGCTATAAATCCACTGGTGACATGATCTGTCACAACGTGCAAAGACAGCATTTTCTGGATAATTTGCTGATGGAATCACTGGTCTCATGGACAATTTACCTAGAGAGGATGACTAACACAAACAGAAATAGGTACATGCAGACGAGCAGGACATGACAGAGGAAGAGTGCAGACTCTGCAGTGTATGAAGCTCTCCTCATAAAATGTGCTTGGCTGGAAATATCATCTCCATGCACTACTAGCTTTTCTTTCGAAATCACACAATTATACTTTTTAAAATAAAACACCTCTCACCTTCTGGTTCAGCCCTGAAGATTTTAAAGTTATAAATCCCCAAACACAAATTTTTCTTGAAAAATGGTTGTTTTAGGCTAAATTTGTAGGAAACAACTTTAAAGAACTCAACAAAACATTTAAATACAAATTAATTCATTAGTAAATCTTTCTTACTTTGTTTTCATGCTGAACTTGTCCACACTGCTGATGATCCTCACTAGCAGAGCAAACGGAGAAGGCAATGGCATCCCACTCCAGTACTCTTGCCTGGAAAATCCCATGGACGGAGGGGCCTGGGAGGCTTCAGTCCATGGGGTCGCTAGGAGTCGGACACGACTGAGCGACCTCACTTTCACTTTTCACTTTCATGCATTGGAGAAGGAAATGGCAACCCACTCCAGTGTTCTTGCCTGGAAAATCCCAGGGACGGGGAGCCTGGTAGGCTGCCGTCTATGGGGTCGCACAGAGTCGGACACGACTGAAGCGACTTAGCAGCAGCAGAGCAAAAGCTACTGTGGTATTTGGTTGCCCAGAACTAGTGAACATCATGCACGCTGGGACAAAGATCATTAGAGCAAACAGAATCAAGTTTCCATTTTTCTTTTGACTCACTATTTCTCTTCCTCACTCCCTATGTCCAAATCTATCAGCTACCAATATTTAAATATTTAAGCTAATTAATGTAATGACTAAAGAAAAGGAAGCTAAGGCTTATTGTTTCATCTTTTTTAGGCCATGATTTATTAAATGACCCTCATAAAAGTTATTCCCACACTGAAGTTTAATCCATCTTTAAAGTTAGGGTTTTAAATAATGTACCAAAGCCAAAACAGAGCTTGCTATATTAAGATCTCTAGCAAACCCTTCTTACACTACATAAAGACAGTCTGTATATATAACACGTCTGGTATGAATCAGTGTTATTTCACTCACATGCTCAACTATACTACTAGCATATATTTAAGATATACTTGTGAAATCTCAATCTCAGTATGCCATAAGCATTGAGTAAGGCCCTAGAGAAATCCCTTAATCTAGCAGCAGTATCATGTAAGTATAGACTAGAATACAGGGAATTTCTAATAGGCCACTAGAAAAACCAACAGTGGTTGGTACAATGAACAGAAAACATTGGACCTAATCATTTACCAAGAAAGAAAGCCCTACAAAAGAAAGAATTAGTTTCTAGCTGCCCCAAACTAAAAGTTATCACTAAATTTTGAGTCATATATCAGTTCTATGAGAGTCAAAGCACAATTCATTTTCACTAATTTGGTATTTTCCTGACTACTATTTTAAATAAGTAATTCATCATCTACCATTTTAAATAAGTAATTCATGATCTGAAGCTTTTTAGATGTGTTCTGTTGTGCTAATAGAATGGAATAAATCTTACACTCTGATACAGACAATTAAAAACGACAGTTATAGCAAGAAAATAAGTATGTCATTTGGGGTGCTAAAAGCCTCAGTCCAATCGGCTTTGATAGTAAGTTCCAGAACAAAAATGAAGGTCTAAAACAGACAATACATTTTGTGATAACAGCCCCCAAGGATCAGTTCAGTTCAGTTCAGTCGCTCAGTCGTGTCCGACTCTTTGCGACCCCATGAATCGCAGCACGCCAGGCCTCCCTGTCCATCACCAACTCCCGGAATTCACCCAAACTCATGTACATCGAGTCA
>NW_011495081.1:5867438-5870382 GCF_000754665.1 Bison bison bison | reverse complement strand
ACCACAGTTCAAAAGCATCAATTCTTTGGCGCTCAGCTTTCTTCACAGTCCAACTCTCACATCCATATATGACCACTGGAAAAACCATAGCCTTGACTAGACGGACCTTTGTTGGCAAAGTAATGTCTCTGCTTTTGAATATGCTATCTAGGTTGGTCATAACTTTTCTTCCAAGGAGTCAGCATCTTTTAATTTCATGGCTGCACTCACCATCTGCAGTGATTCTGGAATCCCAAAAAATAAAGTCTGACACTGTTTCCCCATCTATTTCCCACCAAGTGATGGGACCGGATGCCATGATCTTCGTTTTCTGAATGTTGAGCTTTAAGCCAACTTTTTCACTCTCCTCTTTCACTTTCATCAAGAGGCTTTTGAGTTCCTCTTCACTTTCTGCCATAAGGGTGGTGTCATCTGCATATCTGAGGTTATTGATATTTCGCCCGGCAATCTTGATTCCAGCTTGTGCTTCTTCCAGCCCAGCGTTTCTCATGATGTACTCTGCATATAAGTTAAATAAGCAGGGTGACAATATACAGCCTTGACGTACTCCTTTTCCTATTTGGAACCAGTTTGTTGTTCCATGTCCAGTTCTAACTGTTGCTTCCTGACCTGCGTCTTTCATTAGCGTCTTATAATTTTCTGTGAACATTTCTTTTGTTTCTCTAGGTAAGTTTATTCCTAGATAATTAATTATTTTTGTTGCAATGGTGAATGGGATTGATTCCTAAATTTCTTTTCCTGATTTTTCATTGTTAGTATATAGAAACACAAATGATTTCTGTGTATTGATTTTGTATCCTATAACTTTGCTAAATTCACTGATTAGCTCTAGTAATTTTCTGATACTATCTTTAGGGTTTTCTACGTACAGTATCACGCCTTCTGCAAACAGTGAGAGCTTTACTTTTTTTCCGATCAGATTCTTTTTATTTCTTTTCCTCCTCTGACTGCTGTAGCTAGGACTTCCAGAACTATGTTGAATAATAGTGGTGTAAGTGGACACTCTTGTCTTGTTCCTGATCTTAGGGGGAATGTTTTCAGTTTTTCACCATTGAGAATAATGTTTGCTGTAGGCTTATCATATATGGCCTTTATTATGTTGAGGTAGATTCCTTCTATGCTCATTTTTTGAAGAGTTTTAATCATAAATGAGTGCTGAACTTTGTCAAAGGCTTTTTCTGCATCTATTGAGATTATCATGATTTTTATCTTTCAATTGTTAGTACAGTGTATCACATTGATTAATTCGGATATATTGAAGAATCCTTGCATTCCTAGAATAAACCCAACTTGATCATGGTGTATAAGCTTTTTGATGTGTTGCTGAATTCTGTTAGCTAAAATTTTGTTGAGGATTTCTGCATCTATGTTCATCAGTGATATTGGCCTGTAGTTTTCTATTTTCATGTTGTCTTTGTCTGGTTTTGGTATGAGGGTGATGGTCGCCACATAGAATGAATTTGGAAGTGTTCCTTCCTTTGCAATTTTTTGAAAGAGTTTTAGAAGGATAGGCATTAGCTCTTTAAATGTTTGATAGAATTCTCCTGTGAAGCCATCTGGTCCTGGGCTTTTGTTTTTTGGCAGATTTTTGATCACAGCTTCAATTTCAGTGCTTGTAATTGGGTTGTTCATAATTTCTATTTCTTCCTGGTTCGGTCTTGTAAGATTGAACTTTTCTAAAAATCTGTCCATTTCTTCCAGGTTATCCATTTTACTGCCATAATAGTCTCTTATAATCCTTTGTATTTCTGCATTATCTGTTGTAACCTCTCCTTTCTCATTTTTAATTTTGCTGATTTGATTCTTCTCTCTTTTTTTCTTGATGAGTCTGGCTAAAGGCTTGTCAATTTTGTTTATCTTCTCAAAGAACAAGCTTTTAGTTTTATTAATCTTTACTATTGTTTCTTTCATTTCTTTTTCATTTATTTCTGATCAGATCTTTATGATTTCTTTCCTTCTACTAATTTTGGTTTATTTTTTTTTCTTTTTCCAGTTGTAGGTGTAAAGTTAGGTTCTCTAGTCTATGTTCTTCTTGTTTCTTGAGGTAGGATTGTATTGCTATAAACTTCCCTCTGAGTACTGCTTTTGCTGCATCCCAGAGGTTTTGAGTTGTTGTGTTTTCATCGTCATTTGTTTCTAGAAAATTTTTGATTTCCCTTTTGATTTCTTCAGTAACCTGTTGGTTATTTACAAACATGTTGTTTAATCTCCATGTGCTTGTGTTTCTTACAGTTTTTTTTTCTTATAATCTACACCTAGTCTAATAGTATTGTAGTCAGAGAAGATACTTGATACAATTTCAATTTTCTTAAATTTACTGAGGTTTGATTTGTGACCCAAGATGTAGTCTATCCTGGAGAATGTTCCATGTGCACTTGAGAAGGTTTATTCTTCTGCATTTGGATGGAATGTCCTGAAGATATCAATGAGATCCATCCCATCTAATATGTCATTTAAGACTCATGTTTCCTTATTAATTTTCTCTTTTGATGATCTGTCCATTGGTGTGAGTGGAGTGTTAAAGTCTCCTCCTATTATTGTGTTACTGTCGATTTCTCCTTTTATGTCTGTCAGTGTTTGTAGAGAAAAGAGTTCCAGAAAAACATCTATTTCTGTGTTATTGACTATGCCAAAGCCTTTGACTGTGTGGATCACAATAAACTGTGGAAAATTCTGAAAGAGATGGGAATACCAGACCACCTGACCTGCCTCTTGAGAAACCTATATGCAGGTCAGGAAGCAACAGTTAGAACTTGACATGAAACAACAGACTGGTTCCAAATAGGAAAAGGAGTTCGTCAAGGCTATATATTGTCACCTGCTTATTTACCTTATATGCAGAGTACATCATGAGAAATGCTGGGCTGGATGAAGCACAAGCTGGAATCAAGATTGCCGGGAGAAATATCAATAACCTCAGATATGTAGATGACACCACCCCTGT
>NW_011495081.1:5860830-5867338 GCF_000754665.1 Bison bison bison | reverse complement strand
AGAATTGATGCTTTTGAACTGTGGTGTTAGAGAAGACTCTTGAGAGTCCCTTGGACTGCAAGGAGATCCAAACAGTCCATTCTAAAGGAGATCAGTCCTGGGTATTCACTGGAAGGACTGATACTGAAGCTGAAACTCCAATACTTTGGCCACCTCATGTGAAGAGTTGACTCATTGGAAAAGACTCTGCTGCTGGGAGGGATTGGGGGCAGGAGGAGAAGGGGACGACAGAGGATGAGATGGCTGGATGGCATCACCGACTCGATGTACATGAGTTTGGGTGAATTCCGGGAGTTGGTGAGGGACAGGGAGGCCTGGCATGCTGCAGTTCATGGGGTCTCAAAGAGTTGGACATGACTAAGTGACTGAACTGAACTGAATGTTTGTCTGTCTTATGTATTGAGGTCCTCCTATGTTGGCAGCATAGATCTTTACAATTGTTATGTCTTCCTCTTATATTGATCCTTTGATCATTATGTAGTGTCCTCCCTTATCTTGTAATCTTCTTTATTTTAAGGTCTATTTTGTCTGATATGAGGATTGCTACTCGAGCTTTCTTTTCTTCCCATTTGCATGGAATATATTTTTCCATCTTCTCAGTTTCAGTCTATGTGTTTTGAGGTCTGAAGTGGGTTTCTTACAGACAGCATATATATGGGTCTTGTTTTTGTATCCATTCAGTCAGTCTGTGTCTTTTGGCTGAAGCATTTAATCCTCTTACATTTAAAGTAATTATTGATATATATGTTTCTGTTGCCATTTTCTAATTGTTTGGGGTTGATTTTGTAGATCTTTTTTCTTCTGTTGAATTTCTTGACTATGTAAGTCCATTTAACATTTTTTGTAAAGCTGGTTTGGCGGTAGTCAATTCTCTTCACTTTTGCTCGTCTGAAAGCATTTTATTTCTCCATCAATTTTGAATGAGATCCTTGCCAGGTACAGTAATCTTGGTTGTAGATTTTTCCCTTTCAGTACTTTAAATATACCTGCCATTCCCTTCTGGCCTGCAGAGTTTCTGCTGAAAGATCAGCTGTTAAGCATATGGGGTTTCCCTTGTATGTTACTTGTTGCTTCTCCCTTGCTGTTTTAATATTCTTTGTGTTTAGTCTTTTTAGTTTGATTAGTATGTGTCTTGGCATGTTTCTCCTTGGGTTTATCCTGTATGGGACCCTTTGTGCCTCTTGGACTTGACTGGCTATTTCTGTTTCCATGTTGGGGAAATTTTCAACTATAATCTCTTCAAAAATTTTCTCATGCCCTTTCTTTTTCTCTTCTTCTTCTATAATTCGAATGTTGGTGTGTTTGATATGGTCCCAGAGGTCTCTGAGACTGTCCTCAGCTCTTTTCATTCTTTTCACTTTATTCTGCTCTTCAGAAATTATTTCTACCATTTTATCTTCCGGCTCAGTGATTCGTTCTTCTGCTTCAGATATTCTGCTATTGATTCCTTCTAGAGTATTTTTAATTTCAGTAATTATGTTGTTTGTCTCTATATGTTTATTTTTAATTCTTCTAGGTCTTTGTTAATTAATTCTTGCATTTTCTCCACTTAGTTTTCAAGGTTTTGGATCACCTTCACTATCATTACTCTGAATTCTTTTTCAGAATTTGCCTATTTCCTCTTCATTAATTTGGACTTCTGTGTTTCTAGTTTGTTCCTTCATTTATGTAGTATTTCTCTGCCTTTTCATTATTTTTTTTTTAACTTATTATGTTTGAGGTCTCCTTTTCCTAGGCTTCAAGGTTGAATTCTTTCTTCCTTTTGGTTTCTGCCCTCCTAAGGTTGGTTCAGTGGTTTGTGAAAGCTTCCTATAGGGTGAGACTTGTGCTGAGTTTTTGTTTGTTTGTTTTTCCTCTGATGGGCAAGGCTGAGTGAGGTGGTCATCCTGTCTGCTGATGATTGGATTTGTATTTTTGCTTTGTTCATTGTTTAGAGGAGGAAACTGCACAGGGTGCTACTGGTGGTTGGGTGATGCTGGGTCTTGTATTCAAGTGGTTTCCGTAGTGTGTGTTCTCACTATCTGATACTCCCTAGGGTTAGTTCTCTGGTAGTCTAGGGTCTTGGAGTCAGTGTTCCCACTCCAAAGACTCAGGGCTTGATCTCTGGTTAGAAACAAAGATTCCACAAGTGGCTTGTTTGATATTAAGTAAGATTAAAACAAATATCCAAAAACGAGAAACCAAAGATCAACAAATGGCAGTTACAAAATCAGGCAAATAACAATTTAAATAATGGGATATACATATGCACCCATGAGCAAAGTGAAAACAGTCCAACAACAAAAAAAAAGTATGGTAGGTTGACCTGGTGAACAAAGTAAATCAAAAATTATATTTACCAGTTAAGAACAAAACTAACTAAAGCACAAATGGGAAAACAAAATTAAAGCAAGGTACCAATTAGGGAATAAAGCAATGAAAATAAAACTAAAAAGATGTTAAGAGGAAAGGAAAGAAAGAAAAGAAAAAAAGAACAGATATGCAAAGTTAAATAGAGGTAGATAAAGAAGATTTATATACATTAAAGATTAACTGCAAGGGGAAAAGAACAGTAGGAAAGGCAAACAAAGGAATAAGTGTGGAAAAATAATAACTTAAAAAATTAAAAAATGAGAAAAGGAAAAAAAAGCAAAACTCCACAGAACTACAAAAGTCCAACAGAGAGGCACAGGTTTATAACAACAATAAAAAATGTGACTGAGGAAAAAACAAAAAAGCTCAAAAGCTTAATTAGATTTCAGAGGGGCAATAAAGTCAATAGCTACAACAGAGTGGGTAATAAAAAAGAAAAAAATCCAAAAGAATCTACAGAACAAGTCAAAACATAAGAATAATAAATGTATTTCTTGAGTCACTGCTGTCAGAGTCCTTTCCCTCGCTGGGAGTCACAGTCAACCTCACCTCCCTAGGATGCCCTCCAACACTGTGCTGGTCTCTGAACCTGCTGTGGGGCAGCTCAGATTCTAATCTGGTCCTACGCCTGTGTGTTCTTGCCTCCAAAGTCCACAGCTATCAGAACTAGTGCATTTTCTTTTGTGGGAGCTCTCAATGACCGTTTATATATTCTACAGACACAGAGTCTGCCTAGTTGATTGTGAGGATTTAATCTGCAGCTTGTATGGCTGATGGGAAGGTTTTGGGTCTTCTTTAGTGACACTGCCCCTGGGTTTCAGTTGTGGTTTAATTTCCACCTCTGCATGTGGGTCGTCCAGTAGGGTTTGCTCCTGAGGTTGCCCTGGAGGACTTGGGTTTGCCCCTGTGAGGGCCAGGGGTGGAGGTGGTGCAGCTGCTTGGGTCGCAGGGGTCTGGCAGCACCAGGTACTCAGGGGAGTTGGTGGCTAGGGCAGCAGGAATATAGTGCTCTAGAAGGGTATGGCAACCAGTATTGGTGAATACGTTCCAGTATTCTTGCCTGGAGAATACCTGTCTCTGACAGAGAAACCTGGCAGGCCGCAGTCTACAGGGTTACAAAGTCAGACACTACCGAAGCGACCCTGCGTGCATAGACCCAAGACTTCTTTTGCCTGTGACAGCTCTGCCCCAGTGACAGTTGAGTGTGAAGGAGGTGCAGCTGCTTGGCATGCAGGGACCCTGGCAGTGCCAAGTGTGCAGGGACACAGACTGCCTCCACTGCAGTAGTTATGGCCCTATCAGAGTCTTTTTTCAAGCTTCTTGTAGCTGGTGATCAGAAGGCCTCTTTGGCCAGTCTTTCTCCCTAGCTGCGCCCATTCAGGCACTTAGAGGGCTCCCTTGCCTGGGGTATTTCTCTGTTGTTCCATGCATCAGGCACATAGAGGGGGCCCCCCTGGCTGGGGTTCCACCATATGGAGCAGCACATCAGGCACTTAAAGGGGCACCCTGGGTGGGGTCCTACTCTGTAGCTGAGTGCCTCAGGCATTTGATGGGCCAGCCTCTCTTACTGTTCAGCTGCTGATGCTGGCAAGTGGGGAGAGAAAGGATATGGTGATGGCTCCAACCCCTACACATGACTCAGCAGTATCACCTTGCTTCCATGGCTGCCTGGCTTTTCTCCACAGGCATTTCCCACCACAATCTTCTCCCTCGCATCCCCTCGATCCATCTCTCCACAGTCAACAGCAGCCCTTGTCCTGTGATTGCTCCATAATCCCCAAACTCCAGGTCCTAGCCACTGCGCCTTCCAGGGGACCCACATCGCTGTCCAGGGTATGTATGGATGCAGCAAGGACTGTCTGATTCTCACTCCATTTAGGCTGCCACAGATCAGCTGTTTCACTCTCAGCCTTAAATGTTTCTCCTCTGACTCAGAAAATTGCCCTGATGTGGGGATCAAACCCCTGCTTCAGTTCCCCCACCCACAGATGGCAGGTCCAGTCCTACTAACACTCCCGTTTTCCCCCCTAGTTCCTTCGTTACTGAGTTTTGTGAGGTTCTATGTTCTTTTCCTCTGGTCAGGTACTCCTGTCCACTCTCAGCTAGAGTTCTGCATGCATTTCTGTGTCTGAAGGTGTATTCCTGATGTGTCCATGGAGAGAGATGTACTCCACGTCCACCTTCTCCTCCGCCATCTTGTTTTCCTCTGCTATTTTAAAAGCCACTGTTTGTCGTAATTTATTTCGGCAGCCACAATAAATTATATACAATCTAAACACATCTATGGTTTAAAACTAGAATACATCTAGCACAGCTTAAAAAGATATTTCAATTAAAGGTCTATTAATAAAATGGTGACTTTTTATGTACAATATTAACTGCTATGACTCTTTATTGACCACAGAAACCAAGCCTCTGATATTAGGTTTCAAGACCTTCTGATCCCAGGGAATGTGAATTTTTTCCTACTGTTTTTATATTGGAGCCCTCCCATGAGTGGCAGGCTGAAGCATTCAGTAGCACCACAAGAGACCACTGTCACTTTCCTCCATTGTTGAGGCTTATTTTATTCTTTGCTCGTTTTACTTTGAATCCCACCAGCCAAACCTTCCCAACCAAAGCTATTCCTACTGCATTCACTCAATGATCAAATGAAAGACAGAAAATGTAAAACATCCTGCGTTTCAGGTTTACTAACCCTGATTTAGTTCCTGGTTTACTAACTGAAAATCCAGAAACAGTCACAAAAAGACAGCATCAGATCAGATCAGTCACTCAGTCGTGTCCGACTCTTTGCGACCCCATGAATCGCAGCACGCCAGGCCTCCCTGTCCCTCACCAACTCCCAGAGTTCACTCAGACTCACATCCATCGAGTCAGTGATGCCATCCAGCCTTCTCATCCTCTGTCGTCCCCTTCTCCTGCCCCCAATCCCTCCCAGCAGCAGAGTCTTTTCCAATGAGTCAACTCTTCACATGAGGTGGCCAAAGTACTGGAGTTTCAGCTTTAGCATCATTCCTTCCAAAGAAATCCCAGGGCTGATCTCCTTTAGAATGGACTGGCTGGATCTCCTTGCAGTCCAAGGGACTCTCAAGAGTCTTCTTCAACACCACAGTTCAAAAGCATCAATTCTTCGGCACTCAGCCTTCTTCACAGTCCAACTCTCACATCCATACATGACCACAGGAAAAACCATAGCCTTGACTAGACGAACCTTTGTTGGCAAAGTAATGTCTCTGCTTTTGAATATGCTATCTAGATTGGTCATAACTTTCCTTCCAAGGAGTAAGCGTCTTTTAATTTCATGGCTGCAGTCACCATCTGCAGTGATTTTGGAGCCCAGAAAAATAAAGTCTGACACTGTTTCCACTGTTTCCCCATCTATTTCCCATGAAGTGGTGGGACCGGATGCCACGATCTACATTTTCTGAATGTTGAGCTTTAAGCCAACTTTTTCACTCTCCACTTTCACTTTCATCAAGAGGCTTTTGAGTTCCTCTTCACTTTCTGCCATAAGGGTGGTGTCATCTGCATATCTGAGGTTATTGATATTTCTCCCGGCAATCTTGATTCCAGCTTGTGCTTCTTCCAGTCCAGTGTTTCTCATGATGTAGTCTGCACATAAGTTAAATAAACAGGGTGACAATATACAGCCTTGATGAACTCCTTTTCCTATTTGGAACCAGTCTGTTGTTCCATGTCCAGTTCTAACTGTTGCTTCCTGACATGCATACAGATTTCTCAAGAGGCAGGTCAGGTGTTCTGGTATTCTCATCTTTCAGAATTTTCCACAGTTTATTGTGATCTACACAGTCAAAGGCTTTGGCATAGTCAATAAAACAGAAATAGATGTTTTTCTGGAGCTCTCTTGCTTTTTCCATGATCCAGCGGATGTTGGCAATTTGATCTCTGGTTCCTCTGCCTTTTCTAAAACCAGCTCGAACATCAGGAAGTTCACGGTTCACATATTGCTGAAGCCTGGCTTGGAGAACTTTGACCATTACTTTACTAGCGTGTGAGATGAGTGCAATTGTGCAGTAGTTTGAGCATTCTTTGGCATTGTCTTTCTTTGAGATTGGAATGAAAACTGACTTTTTCCAGTCCTGTGGCCACTGCTGAGTTTTCCAAATGTGCTGGCATATTGAGTGCAGCACTT
>NW_011495081.1:5837207-5860730 GCF_000754665.1 Bison bison bison | reverse complement strand
AGATTGGAATGAAAACTGACTTTTTCCAGTCCTGTGGCCACTGCTGAGTTTTCCAAATGTGCTGGCATATTGAGTGCAGCACTTTCACAGCATCATCTTTCAGGATTTGAAATAGCTCCACTGGAATTCCATCACCTCCACTAGCTTTGTTCATAGTGATGCTTTCTAAGGCCCACTTGACTTCACATTCCAGGATGTCTGGCTCTAGGTCAGTGATCACACCATAGTGATTATCTGGGTCGTGAAGATCTTTTTTGTACAGTTCTTCTGTGTATTCTGTAAGGAGATCCAACCAGTCCATTCTGAAGGAGATCAGCCCTGGGATTTCTTTGGAAGGAATGATGCTAAAGCTGAAACTCCAGTACTTTGGCCACCTCACTCGAAGAGTTGACTCATTGGAAAAGACTCTGCTGCTGGGAGGGATTGGGGGCAGGAGGAGAAGGGGACGACAGAGGATGAGATGGCTGGATGGCATCACTGACTCGATGGACGTGAGTCTGAGTGAACTCTGGGAGTTGGTGAAGGACAGGGAGGCCTGGTGTGCTATGATTCATAGGGTCGCAAGGAGTCGGACACGACTAAGCGACTGATCTGATCTGATCTGTGTATTCTTGCCATCTCTTCTTAATATCTTCTGCTTCTGTTAGGTCCATACCATTTCTGTCCTTTATCGAGCTCATCTTTGCATGAAATGTTCCTTCGGTATCTCTGATTTTCTTGAAGAGAGCCCTAGTCTTTCCCATTCTGTTGTTTTCCTCTACTTCTTTGCATTGATCACTGAAGAAGGCTTTCTTATCTCTTCTTGCTATTCTTTGGAACTCTGCATTCAGATGTTTATATCTTTCCTTTTCTCCTTTGCTTTTCGCTTTTCTTCTTTTCACAGCTATTTGTAAGGCCTCCCCAGACAGCCATTTTGCTTTTTTGCATTTCTTTTCTATCGGAATGGTCTTGATCCCCAAAGACAGCATGAACTTCCTTATATTGAAAAAAATTCCAGCTGATCCTATAAATAACAGGGAGCTCTGAGGAAAACACTCATATATCAAATACAGAAAATATTGATAACTCAACTAAAAGAAGAGGCATGTACTAAAATCAATGCTGTAAAGTTCATTTAACTACTATTTCCTACCAGTATAAATTAAAATGCATTTTGCTGAAACTGGAAGAGCTTAAGTCACCTGTAAGCAAAGAACTCAAAATTAAGAAATCAGCAAATTTTTCAACAAACAACTGGAAAAATTAGAGTTTAAGAAATTACCAACTACAATAGCCTCAAGGGGGAAAAATGTAAAGAAATAATATGTTCAAGATGAGAATATCATGTCCATTTCAAGAATTTTATGAAATTCCTGAAAAATTGCAGTGAGTCACTTTGAAGAAGCAGACAAGATGATTTTAATATTTACATGGAAAAACAAAGGATTTAGGGACTCCCCCTGGAGGTTCAGTTGTGAGAACTCTGTGTTTCCACTGTAGAGGGCATGGTTTGATCCCTTTTCTGGGAACTAAGATACTGCATGCCACATAGCATGACAAAAAAAGTAAAGATTAAAAAAAAATAGATACAAAGGATCTATAGCAAGCAAAAGAATCTTCAAAAAGTACAAAGTTGGAGGACTTGTATCACCTGATTTCAAGACTTAATATAAAGCTATGGCTGCTACTGCTAAGTCACTTCAGTCGTGTCCGACTCTGTGCAACCCCACAGACAGCAGCCCACCAGGCTCCTCTGTCCCTGGGATTCTCCAGGCAAGAACACTGGAGTGGGTTGCCATTTCCTTCTCCAATGCATGCATGCATGCTAAGTCGCTTCTGTCGTGTCCGACTGTGTGCAACCCTATGGATAGGAGCCCACCAGGCTCCTCTGTCCACGGGGTTCTCTAGGCAAGAATACTGGAGTAGGTTGCCATTTCCTTCTCCAATAAAACTATGGTATGTCTCTGGGGTTGCACAGAGTCAGACACGACTGAAATGACTTAGCAGTAGCAGAAGCAGCACGTATGGTAAAAACCAAACACAACATTGTAAAAATTAAAAAATAAAACAAAATGAAGCTGTGGTAATCAAGAATGTATTACTGGCAGAAATATATACAAATTGATGGAATGGAAGAGTCTAGAACTAGACCATACATATACAGTCACTTGTTTTTCAACAAAGGTGCCAAGGCAATTCAATTGGGAAAGGACAGCATAGAACAAATGATGTTGAAACAACTGCTGTCCATGGGGAAAAAGGTTAACCCCAATCTCTATCTCACTACATATACAAAAATTAATTCAAGATAAATCATAGATATAAATGTAAAACTCAGAACCATAAAGCTTCTAGAATGAAACACAGTATCTTTGTCCCTTGGCATCTTTGTGCTTTGACAAAAAGCACAACTATAATGAACAAAATGCATGCAATTTTACATGTAAAATTTTACATAAAAAAATTTTACATGTAAACTACATGCAATTTTAAAACTTTTAGCTCATCGAACATACCATTAAGAAGATAAACAGACAAGCCAAAGATAGAGGAAAAAAAATACTGTCTAAGTGTTTATCAAATACAGGATTTGTATCCAGAATAAACAAACAAAAAATTCTATAAATCAATGGTAAAAAGATATACTAATTAAAAATAAGGCGGGGGGGAACTTGAACAGACATTTTTCAAAAGAAGACAGATGAACAGATAATTATACATGAATATACACTCAAACATTTTTATTAGTTATCAGGAAAATATATATTAAAATCACGAGAAACTACTAGCACCTAATAGAGTGGCTCAAATAAAAAAAGACTGATAACACTAAATGCTGATGAGGATATGGAGTAACTGGAACTTTCATATGTTGCTGGCAGGAAACAATTTGACGATTTCTTATAAACACACACATCTACTCAAGGTCATGCAATTTCACTGCTAGACCGTTACCTCAGAGAAATAAAAAATGTATGTTCACAAAAAGACTTAGAATGTACCAACACACTTATTCATTAACAGCCAAAACCTGGAACCATAAATGTCTATCAAAGGAATATGGATAAACTATAGTATATCCGTTAGGGAATACTACTCAACAACAAAGAAGAAAACAAATTTGATACAGTCAGTAATAGCACAGATGGATATCTAACACATTATGTTGGGACTTCCCTAGCAATCCAGTGGTTAAGACTCCATGTTTCCACTGTAGGGGCACGGGTTCAATTCCTGGTCCAGGAACTAAGATCGTACATGCCCCAGTTTGGCCCCCCCAAAAATAAAATAAATAAAAACAAGTAAACATAAAACATTACGTTAGGCAAAAAAAACAAAAATAAAGGATACATAGTATATGATTACCCTGATATAAAATCCAAATTCAGGCAGAACTAAACCTATACAGCTGCCCTCCATATCTTTGGATATGCGATTTTACATAAAGAACTTGAACATCCTTGGATTTTAGTATCCTCAGGATGTCCTAGAACCAATCCCCTAAGAATACCTAGTAATGAATATAGTGATAAAAATTAAAAGTTGGTTGCCAGGTTGGAATAGGTTATGAGGGGATGTAAATTAACTGGAAAGGGACATAAGAGAATTCTCTGGGAAAACAGAAATGTTCAATATCCTGTTTGGGATGGTAGTTACACGGTATCAAATTTCACCAAACTAAACCCTTAAGATTCATGCATTTTTCAGTGTATGATGACCATGTATCTTAGTCACTCAGTCGGGACCAACTCTTTGCTACCCCATGGACGGTAGCCCGCGAGACTCCTCTGTCCATGGAATTCTGCAGGCAAGAACACTGGAGTGGGTTCCCTTGCCCTCCTCCTGGGGATCTTCCAGACCCAGGGACCAAACACAGGTCTCCTGCATTGCACACAGATTCTTTACCATCTGAACCAGCAGGACTGAACTTTTCTATTGAGATATGTTGACTGTATCTCAATAAATAAATACCTTCAAATGTCTAAATGTTTTAAAAGGAATTTAACACATTTTTCTAAGCCATAAAGGAAAAATTAGAAATTTCTTCCAATATTAAATGAGAAAAGTACAATAAAAACATAGAAAACTAATGAAGAGAATGATAGGAATTAGTGAAAAGTTTGAGTTACATACTAGTGTATGGAAATAGTTTTATTACTCTCAAGTATATATGCCAACATCCAAAAAACTTTAAAACATCATTAAAAGTTTAGTATTGCTAAGTAGAGAACTAAAATGCATTCAGAAATAAAACCTGATAAACATGTCACAATACTAAGAAAACCTAGAAAAGTATTACTCTGTGATTCTTTATTATAACAGGACAAAGCTGTTTATCTCCAAAATTTTAGTGAAGTATTATTTTACTATCCTCAACTGGCTTGACACTTACAACTTTATGATTTATGTAACTTCCACACATGTGGGGAAATTTTTTTGATATGGACCTATGTTTTTTAAATCCCTAAGTCACTTGCTGAGGATGAGAAAAATGAACACAAAGAAAAGATTAAGAACCTGTCTTGATAAAACAAAGGATCACTCATGACACTACAAAAGATATACAGAAAATGTTATAATTTTTTAACAGAATTGGTATGGGCTATTTCCTAACTGATAAACTACTTAATTGATAACTAATGTTTTAATTATGGACTCAATTCTGACTAGCTGAGATTTTACAGCAATGGGTTGATTAACATGAAACATATCAATCTTACAATGTTAATGTTATAATGTTAACACATGGTCATTATAATGGTCATTATAATGTTATAATGTTAATGTTATATTTTCTCCATATAAGAAACGCAAGTGCTTTCAAAATGACTAATCCGAGAATGACTGTCACTCTGTGTCTGCTCACTGTTGTTGTTTTTCAGTCGTTAAGTTCTGACTCTTTGCGACCCTGTGGACTGTAGCACACCAACCAAGCTATTGTCCTCCAATAGCTCCTGGATTTTGCTCAAACTCAAGTCCACTGAGTCAAGGCCACTGATGCTACCTAACCATCTCATTCTCTGCCATCCCAATCTTTCCCAATCAGGGTCTTTTCCAATGAGTCCGCTCTTCGCATTGGTTGCCAAAGTATTGGAGCTTCAGCAACAGTCCATCCAATGAATATTCATTGTGTCAGCTCAGTGCAATTCAAAATGTGGTCCTCAGATTTGCAGCATCAGCATTATCTGAGAGCTCATTAGAAGATGGCCCCATCCCAAACCTGCAGAAGGGGACCCCAGAATCTGTCTCACCAAACCCTTCAGGCAGTTATTATGCATGCTGAGGTCTGAGAAGGACACTGTTAGCATGCTTAAAACAAAGAATTCACTGCAAGTCAGAAAATTAGTGCTCCATAAAAATTTCCCCTTGACAAATGCATTCCTCCAAATATGAATTTAAAAAAAGAGGCAAGTGAGTGACACTCCTCAATGGTTAACCTATAACACCACAATGAAAATTATATTAAGTGTTTCAAGTCAGAAATTTTTTGATATTTGATACCTTTTGTTCAGTAATCATAAACACCAACCTCTTTATTTGATTGTTTGCACAAATGCCAACTTCAGTGATGAAGGTGATGAAATCTGAACAATACGTAAGTGGTATTTTAACCTGCTGAGTTTTTTTTAAAGAGGGGGTTATAATTTGTATGATGCTTCCGCTACTGAACACTGCAACGGTGTCCACTGGTAGGTTTAACAAAACTGAAAGAGTTTTTCTATTAGAAAACACAGAAAAACGGGGAAAGAACTGAAATAGCATAAACTGCAAAAAGAGCAAAAAAAAAAAAAACTTTGTGAAAATTCTAGCAACAGTTGTTAGTGAAAATTTATATATACATTAGCCCCAAATGACCTTTTCTATTGACCAAGCAAAATAAAGTTGAAATGGTATTTCTTTAAAGTGAATGCACAAGACAGTTTTGTGATAAACTGACCACTACACAATAAAGTACTATTTCAGATCACAGAAACAAAGGTATGTGAGGCGGTGTTCAGTAGCGTAGTCATTCTCTGTAACCCCATGGACCCTAGCCAGCCAGGTTTTTCAAAGTCCATGGGATCTTTCAAGCAAGAATACTGGCGTGGGCTGCATTTCCTACTTCAGAGGATCTTCTGGACCCAGGGATTGAACCTGCGCCTCCTGCACTGGGAAGCGGATTCTTTACCACTGAGTTACCTGGGGAGTCTTTCTTATATTCCTTTTCAAAAGGAAATATTGCTTTATGTTACCAGAGCCTGATACTTATACATTAAATTGAACAAAAAGTTAAGGAGGTCATATAGTAATCCTTTACTACACATTTGTGATTACGTTGTTTTGATTAATAAAATATTGACTGCAAATAAAAAATAACAAGTAACTATGAAAAGGACTCCAGGCAAATTTGATTAAACAAAAATCCCCAAATCACCATGCCAATAATATTTTGATCTACCAAGGTGGCCCCTGAGGATACAGCACTTTGGTTTTTCTCCACATATTAACAATGAGCAGTATCATTAACAGGATGCCAGCTCTCATCTCTAGTTTCACACTTTCTTGAATTCCAGAACCAAATTTCAAATACCTTCTAAAAGCTAACTTATAGCACTACAAGTTCAGCACATCTAAAACCCAATTTATCATCCAGACTCTAAAAGCAGTTCCTTCTCATCCAGACTCTAAAAGCAGTTCCTTCTCCTGTTGAATTCCTTGTCTGTTAAGATTACCACCAAGCTTAATAAATGCTGAATGAATAAATTAAAGAAAAATACATTTCCTAATAATCCAAGCTATAGTATCAGAGTAACCTCCCTTTTCTTCATCCCATTAAGCACCAGATTCTACCTAAAAATTGTCCTTTCTGTTCCAAATGACAAACGTAGTTCAACAGAAGCTCTTATCTGGTCTCCAGCATTCGTCTTCTACCAGCTCTCCAGTTCACCCACCTGCTTCCAAATTCCCTCGCCTTCACTTAAAACCCTGACAATGTCATTTTTCACCTCAAAATGTTTAATTGTCCAATGACTACATAATAAATTAGACATATTCTTTTATGCTTATAAGTAAAGTCCTCCAATAAAAGAATTCCATCTACCATTCCAGCTTTATCTATTACAAGTATTATATATACACCATCCATGTCGTCTTGTCATTCTACACATTCTAGACTAGACCTTTAGATATTCCCCCCGAACACTCATACCTTTCTGTTTCCATGTCTTACTTATGCTGTTATCTCCAATGGAACATCCTCCACCAGTTCAAATGCACCCCTTCCATGAAGCTGCTTTTAATAGCCATATTCAGATGGCATCACACTAGTTGTGTATATGGGTAAAACTATCTTAAGTGTTCGAAAAGACCCTGATGCTGGGAAAGATTGAAGGCGGGAGGAGAAGGGGCCAACAGAGGATGAGATGGTTGGATGACATCACTGACTCAAGGGACATGAGTTTGAGTAAGCTCCGGGAATCGGTGATGGACAGGGAAGCCTGGGGTGCTGCAGTCCATAGGGTCGCAGAGTCAGACATGACTGCTGAACTGAACTGATCTTACCTGTATCTGTATTACTTGCCAAGCCCCAATAGGACCAATGTTCAATTTCCATAATATCACAGCAGATACACATTTCCAAACAGATTCTAATGCAGAATACTGCTGAGGAACTTCAAAATGCAGCACACATATTAGCACTGAATAAAAGCTTGTTTTTATTTTTGTTCAGATCATTTCTATCCCGAGTTCTTGTGCTTTTGTAAGTCCAGTCATCACCACATTCTGAGGTACTCCTTACCTCAAAGAGAAGCAAAATTCGTTTCTTTGGACCTCAGTTGTGAAATAAAATTGAAATGGTCAAGTTGAGAGAATTATGTAATAAGCACTAGCAAATCTGATCGCAATAGTATCTGACAACTAAAATAGCATTCCCCAACATTTTTACTGGTAAAGAACTGCTTTGGATTTACTGAAATATTAAATATAGGCTCTATTAAAATAATTCATGAAAATCAGATTTTTAATATTTTATAATTTTATAAAAATCAAAGACCTTTTCCCCTGAAGTGCTTATCACATCCCTGTCTCTCCTCTCAAAACAAGACAAAGAAAAGAACTAAAGTTAAGTCAATAAAAGTTAATCGTAAATAACTCCATCTCTTTGCTCTTAATCTTTAAATACTATGACCAGTGACCCTCACCAACACTTCTGAAGCCTCCCGCAACTACTCCACCTTTTCATCTACTTCTCTCACGTAACACCTTCTTATGCTCTCCTCTCTTCCAATCTCCCCTCAAAACTCCTCCAAAATATGTCCCAGTCAGCAAGAGGCCCTGCAGTGTAACACTCCCTCCAACTCCAACCTGAAGTGAACTGGCTGAGTCCCGATGAGCTGCTGCAGCGCCCAAGGCTCGTATTTGAGGCCTCACTTTCCCCCACATCTGAGAAAGGTGGGAGGCCTGAATTTCCGCCTGTAAACTCCATTCTGCTGTGGCGTCATCACTGCTACCACCCACCAGAAAAGCAGAATCAAGGACCGCTGGAAGGAATGGGGCCACAGGCACCGGTGCTCCCCAGCACTGGGCCTCTGCGGTTTCTGGAAGGAAAGGATGCAGACAACAGGGTCTCGGAGCCAACTAGTAAAGAACTAGGGCTGTGGGAGAACAGCTCCTCTCTGCCATTTTTCAGCACAACAAACTTGCTTAATAGGTCTCTACAGAAGGGTCCATCTGAGAAGGAAATAGATGAGGAAGCCAGGAAAGAGTATAGAATCAACTTATCAAATTCTCCTCAGGTTCAGGAAAGTCTTCTTACTATACTTCTCCTTGGTCTTGCTTGCCATAACTGGCAATGATTATTGACCTCTCAAACGTACAAGGAAGGAAAAAGACTATCCTTGTATCATTAAAGAGAACAGATAGCAAAATTGTGAAACTATTTATATTAAAACCTAACTTTCCACCACTTTGAAAAAACAGAAATTTCTAAGTTAATGTACTAAAAAACAAAACAAACAAAAAACCCCAGGAAAACAGGTCCTTTTCCAAAATAATTTTCCCCAGTTCACTGACGTCTTCACCTCCCTCAGTATGTTCTTTCTATTCCTGTTTTTTTTTTTTTTTTAAATGCTGAATTATCTATTTACTGACAATCTGTAATTAGCAGACCTCTGAAACAAAAAACTGTTTTCATTGAATTGGCCAAAAAGTTTGTTCGGGATTTTCTGTAACATTGTATGTTAAAATGCAAATGAACTTTTTGGCCAAGCCAATATATCAAGAAATTGAAAGACAAAATATCAATATTATTCAAATGAATAATATGTTAAAGTACTGATTTTAGAGTGAGACAATATGAATTTGTGTGACTAAGTCACAGCTGATCTTACAGAGTAGAATTCATATTATTATTAATTAAAGTGAAATTATTAGGATTCAAACACAGTCACTCTCCTTTTCAAAAATTATTGGTTTTTTCATACATAAACTTGTGATTTTAATTTTCTCCCATTCTACCAAACTTTACAGGAATGACCCTGGCTTTTAAAAAAAAATTTTATTGAAGAATAGTTGGTTTACAATGTTGTTAGCTTCAAGTGTACAGCACAGTGATTCAGCTATCTATATATATGATGCAAAGATGTGTGTGTGTGTATACACCTTCCTTTCCAAGGTTTTTCCATTATAGGTTATTATAAGATACTGACTATAGTTTCCTGTGCTATACAGTAGTCCTTGTTGTTTATCTATTTTATGTATAGTAGTGTACCTCTGTTAATCCCAACCTCCGAATTTATCACCCTCCTTTCCCCCTTTGGTAATGACAAATTTGTTTTCTATGTTGGTTAGTATTTTTGTTTTGTAACTAAGCTCATTTGTATCATTTTTTTAGATTCCACATATAAGTGATATATGGTATTTGTCTTTCTCTGACTTACTTCACTTAGTATGATAATCTCTAGGTCTATTCATGTTGTCGCAAATGGTGTTATTTCATTCCTTTTCACAGCTGAGTAATATTCTACCGTGTGTGTATATCTTTGCACATATATATATAAAACCTCTTCTTTATCTGTTCATCTATCGATGGACACTTAAGTTGTTTCTATGTCTTGGCTATCATGAACAGTGCTATTAGGTTGGCGAAATGTAACTGTGGCTTTGCACCATCAATTTTAAATCATTATTACCAGGCTCAAACATATCTTTATTAATCAAAATAGGAACCATTACAATGAAAACATTTAGCCAATGAAAAATAAGTTTGTTTATTCCTGTAGTGTAAAAATCTTCAGGATTCAACGAACTCTTGGAAAGCATATTCTGCATCCTGCTGGTTGTGGAAGCATTTTCCCTGCAAAAAGTTGTCTAGATGGTTGAGGAAGTGATAGCTGGTTGGCGAGGGGTCAGGTGAATATGGCAGATGAGGCAAAACTTCGCAGCCCAATGTGTCCAACTTTTGAAGCGCTGGTTGTATGATGTGCAGTCAGGCACTGTCGTGGAGAGAAACCGGGCCCATTCTGTTGGCCAACGCCAGCTGCGGGCATTGCAGTTTTCAGTGCCTCTCACTGATTTGCTGAGCAAACTTTTCAGATGTAGTGGTTTCACTGGGATTCAGAAAGTTGTAGAGGATCAGACAGGCAGCAGACCACCAAACAGTAACCATGACTCTTTTTAGTGCAAATTTGGCTTTGGGAAGTGCTTTGGAGCTTCTTGGTCAAGTCACTGAGCTAGCTATTATCGGTCGTTGTATAAAATCCACTTTCCATCACATGTCACAGTTCAATCAAGAAATGGTTCATTGTTGTTGTGCAGAATACGAGAAGATGACTCTTCGAAACAATATTTCTTTTAATCTGCAGTCAGCTCATGAGGAACCGACTTACCGAGCTTTTTCATCTTTCCAATTTGCTTTAAATGCCAAATGACCACATAATTGTCAATACTGAGTTCTTTGCAACTTCCCACGTAGTTGTAAAAGGATCAGCTTCAATGATCCTCTCAACTGGTTGTCAACTTCTGATGGTTGGCCACTGTGCTTCTTACCTGCAAGGCTCTTGTCTCCTTTGCAAAACTTCTCTAACCACCACTTCATTCTACATTCATTAGCAGTTCCTGGGACAAACCCATTGTTGATGTCACTGGTTGTCTCCACTGCTTTACTCAAGTAAGAACATCACTAGAATTTGCTTTTTGTCTAATATCATTTCCCTTGTCTAAAATAAATATAAACAGCAAGTAATAAATTATTAGCAAAGAAGCATAAAGCAAAAAATGCACATTCAAATGATGCATAATATAACCACATTTATTTAACAATGTTAAATTTATTTAAAATTCCAATATCAAACAGGAAAGTTCAAGCATGCAAAACTGCAATTACTTTTGCACCAGCCTAATATGAACATAGGGGTGCATATATCTTTCAAATTAGAGTTTTTGTCTTTTCTGGATACACGCCTAGGAGTGGAATCACTGGCTCACATGGTTCACTTTTAGGTTTTTGAGGAATCTCCATACTGTTTTCCATAGTGGCTGAACCAACCTGCTTTCCCACCAACAGTGTAGGAGGGTTCCTTTTTCTCCACACCTTCTCAGCATCTATTATTTGTAGACTTCCACTTCACTGTTTTGATTTGCATTTCTCTAATAATTTGCCATGTAGAGTGAGCATCTTTTCATGTGCCTATTGGCCATCTGGATATCTTCTTTGGAAAAATGAAATGTCTATTTCAGTTTTCTACCCATTGGGCTATTTGTGTCTTTATATCAAGCTATGTGAACTGTTTTGTGTATTTTGGAAAATAATCCTTTGTCAGTCACATCATTTACAAATATTTTCTCTCATTCCATAGGCTGTCTTTTCATTTTTTAAAAGGTTTTCTTTGCTGTAAAGAAAGAAGAAAAGTGAAGTCGCTCAGTTGTGTCCAACTCTTTGCGACCCCATGGACTGTAGTCTACCAGGCTCCTCCGTCCATGGGATTTTCCAGGCAAGAATACTGGAGTGGGTTGCCATTTCCTTCTCCATTTCTTTGCTGTACAAAATCTTTTAATTAGGTCCCATTTGTTTGTTTTGCTTTTGTCATTACTCTAGGAGACAGATCCAAAAAAATATTGCTGTAATTTATGTCAAAGAGTGTTCTGCCTGTTTTCCACCAGGAAGTTTATACTATCTGATCTTACATTTAGGTCTTTAATCCATTTTGAGTTTATTTTTGTATTTGGTATTAGAGAATGTTCTAATTTCATTTTATATGTGACTGTCCAGTTTTCCCAGCACCAGTTATTGAGGAGACTGTCTTTTCTTCAGTGCATAGTCTTGCCTCCTTTGTTGTAGATTAACTGACCATAAATGAGTGGGTAGATCCAAAAAAAGCTTTTGATAAAATTGAGCATCCATTTATAATTTTAAAAAATCTCCAGAAAGTGGACATAGGGGAAACATACTTCAACATAATAAAGGCCATATATGACAAACCCACAGCTAACGTCATACTCAAAGATGAAAAGCAGAAAGCATTCCTTCTAAGATCAGAAACAAGACAAAGATGCCCACTCTTGCCACTTTTTCTGAACAGAATTGTGTGAGTCCCATCCACAGCAATCAGAGAAGAAAAATGAAAGAAATTCAAATTGGAAAAGAATAAATACAACTGTCACTGTTTGCAGATGACATGATACAATACACAGAAAATCCAAAAGACACCACCAGAAAACACAGTTCATCAGTGAATGTGGTAAAACATAATAAAGGCCAAAATTAATACAGGGCACAAAATTAATTCACATAAGTCTGTTTCATTTCTATACACTACAATAAACTATCAGAAAGAGAAATTAAGGAAACAGTCCAATTTACCATCATATCTAAAAGAAAAAATATCTGGGAATAAACCTACCTAGCCTGGTGTGCTGCGATTCATGGGGTCGCAAAGAGTCGGACACGACTGAGTGACTGAACTGAACTAAACTGAACTGAAGGAGGCAAAAGACCTATATAGCAAAAATAGTAAAATGTTGGTGAAGGAAACTGAAGAGCATACAAAGAGACAGAAAGATATTCTTGGATTGGATGACTCAATATTGTTAAAATGACCATACTATCCAAGGCAATCAACAGATTCAATGCAATCCCTAACAAATTACCAATGACATTTTCACAGGACTTTAAAAAAATAACAACTATATTGAGCTATCATTCATATACCAAAAGATTGACTTAGTAAAAGTCCTTAATTCAGTGGTTTTAGAAAAGTCACAGAGTTGCACAACCATCACCACTAATTTCAGAACATTTTCATCACCCGCTAAAGAAATCTCGCATTCAATAGTAGTCACTCTGTTTCTCTTTCCTCCTACTCCCAAGCTAATCTACTTTTTGTGTCTGTGGATTTGTTTATTCTGGACAGGTATAATACATGCATACCACATACACATACACAGGTACTAATTAATTTAAAAGCACATTTGTGATTTTTAAATATCTACAAAAGAGAACCTTACTCAGTTACTTTGGGAATGTTGGTGAAGCTAAGAATGTGGAAAAGCGCATAAACAAAAAGAATATGCTCTTCTTGAAATCACAATTTACTTCCATAATGTAACAACAGACTTTACTGAGGAATTCACTGTGAAAAGTCCCCTGAATTTATTTATAATAGAATCTTACACATAACATAGTCCCATGGTCCCCAGAGAAAGCCTTACAGTAATGTTTCAGTGTGCTTATGCAGCAGCCAGAGTGACAGAACAATAAGAAGTGTATGCCTCTTTAGTCTATCAGACTTGCTGATGATTGCCTCTAATCTTCAAAAGAGTTATTTTAACACTATTAATATTTTTAAGAGACCTTTTGGTCTGATCACAGTTATTTTAAAATTTCTGTTAAATATAACAATGATTTCCTTTGAATGTACGTTAGGAGATTCATTCTGAGATTACTGGCAGTTCTAAGAGAATGGGGTAAAAAAGGAGGAAGAAAAAGAAGAGGAGGAAGGAGGAGGGGAGTAGGAGGATAGGGAAAGGCAGAGGAAGGGGAAGGGAGGCGGTGATGGAGAAAGAGAAGACTGCAGGGCAAGGGGGAGGGAGACAGCAGAGGAGCAGAAGGAATAAAAGGAAAAGCAAGGGTAAGCAAGGGAGGAGGCTGAAAACCACTGAAGGAAAACACAGCCATGAAATATTTACAGGAGGTATTGATGTTTTTCAGATAAAGAACTGAGAGGTAGACTGCAGCAACTGGGTTCACAGAAATGAAGAAATAAATGTAAGAAGTAGGATGATGTGTCGCTGGTAAAAAAATTCATGGCAAAACCATTTCAATACCATGAGCGACCTCTGTAATTTACTTTGAACTGTGAGATTTACTAACTGTGAGATTTACTAACTCTAAAATACAATCTTGAACTGAATCGTGTACTAGTCACATGCCTTTCCTTGTGTTGACTATAAGCAAGTGTAACATAACCTCTTCTCCTTTGTACATAAGATATGAAGCAATTTTAACTCTTAATAGGTAACATTATATCCAATTTAAGTGTAAGACAGGTTACTGCCACCTCCCAAAATCATATCAAACAAGTTTTTGATGACATGCTTGACATGAGCTACACAGAGAACTACAAGATTAACTAATACTCTACCTCCAATATCCCCTGATGACAATTGCCTTCATGTGCTGGCTAACTTCATCTACCCTCTGGGTTCAGGGAATACATGGTTTTTGTATAATGAAGGACTTAAGGAACCAATGCCAAATTTATTCTTGCTAAAGTTTGTTGCTGAAGTTATTCTTGCTAAATAAGGATGATGACGTACTCTACAGATCCTACAGAGCTGCTCTCCAGCGACAGCTCTGAACCCCACTCTGGCCATCAAGGTCATCAAGTACTAATTAGGTAGTGTGTTCTGTCAACACTTTCATGCTCTTCTTTTATTAATTGATCATTCTGCCACATTAATGATACTAGTACACTGGCTTTGAATTCCCTCAAGTGCTTTACCCCAGAGATAGCAAAGAAAACTAAAGAAGATGTGAGAAAGAGAATGTCACAGATTTACATTATCTACCTCATATTTGAATCAACACTAAGCCTGTTTCCTCTAAAAGCTATCTATTTCTTTTATTTGCAGTAAATATACTATTTTTGAGATAAAGGCTTAAGAGAGCTTCTTAGGAAACTGAGGAAAAACATATCCTCTGAGATAATTTTTGGTTTTCCTTATTGTAAATCACTGTTATTATGAAGCAGCCATTAAAGAGCTGGTAAGGAAGTGCTGTTGAGATGGTGCTGTAGTGATTCTCTAACAAATCTGCATACATTTAGGTAGGCAAGAAAGACAGACATTGACTGACATGGCTGAGTTTTGTTTCAATTTCTGTAAAATACTTATTAGCATAAAACAAGATTATATTACAAAAAGTTAGGTATAAAACTACTACAACTGTGTCCTTTACCCTTTGACACTACATTAAAATTATGAAGGTTTGAAAAAAAAAATTACAAAGGTAAAGTGAAGTGTAACACACTACTGCCACCTAATGCTTAGTGAAATATTGCCTAAAGAAGCAGTCCACACCCCATGAATCATTTTATGAGAAAATAAACAGTTGAAATATGATTTTTAAAATATATCTGATAATTTTTAAGGTTTTCTAATTCAGACAGAGAAAATATTCAAATATGCAAATCCACATTCAAAACTGGTAGCCCCAAAGTGTGTTTATCCATTCAAAAAAGGCTCATGATCGCCTTACTATAAATCAGATACCTGGCCTGCCAGTGAGGATTTATGATGGACTCGCAGTCTAGTGGGGGAATGCAGATAGGTAAACAATTAATTATAATATAATGGGAAGGTGAGGTGCTAAGAAAAGATGACAGCCTGAAGTTAACTTAGAATAAATTAGGGGAGGTTTCTTAATAAAGACACTTAACTGGGTTTTGAAGGATGAATAGGAGTCGGCCTGTGGAGAAATTGCAGAAGGGTGAGAGGGGGACGGCATTAGGTGCAGAGAGAAACAGCAAATTTAAGACAGGAAAGTCCTAAGATGGATATTAGAGTTATAAATGGCAGAACTGCAAGCTATGGTAGGAATGAGTAAAAGAATCAGCAAGTGGGAAAAGTTATGAGAGACAAAGTTGAAAAGCTGGATTGGGTTTAGATCATAAGGGAACTTTTTAGTATGCTAAATTAAAAAAAAAATTTGACTTTTTCCTACTTAACACTTCACTTACTTGTTTCAAAGACAAAAAATCTACCCTGAAGGTGGGATGGAAGCGGTAGGGAGGATGGGCAGTTGTGTGTGTGCTCAGTTGCTCATTCGTGTCCAACTCTTTGCAGCTGCATAGACTGCAGCCTGCCAGGCTCCTCTGGCCATGGGATTTCCCAGCACAAATACTGGGGTGGGTTGCCATTTCCTCCTCCAGGGGATCCTCCTGACCCAGGGACTGAACCCGTCTCTTGCATCTTCTGTATTGGCAGGCGGATTCTTTACCACTGAGCCACCTTGGAAGCTGCAGGATAGGTAGGGGGACTTGCAACGAGGCCACTCCTGTACTCTGAGTGCTTCTGAGGAACTATGTGAACAATGCTGAGGAAGGCAGGGGGAAAGGCGGGAGCCTGGGGACAGACATAGAAGTCACCTGTAAGCAGATAAAGTGACAGAATACAGAGAGCTGTCCTTCTCAATTTTTTTGACTTCTGAACCCCTCCATGAATCTGATGAAAAGCTGGGGGGGAAGGATATATACACATAAATTTTCATACATTTCATACATTTAAATCCATTTAAGGGATTTAAACCTCTAAAAGTTACCTGAGGCTTTGATTTACAGTCCCTGATTTTGTGATAACAGTCCCTGATTTTGTGATAACTGAAGAAAGACAAAGATAAAAATCTGAAAGACGTAATGGTTTACATCAGAGAAAGGAAAAGTTGCTCAAAAAGAAAATAAAGCAGTGAGTAATAAGGCAACCAGGAAACAGAATCCAAAGAAGCCCAAGGCAGAAAGTTTGTTCCAAGGCAGATGAAAGATCCATAACAGCAGCAAAGGCCACAGTAAACCCACGGAATATGGCAAGTTAGGGACACTGGCCACTTTAGCCAAGCACCACTGCGAAGGGCAGTGGTAAAACAGGGGTGAGAAGCAAAAAGACGGTAGTTGAGAAATGTTTGACATGGTAGAAGAGCGGAGAGACGGCCAGAGTAGCCAGGGCCCAAGGAGAATGTTTTTGGATAAACTTCTTCCTCTGGGCATGAGTTACAGCACTGATGGCCCTGAGTTCAATGTTAACGAATCAGCAACATCTATTCAAGCGTCCTGAAGCAGAAATATACACAATACAAGGTTATATACCGGTCACTTGATGAAAATATTGTGACCAGAGGCTCATAGAAACCTAACCTCGTATTTTCCCTATGAGCAATGTTTCAGTGTTTCCTAATTCTATGTTTGTGGCGATTTTATACAACATAACAATGGCAAATAAGGACTGACTGTATGATATCAGTAATATATGTATTACAACTAATTTACATCCATCGCCTTTGACAGCTCTTTCTTTGTCCCTTCTCTCCTGCCACACGCCACGAAATCCTTAGTTAAGAGGATCTGCCGTGCGGATCCTATACCCTTCTTCCTATGCCTTACCTTCTGCTTTTAAGGGCTCAGGACACAGGAATTCCCTGCCCAAACAGTCTCATCTTATGCCCTGGAGGACTCTGGCTGGGGTGGGAAAAGAGGGAGGGAAGAAAGTGGTGGCTTCTTCCACATGGCTGCATTCAGACACAAAACTCCAAGGACTCTAACAACTCTACATTTGATCCTGGCTTTCCAGGTCAATAGGAAGGTATATTTGTCAGGACAATATATTTTTTAAGATTAGAGAACTCATCTTATTTAATATTATGTTAGCTTGACATACAACTTTTTAAATGTTTAAGCATCTGGGACATAGACTCCCATTTCTAATCTTTTTGTAAGCATGAGTAAACATTAGGTGTGGGCCTAATTAATATTACATTATGCTATCACTTTTTTATAACCTTTTCAAAAGAAGGAGGGGAAAAAACCAATTTAAGAAACATCCTCAGATTTTCAGTGACCTTAGTGGTAGTTTACTTAACTTGGAAAAGAAACAACTCTTTGAACAAGAATTAAATTTATAAGATTTCTTTTTACTTATTAGCTCCAGGGGGATCAGAGAAAATCATATAGCAGACCATCGATGATTTAAGTTTTACATTTCTGGGACCTTCATACATTTTAACCCTTAACAACAAAGCAACAGGTACATCTTAATACAGAATTTATTTCAGATGCTTTAGTGGTACAGTCTTCTAGTACATGTGTACAGTGGCATTCACGGGCCCTCAGAGATATCTAGATAGTCACAGAATGTTAGGGAGTTCCATATGCAGAAAGACCATTAAAAGAGTAAATTCTAAAATTTGCTTAATCTAGCTGAGAAAATCATGGCTAAAACAAAATAGGACTAAATAACTATCTTCTCTGGCCTTTTTTATTGTGCAACAACACAAGTGTTCCAGTTGAGTATTTTACCACCTAAAGCTCATTTTAACACTCACTTTCTAAAAGCCCAGTACTAAGATTGTGGAATAATTTGTCACATTATTTTAAAATAATTTTTTAAATTACAAGACAGTATGCAAGAACCACTATAACTATGAAATAGTCATGTCCAAATTAAAATAAAATGGGTAACTGAGGCTTTTTTAAAAGTCTTTCTTAGTCTTACAATTTTAATGACTCTTAATTCCTCCTTCCTAAGAAAAGTATTCTTTAACTTAATAAACTGAGACCTATACACTTATATTCCCTATTTTGTATTCTGCCTTTCAGCTATTGTCCTTTAAGTAGCAACATATTTATTTTTCCTAGTCTCAATATTCTCCTCTCAAAAGCTCTCAAAAATATGTCTTCAGACTATTGAAAGACTACAAAGATAAAGGTTTTACACTTTTGGCTGAACTATTAAAAATGAATTGTAAGAGCTGGATGGCCTCCTAGGACAGGTGTAGACAAAACATCGGCTCAAAGACGGCCACAGGTCAAATCCTTTCACGTGCTGCGGCTCTATTCTGTCATCAGTTGACATGGGTCAAGGACCATCTAACATTGCCACTGAACCCATAAGAACAACGGAAAAGAGAGAACAGCACAGTAACCCACATGGAGAGGCCAACGTAACAGGAGACGACTCCCTTCTTAACCCTTCTATTGTATTTCAGCAAAATCCAGTGCACGTAGAGAGGGGTCTATTATATAAAGTATACAAAGTTGGTGCTACCGAAAGGTAGAAAAATTACAGGCAGGATCCCTGCCTTCAAAAACTACCTCCAGCTGAGAGGAAGCCATAGGTATAAGTAATTATGGTAAAGACAGAATGTGGTCAGTGGGACAACAGAGTTATGATATATCAATGGAACACAAGGAAGACTTCCTGACTAGCTATAAGGGAAAACTTCGAGAAGGAGCGATTGAGTTGTACCTTAATGGGAAGTGGACTTCCTTATATTGAATGGGAAGGAATGGGAAGAATGGGAGGACACCTTCTTGTTTCCCGTAATGGTGGGCTCGGTTATTCAAACCAACTTTTCCATTGAAAACAACTGGAAAAAAAATCTGGATAAAGAACTGTTGTAATTGTTTCAGGGTGCTACAGACAACACCCATAAAAGATGGTGAACTCAGCAGTATGTGTCCTGACTGTTCTGCTGACCTGCTGGGTGGTCTCTACCTCTTTCTTGGTCTCTCCCCGGGCTTCTCTATTCCCTGAGATACAACGATATTGAAATTGGCCAATTAATAACCAAACAATAGCCTCTAAGTGTTCAAGTAAAAAGAAGAGTCACAATTCTTTTCACTTTAAATTATGAGCTGGAAACGATTAAGCTTAATGAGGAAAGCATGTCAAAAGATAAAATAAGCAGAAAGCTAGACGTCATGCCCCAAATAGCCAAGTTGTGAATGAATGCAAATACAAAGTGCTCGAAGGAAACTAAAAGTGCTACTCCAGTGAACATGTGAATGATAAAAAAGCCAACAACCTTATTGTGACACTGAGAAAGTTTGAGTCGTCTGGATAGAAGATCCAACCAGCCAGAACATTCCCTTAAGCCAAACCGTAATCTAGACTAAGGACCCGTGTGTGCTAAGCCACTTCAGTCATGTCTGACTGTGCGATCCCATGGACTGCAGCCCACCAGGCTCCTCTGCCCATAGGATTCTCCAGGCAAGAACATGGAATGGGTGGCTATGGCCTCCTCCAGGGGATCCTCCTGACCCAGGGATTTAAACCTGTGTCTCTTATGTCTAACCTGTATTGGTAGGCAGGTTCTTTACCACTTGTGTCATCTGAGAAATTCAGACTAAGGACCTAACTCTCTTTAATCCTATGAAAGCTGAGAAAGATGAGGAAGCTATAGAAGAAAGGGTTGAAGCTAACAGAGATTGTTGGTTCAAGTTGATAACAAGTGCTGATATAGAAGCGGTAACGAGTTATCCAGAAGATCTAGCTCAGATAATTAATGAAGGCAGCTACACTAAACTACAGATTTTCAAGATATTATAGATAAACAGCCTATATTGGCAGAAGATACCATAGGACACTCATAACTAAAGAGAAGAAATCAATGCCTGGCTTCAAAACTTCAAAGGACAAGCTGATTCTATTGTTAGGGGCTAATTCAGTTGGTGATTTTAAGCTAAGACAATGTTCATTTACCATTTTGGAAATTCTAGGGATCTTAAGAATTATGATAATCTACTCTGCCGGTAGATTGAACAACAAAACACAGATGACCACACATCTGTTCACAACATGGTTTACTGAATATTTTAAGCCCACTGTTGAAACCCTGTGCTCAGAAAAAAAAAAAAAAAGAAATTCCTTTCAAAATATTACTGCCCACTGACAATCACCTGGTCACCAAAGAGCTCTTGATGGAGATGCACAATGATATTAGTATTGTTGTCATGCTTGCTAACACAACACCCATTCTGCAGCCCATAAAGCAAGGAATAATTTTGAATTTCAGGTTCTAATAAAGAAATACATTTCATAAGGCTATAATTGCCATAGATAGTGATTCCTCTAATGGATCTGGGCAAAGGAAATTGAAAACCTTCTGGAAAGGATTCATCATTCTAGGTGCCATCAACAACATTTATGATTCATGGAAAGAGGTCAACATACTAACATCAATAGGAGTTTGTGAGAAGTTGATTTCAACCCTTACGGATGACTTGGAAGGGTTCAAGACTCTAGTGGAGCGATTAACTGCAGATGTGGTGGAAACCAAGAGAATTAGAAGTCGAACCTGAAGATATGACTGAATTCCTACAATCTCATGATAAAACAGACGAGGAGATGCTTCTTATGAATGAGCAAAGAGTGGTTTTCTGAGTTGGAATTCATTCTTGGTAAAGATGCTGTGAAGACTTTTGTAACAAAGGATTTAGAATATTACATAAACTTACTTGATAAAGCATTAGCAGGATCTGAGAAGACTGATTTCAATTATGAAAGATGTTCTACTGTGTGTAAAATGTTACCATACCTTATTGTGTGCTACAAAAAACATTATTTGTGAGTCAACTGATGCAGCAAGTATCACTGTTGTCTTAGTTTGAGAAACTGACATAGCCACCCCAACCTTCAGCAACAACCACCCTGATCAGTCAGCAGCCTTCAACACAGAGGCAAGACAAGACCCTCTATCAGCTGAAGGCTCATTTGACAGCATTTTTTAGCAATAAAGTATTTTTAAACTAATGTATGTACACTCATTTTTAGACATGATGTTATCGTATACTTAATGAATAACAGTACACTGTAAACATAAATTTTATATGTACCAGGAAACCAGATAATTCATGTGACTCTATTTATTGAGATATTTGCTTTATTGCAGTGGTCTGGAACCAAACCCATTATACCTCCAAAGTATGCCTGTATTGTATACACTATAGCATTTATTATATTACTAGTATTTAAACATCTGTGTCTTCCTTCTAACAATAAACTCTGTTATAGCCACAGCATCTAGAATAGTGCCGAGAAATATAACAGATACCAACCCTAACAAATGTAAACAGATGAATGAATAACTGAAGACACACTCAGACTATTTCAACCCTTGTAAATAGATCTGAATCTATGTAATTAACTAATTTGAAATGTATAATTCACAAACAAAATATTTTGGATTACCTTCAGGAACTGCAAGATTTGTATTTTAAAATAGCTTGAGACCAAAATCTAATTTAGACTAAAAGGTAATGGCTAGTTTAAGCTGCTTCAGAGGAGGGGAAAAACAAACAAACAAACTGTGTTTTCCAGACTATCTTATCCCACACTTTACACCAGGATAATCCTCAATTACAGTCAATATTTCAAATAGCTTAACAGAAGGATTTTATATTCTATTACTACATTTAAGAATCTATTCAATCTTTAATTAGTAGACAACATGGGTACAAAAGCATTAAATAATTCAAACACAAGATAATTCAAACATATATAAATATGTAATATAATTACAGCTATGAAGAACAAATAAATTTGAAAATAAAGGAAAAATTAGTCAAAACACAAACGTTAATAAGTAAAAGGTGGTTAATGAGTCAAAATCCATGATGTATTTGAAGGCAAATTTTAAAGGTATTTCATATTTCATATGGCATGATTTTATAAATAAATACCTTTCAAGATGATAGTTACTATTTTAAAATCATATAAACCCCCTGTAACTCACTTATAACATATCCTAAATGTGCTAACTAGACTTTTTATAGAACATTTTTATGGAAAGTGTAGTATGTAAGGTTTACTCTTCTGAGAAGGGAAAGGCTACCCACTCCAGTATTCTGGCCTGGAGAATTCCATGGACTGTATAGTCCAGGGGGTCACAAAGAGTTGGACATGACTGAGCAACTTTCACTTCACTTCAGTAGGTAAAAAGATAAATTCATCTCTCATTAAACATAACCAACCAGTTTGGATCATTAAAGATCAAATAAAACATAAAGACATTTTAAGAGCTTAAAACAGTGACTGAAGAAATATATAGACAGGGAAAGCAGATTCATGGTTGCTGAGGGAAAATAAAGAATAAAGGAACTTCTTGGGATGATGAAAATATTCTGTACTTGATACAGTGGTGGTTTTATAGGTATATTAAATCAAAACACATTGAAATGTACTAAAATAGATGCATTTTACTGTATATACACTTTATTTCAATAAAGTTGACTCTTTTCTAACTGCCTAAAAGAAGTATATCCTAAAACCATAAAGTTCTAGCCATTTTACTTAGATTAAAAAAAAAAAGTAGAACAATTCATTAAATGTTTAGCAAATCACAAGGAAATTCCAAATGTATTTTAAAACTAAACATCAGATCAGATCATATCAGTCGCTCAGTCGTGTCCGACTCTTTGCAACCCCATGAATCGCAGCACGCCAGGCCTCCCTGTCCATCACCAACTCCCAGAGTTCACTCAGACTCACGTCCATCGAGTCAGTGATGCCATCCAG
>NW_011495081.1:5835252-5837107 GCF_000754665.1 Bison bison bison | reverse complement strand
TGAGGTGGCCAAAGTACTGGAGTTTCAGCTTTAGCATCATTCCTTCCAAAGAAATCCCAGGGCTGATCTCCTTTAGAATGGAATGGTTGGATCTCACACCCCTCCAATTTCAATTTTGCTTAGTACTATTACTTTTTACAACTTTGAAAATGATTTTTGGTTTATAACTTCATCATATTACTTGATTTTGAAAATTTAGTATCTTTGTTTCACCTTTCTGTGCTCAATACTTTCATTTTCTGAGTCTAAGTCTTTGTAATAAAGTTTCCTTTATGTTCTGACACTCCATATTTCTTTTAGTTAGAATCTCTGGAATTCTATGATTCTTTCAAGTCAGATTATGAGACAAATAAAACAATGCCTACACTACCCCTTCATGAATTTCCTGTCGGTTAGATAAGTCAGATCGTAATTAGAAAGCTATTTTAAGATTTCTTTTTTTTCCACTTCCTGCAAAAGCAAACTGTGAAGCATTTATGCCCTGATTAAACTTTAAAAGGATTGTCAGTAATAGAATTTTAGGCAAACCTGGGGAGGGAATATTTTTATCTTAAATACATGGCAAACTGGAAGCAAATTATGACAGCATTCTCAATTACCACTATTTATTGTCTAGAGAGCGTGTATTATGAAAACAATTTTGAATCACCAAAACAAAGTTACTTCCAGTATGGTAAGACAGGAAAAAAGTTCTCAGATATGAAGAGTCATGTAGATGACAACTATTTGCTCAGTCGTGTCTGACTCTTTGAGACCCCATGGACTGTAGCTCACCAGGCTCCCCAGTCCATGGAATTTTCCAGGCAAGAATACTGGAGGGGTTGCCATTTCCTCCTCCAGAGGCTCTCCCTGACCAAGGGATCAAACCTGCATCTCCTGTGTCTCCTGCACTGGCACGTGAATTCTTTATCACTAGGGCATCTGGGAAGCCCAGATGACATCTAAGGATATAATGAAAGGAAAAAAACAGAAGAAACAAAACCTATTTTCTTTAATTTAGAAAAATATAGGTTTTCCAAATGGCACAATATTACATGACAAAGTAATATTATCTCCAGAGCTGAAAAGTAACTCTCTGTGCTATGTTTTTTATTTCATTCACTTGCTAAAGTAATTTTTCTTCTGAAATATGAAACAGTCCCCTGCCTTCTTTAAGAAAATGTATACATGTCACAATTACATCTATTCATGACAAAACAGTGAAGTGCTCACTGTGTAAGCACTCACTACCACTCTACTGTGTAAGACGTATACTATTAGACTCGAAATAGAAGCTTGCTACCATATACAAGTGGAGGAAAGTTTAAAACTGCGCTAATCTCAAAGCATAAAAATGGATGCTTCCTGAGGCCAGAACTGTGATTTCTTAATATTTTTCATAGTTTAAAAAAAAAAATCCTAAGCACTATTCTAGGAGAATGCGATGACACCCCACTCCAGTACTCTTGCCTGGAAAATCCCATGGACGGAGGAGCCTGGTGGGCTGCAGTCCATGGGGTCGTAAAGAGACAGACACGACTGAGCGACTTCCCTTTCACTTTTCACTTTCATGCATTGGAGAAGGAAATGGCAACCCGCTCCAGCGTTCTTGCCTGGAGAATCCCAGGGACGGGGGAGCTTGGGGGCTTCCGTCTATGGGGTCGCACAGAGTCGGACACGACTGAAGCGACTTAGCAATAGCAGCAGCAACCCTAACTTAACCAGTGAGTGGAGGAGGCCAGTGAGAGCAGCTCAGAGCCCAGCTTGAGGGCCAGGCATCTTTCGTCCCAGCACAAGGATCTCAGGGAGGCTTACTCTGGGTCAGAGCATCTGGTCTTAAGGCCTGCTCCTCCTCTCCCTCCCACCCAAGTCTGCT
>NW_011495081.1:5823125-5835152 GCF_000754665.1 Bison bison bison | reverse complement strand
AGCGTTCTTGCCTGGAGAATCCCAGGGACGGGGGAGCTTGGTGGGCTGCCATCTATGGGGTCGCACAGAGTCGGACACGACTGAAGCGACTTAGCAGCAGCAGCAAGCACTATTCTGCCTGACTGTGACTCCTTGGTCTGTAGTACAGACTAAGGCTTCTTAAAACTCAGTCATTGTTACAGTATCTTTAAGATTTCTGCCATATTCTCATACTTAATACTCTTTTTTTTTTTGGTAAACCAAGTCATTTTTATTACTCAGCTTCATTCTAAAACCAAATTATCCACTATGATATATATTTATGTATAGTAAAATATTTTATAGTAAAAATATAACTACTTACATAAAAATCGTTCACCTGCATATCACTTAAAATTATTTTTGCATATAATCAATAAAGTGTACCACACTTGAAGAAATAGTACTGAAACATACCATACTTTATGTATTTGTGATTTATATATGAGAGGCCTCACTGAAAAGATTAAAACCTGTATTTGCATCTATGTTCTAATCAAAAAGGATTTTTTGAGTCCCTATGATTAAATGATTGCCATATATTTTCTTAAGAACAGTTTTGGCATTTCAAATTAATCCATGTCATTAGAAAGAAGAATGTGCTGGTAACATTACTAAACAATGAAGGAAATGCTTTAGAGAACCCACCTGCCTATACAACACCAGACTTCATGCTATTTTAGCAACTTAACCGAATTTACTTGGACAGTAAGTTATAGGTTCTTGGCTTTAACATGGAGGATAGGTTAACTATTCTTGAATTTATTCACACAGCAAGACCCCCTACTTTATGGGAGTGCCAGGCATCCTTTCCTCTCAATTTCCTCACATACTTTTGAAGAATTCTCTCTCTCAAACTGTGTGTTGTCTTCCATAACTAAATTCTGCCAGCCTCAACAAAGCCCTCTCCTGCAACTCTGAATTTTTACCAAGGCAGTCAGAAGCTCTTCACAGCAATAGTGGCACTTTAGATAATAGCAATGGTGCCCTGACCAGGCTGCTCTAGCTGTGAAATAGGTGCTATTTTTTTAGCCCTCTGCAGTCCCCTTGGTCCCTATTTTATTAGACATAAGCCTTCAGCCACCTATCAATTCTGTGAGCCACATGAAACTCTTCTAATAGCTATCTTTGCACTTGGCAGGAGTTGGTTTTTATTGCTTGCTAAAAAAGAACTTTAAATAGTACAAAACAAAAAGATTTTTATGACTGAAAATCTGATCAACTCAGTTTTCCCAAGTCATCTAAACAAGTATATGGATCATCAAAAATTTCTTTTCACCAAGTTTTTTTGGACCAAAAGAATTTTTTTGATGATTAATTTCACTGTTTTCTACCTACAATGAAATAATGTATCAGAAGTATAAGCTTACCTTAGATAGCCAATCTGAAAATGAAAGTTGCTCAGTCATGTCCGACTCTTTGCAACCTCATGGACTATACAGTGCATGGACTTCTCTAGGCCAGGAGTGGGTAGCCTTTCTCTCCAGGGGATCTTGCCAACCCAGGGATCGAACCCAGGTCTCACACATTGCAGACGGATTCTTTACCAGCTAAGCCACAAGGGAAGCCCAGGTCAGCCAATCTATTCACTTTAAAATCAAAATCTTTACCATAAGGAAACAGTCAAAATTTTAAAACAGAAGTTTTTTTTTTTTTAACACTTCTTTGCTCATTTCAGTGATTCATCTTGTGTCATAAGACATTCAAAATAAAGACTGTCACAGAAATATTTTATGAGAAATGTAATCCATTATAAAGGATAGTCTACCTCACACCTTTAAAGATTAATTTTGCTTCTTTTTTCATTGAAGAATAATTTACATGTTGTTATGGTCTGTCTAGTACTGATGTTTTAGAGAACGCTGACAAATGGGGTGAAAAGAACAATGCAAGTCTTACCTGGGAGAAAAGTGCTGTCACTGACTAATTAGCTCTGTAAATACACAGTTATGTACAGATATACATTCTTCATCTTCACTTTAAGAGACGAACAAATCAAGCTGACATCTGACATTTTTCACTATCTGCTCAACCATCTATATGTGTGTTTTCAGAGTACAAAAATTAATTTTAACAGTGATGACCCTTAAGCCATCAAAAAAGACTAAAGTGTTATTTTCATTGTTGGGGGAAAAAAAAACAGAAATGTGTCAGTCTCCCAATGCTGAATTGTTATATGCAACCATAAAATTAAGCATTTACTATGTACCAAGCATTGTTTGTGCTAACACCAAGAACAGAATGAAAAGGCAAAAAGATAGCACACTGAAAGATGAACTCCCCAGGTCGGTAGGTGCCCAATATGCTACAGGACAAAAGCAGAGAAATAGCTCCAGAAGGAATAAAGAGGCTGAATCAAAATGGAAACAATGCCCAGTTGTGGATGTGTCTGGTGGTGAAAGTAATGTCCGATGCTATAAAGAGCAATATCGCATAGGAACCTGGAATGTTAGGTCCATGAATCAAGGTAAAATGGAAGTGGTCAAACAGGAGATGGCAAGAGTGAACATCGACATTTTAGGAATCAGTGAACTAAAATGGACTGGAATAGGCAAAATTAATTCAGATGACTGCTATATAATCAACTACTGTGGGCAAGCATCCCTTAGAAGAAATGAAGTAGCCCTCATAGTCAACAAAAGAGTGTGAAACACAGTACTTGGGTGCAATATCAAAAACAACAGAATGACCTCTGTTCGTTTCCAAGGCAAACAATTCATTATCACAGTAATCCAAGTCTATGCCCCAACCACTAATGCCGAAGAAGCTGAAGTTGAACAGTTCTATGAAGACCTACGAGACTTTCTAGAACTAACACCAAAAAAAGATGTCCTTTTCATCACAGGGGATGGAATGCAAAAGTAGGAAGTCAAAAGACACCTGGAGTAAAAGGCAAGTTTGGCCTTGAGTACAAAATGAAGCAGGTCAAAGGCTAACAGAGTTTTGTCAAGAGAATATACTAGTCATAGCAAATACCCTTTTCCAACAACACAGGAGATGACTCTACATGGACATCACCAGAGGGTCAACACCGAAATCAGACTGATTATATTCTTTGCAGTTGAAGATGGAGAAGCTCTATACAGTCAGCAAAAACAAGACTGGAAGCTGACTGTGATTCAGATCATGAACTCCTTATTGTAAAATTCAGACTTAAATTGAAGAAAGTAGGGAAAACTACCAAGCCAGTAAGGTATGACCTAAATCAAATCCCTTATGATTATACAGTTTAAGTGACAAATACACTCAGGGGATTAGATCTGATAGAGTGCCTGAAGAACTATGGAAGGAGGTTCGTGACACTGTACAAGAGGCAGTGATAAAGACCATCCCCAAGAAAAAGACATGCAAAAAGGCAAAATGGTTGTCTGACGAGGCCTTACAAATAGCTGAGAAAAGAAGAGAAGTGGAAGGCAAAGGAGAAAAGCAAAGATATATCCATCTGAATGAAGAGTTCCAAAGAATAACAAGGAGAGATAAGAAAGCCTTCCTAAGTGAACAATGCAAAGAAACAGAGGAAAACAATGGAATGGGAAAAACCAGAGATCTTTTCACAAAAACCAGAGATATTAGGGGAACATTTCATGCAAAGATGAGCACAATAAAGGACAGAAATGGTATGGATCTAACAGAAGCAGAAGATATAAAAGAAGAAGTGGCAAGAATACACAGAAAAACTATACCAAAAAGATCTTCATGACCCAGATAACCACCATGGTGTGATCACTCAGCTAGAGACAGACATCCTGGAGTACGAAGTCAAGCGGGCCTTAGTTAGGAAGCATCACTACAAACAAAGTTAGTGGAGGTGATGGAATTTCAGCTGAACTATTTCAAATCCTAAACGATGATGCTGTTAATATGCTATACTCAATACGCCAGCAAATTTGGAAAACCTAGCAGTGACCTCAGGACTGGAAAAGGTCAGTTTCCATTCCAATCCCAAAGAAAGGGCAATACCAAAGAATGTTCAAACTACTGCACACTTGCCCTCATTTTACATGCTAGCAAAGTAATGCTCAAAATTCTCCAAGCTATGCTTTAGCAGTTCATGAATTGAGAACTTCCAGATGTTCAAGCTGGATTTGGAAAAGGCAGAGGAACCAGAGATCAAATTGCCAACACATGTTGGATCACAGAAAAAGCAAGAGAGTTCCAGAAAAACATCTACTTCTGTTTTATTGACTACACCTTTGACTTTATGGCCTTTGACTGTATGGATCACAACAAACTGTGGAAAACTCTTAAAGAGATTGGAATACCAGACCACCTGACCTGCCTCCTGAGAAATCTATATGCAGGTCAGGAAGCAACAGTTAGAACTGGACATGGAACAACAGACTGGTTCCAAATAGGAAAAGGAGTACGTCAAGGCTATATATTGTCACCCTGCTTATTTAACTTATATGCAGAGTACGTCATGAGAAATGCTGGGCTGGAAGAAGCACAAGCTGGAATCAAGATTGCCGGGAGAAATATCAATAACCTCACATATGCAGATGACACCACCCTTATGGCAGAAAGCGAGGAGGAACTAAGAGCTTTTTGATGAAGGTGAAAGAAGGTGAAAAGCTGGCTTAAAACTCAACATTCAGAAAACTAAGATCATGGCATCCAGTCCCATCATGGCAAATAGATGGGGAAACAATGAAAACAGTGACAGACTTTATTTTCTTAGGCTCCAAAATCACTGCAGATGGTGACTGCAGCCATGAAATGAAAAGATCCTTGCTCCTTGGAAGAATAGCTATGACAAACCTAGACAGAATATTAAAAGGCAGAGACATTACTTTACCGACAAAGGTCCCCCCAGTCAAAATATGGCTTTTTCAGTAGTGATGTATGGATGTGAGAGTTGGACCCTAGAGAAGGCTGAGCACCAAAGCACTGATGCTTTTGAATTGTGGCGTTGTAGAAGACTCTTGAGAGTCCCTTGGACTGCAAGGAGATCAAACCATTCAATCCTAATGGAAATCAATTCTAAATATTCTTTAAGAGTACTGATTTGGAAGCTGAAGCTCCAATACTTTGGCCACCTGATAAGAAGAGCTGACTCATTAGAAAAGACCCTTATGCTGGGAAAGACTAAAAGCAGGAGGAGAAGGGGATGACAGAGGATGAGATGGCTGGATGGCATCACTGACTCAGTGGACATGAGTCTGAGCATGCTCTGGGAGATGGTGAAGGACAGGAGGGCGTAGCATGCTGCAATCCATAGGGTCGCAGAGTCAGACACGACTGAGGAACTGAACAACAACAAGCATTATTTTAGATGCTTTAGGTTTATTACTGATTTAAATCTTTGTAACTACCCTATGAAATTGATATTTAGTTACTAAATGCCTAGAACAGAGTTGGCATATAGTTGTTGTTGTTGTTTAGTCATTAAGTCCGGTCCAACTCTTTGCGACTCCATGAACTGCAGAATGCCAGGCTCCTCTGTTCTCTACAATCTCCTGGTGTTTGCTCATATTCATGCCCATTGAGTCAGTGATGCTATCTAACCACTTAATCCTTTGCAGCCCCGTTATTCTTCTGTCTTCAATCTTTCCCAACATCAGGGGCTTTTTCAATGAGTCAGCTTTTTGCATCTAGTGGCTAAAACATTGGAGCTTCAGCTTCAGTATCAATCCTTCCAATGGATATTCAAGGTTGATTTCTTTTCTGATTGACTGGTTTGATCTCCTTGTAGTCCTAGGGAGACTCAAGGGTCTTCTCCAGCACCACAATTTGAAAGCATCAATTTTTCGGTGCTCAGCCTTCTTTATGGTCCAACTCTCACATCCACATGGGTATTTAATATTTATGAATAAATAATGATTCGTACCTATTTTGCAGATAAGGAAACAAGTTCCTAAATTATAGAGCTGGCTCAGAGTCACAGAACTAATATGTGGTAGAGTCAGAATTCAAACCCAGGAAATTACCTCATCGGCAGAGTCCACATAGTTAACCCTTCTCTCTTCTGCATGTGTAACATAAATGCTGCCTTTTCTCTAAAGATACAATCTATTATTGCTGTATATATGCAATAGAAAGATAAGGAAAACTTTGAAAAGGTAACTCTTAGCTTTCTTATTTACCTAGTTTTCAAAGTATATATAGACTGTGTCAATTTCCTGTCACCAACCAGAGTGTTACTTAATTTTTGAGCCTCATTTTCCAGGGATAATAATGATTTCTTGCTCTACAGAGTTAAATAAATGGACATCAAGTGATTAGAACAGTGTCTGATACACAGTAATGTGTATTAGTTAATGTTATTACTTAATGTTCACCTAAAATGTCATTGTCTTATCATGGAAGAGAACAGTTCATACCGAAGTAATTACTGTTAAATACCCTGCACCCTGTATGACACCCAGAGGACAGCTAAACAGTTAACCACATCAACATAAATCATTAATGTTCACTACAAGTTATACTCTTTTGATTTTTACTCACAACACTGCCAGATGTTTTCAGAAAATTTCTCATATTGCCTAAATACCTTTTCAATAATTATGATCACTTTGTAGTATAGTCGAAAGACCTATTTAAAGAATTGTTCTTATCTCCCTTCTTTTCTGATTGGTAATTTTCTCCCCTATAGCTCAGGAACCCTTTTCTACTTTCTTTTTCAATATGTTAAAGTGTATTACATAAGAAGCTTAATGGTAATCTACATATATAATCACTTAAAATCAAGAGAATCTCTGAATGCCCATGTAACTGTCAAAGGCATTTTATACCCTTCTAACCTTAAGATCAACAGCAACCTGCACACTTTTGCCTCAAATTACATGCATTTTCTTTAAGATTATGGAACATATTGCAACAACAGCATATAATTTTCCAACATAATAATTCCTTTGCAGTTGAAAGGCATCCTGTAATATTATCAGCATCAACAGGAAAAGGCCCCCAATTTTCACTGTGACAAAGGTTTTGGGGGGAAGCTTTTTCCTCAGTAAACAGCAATTTTCACATGCATAACTGTAAAACACACGGGATAACATAACTAATCATTCTTGACCCTAGACCATCACAAAGCAATGAATTATCATTCAACTTACCTTAAAAAAAAACTAGAAAAATAGTTTAAAATTTGATTCATAAGGAAAAAAGAAGAGCAGTTTACTTTTATTAAGTTCCTACCAGCTTCCCAGGTAGCCAATGGTTAAGAATCCACCTGTCAATGCAGGAGACGCAAGAGAAGTGAGTTCGAGCCCTGGGTTGGTAAGATCCCCTGCAGAAGGAAATGGTAACCCACTCCAGTATTCTTCCCTGGAAAATTCCATACAGTGCATGGGGTCACAATGAATTGGACACAACTGAGCTACTGAGCACACACAAAGTCCCTATTAATAAAACACTGCTGGAGGACTTCCCTGGTGGTTTAATGGTTAAAATCTGCCTTCCAATGCAGGGGACGTGGGTTCAATTCCTGGTCAGGGAACTAAGGTCCCACATGACACCAGGCAACTAAGTCTGTGTACCACAGTGAAGACCTAGCACAGCTCCGTCCCCACCACCAAAAAAAAAAAAAAGCTGCTGGGAAATGCTGATTCAATTACCTTTATTTTTATACAGTAATTTATTAGGCAATAGACTTAATGGTATACGAAATAAATGTCTTTCAAGCTAATTCTGTGCTTTATATGTATCTTTTATGCATTCTAAAAGATCACAATTAGTTAATAAGAATTTTTCAGAATCAGGACCTTGAGTAAGTACTACGTTTACAAAAACTAAAATAAGGAAACAGTATTTACTAAATCAACATGTATTGTAAACTTAGCAGCCTGCGATTTAGCAATATTTTATCCCAACAACTAATTATGTAGGAGGTGTTAAATTCAAAGTCTTCTGAACTTGGAAAAGTGCATGTAATAAATGCGCCTTTTTACAAAATTAGATACAGAATAGTATTTGTCAAATGTAATTTTATTCTCCAACTGTTTGGTGACATTGCTGAAAAACAGACTTAAGAAAATACATGGTAATTCAAATTAGAAAGCAAGATTATGAACTTTAAAAGTGTTTTTGAAAAAAACCTGATAAGCATGGTAAGTAGTATGATTTTCCCTTATAATTTTCTCCTTCTCAACTCTATTAGAAATTCTAAACTTAGACAAACAGAATAAGAAAAATAAGTTTTATCTCCATACACCATATATAATCTAGATCCCTTCAAAATTAAAACAGAGAATAGTAATTATGTCTGACCTCTGTACTACTTCATTAACTGTACATGAATAGGCCTTCCACTGAAATTCAGAAAACTGAAAATTATGCCTCTGAACAACTGTAAACCCTTTTGGATGGCAATTATGAGAAGTCTGATATAATGGGAGAGTCTTGAGGGGCAGAGGATATGTGATCAAGCCTAGATTTTACACCTTACTAATTGTGTGTTTCAGGCAAATCACTTGATTATAACTAAGAATTGGTTTGCTCAGCTGCAAATATAAAGATAGTATTACCTACCTTATGGGACTGCTGAGAGGATAACACCAGATAAGATTTAAAGTATGAAGTATAAATTAGTATAAAACAGTACATGGAAAAAAAAAAGGGGAGGGGGGAGAAAGTATTAGTCACGCAAGTCATGTCTGACTTTGCAACCCATGGATTATAGCCCGCCAGGTTTCTCTGTCCATGGAATTCTCCAGGCAGGAATACTGGAGTGGGTGGACACTCTCTTGTCCAAGGGATCTTCCCGACCCAGGAATCAAACCCAGGTCTCCTGCATTGCAGGCAGAGTTTTTACCGTCTGAGCCAATGAGTAAGAGTTCACTGGGTGAGGCAGGGAAGGGCACAGAGGACTAGGGAGAGAGCCGTGGCAGGAACAAGGCCGCGCTGTAGCAGGTTTAAGAGATAACAGGAAGGGAGAAATTGGAAGAAGGAAGCAGAGGCAAATTTTTGAAACAGTTTTTGCTGCAAAGAACAAAAGAGTTGGGGCAAGAGATGGCAGATATGCGTTCGGAGAAAGGGTATTTTCAAAGATGGGAGAAATAATGGCATATTATAATGCAGAAAGGAATAACGCAGGAGAATAAGCCAGATTCTAGAAATTCAACCATTGCTTTAAACAGGAAGTTGAGTGGTAAAGAATCCACCTGCCAGTGCAGGAGACACAGGTTTGATCCCTGGTCTGGGAGGGCTCACAAGACGCAGAGCAACAAAGCCCTTCCATGTGGCCTAAGTACTGAAGCCCGCGCCCTAGAGCCCCTGCTCAGCAACAAGAGAAGATACTGCAATGAGAAGCACGTGCACCGCAACTAGAGAGTGGCCCCCACTTGCTGCAACTAGAGAAAAGCCCAAGTGGCAACAAAGACCTAGCACAGTCAATCAATTAATTAATTAAATTAAACAAAAATAGAGAGCTGATGACTCAAAGAAACTCAAAGAAACCCAACGAACCAAAATCCAAATGAAAAGACCCTAGAAGAGAGGGAAAAAAAGCCATCACTGTTTTGACTTTTGGCAGCAGAAGCAGGAAATCAATACTGACACAGATAAGAAGAAAATGAACTTTAATTTTAAGGACCAGACACAGACTGGCACAACAATCCTTGGTACCCCAGACACAACAGAGTCTGCACCCATTCACTAACTCCACCCTACAGGCCTTTGCCAAGAGTCACCCACAAGGCACAAGCACAAGCGGCTTACTCAAGTCAGAAGGCAGGACTGAAGCAGTGGAGAATCCCTGGAAGGAAGCTAGATTTCACAGTGAGCACCAGGCAGCAGTCATCCCCAACTCAGGAAAGGAACAGGAAGACAGAGACAGACATTCCTAATATGAAGTTCAAGGACAGGGCAGGGGAGCTGAGACAAATCCTAGTGGGATTCAGATCCCAAGTTCTGCTACAGGGGCAGTTCTGATCCTGCTCAACCTGATGCCCAAGGTGAAATAAAACACGAAAGCAACAGCAAGCAAAAAAACTCAGCTCAATTACAAACTAGAGTGACTCAGACTGCTATACATGTCGCCTTACAAAGAAGGCACATGCCCATCCCTGAGAATAGATTCCTTAATTCAATCTCTGCTTTTCATTTACAAACAATTTTGGCATTCAAAAAAAATTATAAGACATGCAAAGAAGCAAGAGAATTTGCTCCATCATGAAGAAAGCATACAGAACTGAAATAGAAGGGAAGGGAGCAGGGCATAACCTTTGAAAGAAGGACATAGCTCTTGAGGATACCACAAAAAATGGTTAGAACCGATTAGGCCCCAGATGGAAAAGATTTGACTTCCAATAGACCCTGAGCCTCATTACACATTTATTATAATATATTAACAAGCTATATGACATACCCACCTGTGCCATGACAATTCCAAGGCCAAGCATAAAAAGCCAAAAAAGTAGGTGGTGGCCCAATTCCTGAATACCAGCCCTTACTGAAAATAGCTGGAATAATCCTCCCACTTACTAGCCTATGAAATTACTCAGCCCATAAAACTCACCATACCACATTTCTGGGTTGCTCTCATCTTTTGAGATGGACCGCATTCTGTCTTATGGAATGTGTATCTCCCAGGGCCTCTTGCCAGCTGAGATGGACCACACTCTGTCTATGGAGTGTGTATCTCTCTCAATAAATCTACCTCTTACCTATCACTTTGCCTATCGCTGAATTCCTTCTGTACTGAGACATAAAGAACCTGAGCTTCATTAAGTCCTGAGACCTGGTGTGCAATTTCAATTAAAAGACAGTGGATTCAAGGCCCAGTCCATGGGTTCAACTCCCATCTGAGTTGTGCAATTTCAGAACCAGACTCAGAGACAGATGTTAGACCCAGATGTTAGAATTATCAGACAGGGACTTTAAAAAGACTGTATGTAGAGGAACTACTGGAAGTGGTACACAACACTAGAAAGGAAAAGATGAAAGAAAGATGAAAGCTATATAAAAAGAGCCAGGATAAATGCTAGATATAAAAATTATATAATAAAGAGAAATAATTTTTGTAATGAATTTATTAGGAGATGGACAAAGCAGAAGGGAAAATAAAACCAGTGAACTTGAAGACAGGTTCACAGAAATTATGCAAACTGAAATAAAAATTGGAAAAAAAAAAAACTACTGGAAAAAAGAATAGAGCAACCAATACCTGCAGTACAATCTTATATGTAATCAGAATCCCAAATAGAGAAGAAAGAACGAAGTAGGAAAAAAAAAAAGGTGAAGACATAATTGCTGAAAACATTCCAAAACAAACTAAAGAAAGATAGCAATCAAAAATCCAAGAAGCTCAGTTAACCCTACATAGGATAAATGCAAAGTAATCACATTTTAGGCAAATGCCAGAGAAACCACTAAAATCACAAGATAAAGAAAAAATTTTGAAAGCAACCAAAGGGAAAGCGCAGAGGACAGTCCCGGAAGCCATTACTCGGTAGGTGCCCAATATGCTACTGGAGATCAGTGGAGAAATAACTCCAGAAAGAATGAAGGGATGGAGCCAAAGCAAAAACAATACCCAGTTGTGGATGTGACTGGTGATAGAACCAAGGTCCGATGCTGTAAAGAGCAATATTGTATAGGAACCTGGAATGTCAGGTCCATGAATCAAGGTAAACTGGAAGTGGTAACAGGAGATGGCAAGAGTGAATGTCCACATTCTAGAAATCAGTGAACTAAAATGGACTGGAATGGGTGAATTTAACTCAGATGACCATTGTATCTACTACTGTGGACAAGAATCCATCAGAAGAAATGGAGTAGCCATCATAGTCAACAAAGGAGTTCTAAATGCAGTACTTGGATGCAATCTCAAAAACAACAGAATGATCTCTGTTTATTTCTAAGGCAAACCATTCAATATTACAGTAATCCAAGTCTATGCCCCAACCAGTAACACTGAAGAAGCTGAAGTTGAACGGTTCTATGAAGACCTATAAGACCTTCTAGAACTAACACCCAAAAAAGATGTCCTTTTTATTATAGGGGACTGGAATGCAGAAGTAGAAAGTCAAGAGTTACCTGGAGTAACAGGCAAATTTGGCCTTGGAGATG
>NW_011495081.1:5810981-5822417 GCF_000754665.1 Bison bison bison | reverse complement strand
TTTCACTTTTCACTTTCATGCATTGGAGAAGTCAATGGCAACCCACTCCAGTATTCTTGCCTGGAGAATCCCAGGGACAGGGGAGCCTGGTGGGCTGCCGTCTATGGGATCACACAGAGTTGGACACAACAGAAACGACTTAGCAGCAACAGCAGTAGTGATCACTCACCTAGAGCCAGACATCCTGGAATGCAAAGTCAAGTGGGCCTTAGGAAGGATCACTACAAACAAAGCTAGTGGAGGTGATGGAATTCCAACTGAGCTATTTCAAATCCTAAAAGATGATGCTGTCAAAGTGCTGCACTCAGTATGTCAGCAAATTTGGAAAACTCAGCAGTGGCCACAGGACTGGAAAAGGTCAGTTTTCATTCCAATCCCAAAGAAGGAGAATGCCAAAGAATGTTCAAAGTACCACAGAATTGCATTCATCTCATACACTAGCAAAAACATGCTCAAAATTCTCCAAGCCAGGCTTCAACACTACGTGAATCATGAACTTCGAGATGTTCAATCTGGATTTAGGAAAGGCAAGAGGAACCAGAGATCATATTGCCAACATCTGTTGGATCATTAAAAAAGCAAGAGAGTTCTAGAAAAAACATCTACTTCTGCTTTATTGACTATGCCAAAGCCTTTGACTGTGTGGATCACAATAAACTGTGGAAAATTCTTAAAGAGATGGGACTACCAGACCACCTGACCTGCCTCCTGAGAAATCTGTATGTAGGTCAAGAAGCAACAGTTAGAACTGGACGTGGAACAACAGACTGGTTCCAAGTTGGGAAAGAAATATATCAAGGCTGCATATTGTCATCCTGCTTATTTAACTTATATGCAGAGCATATTATGAGAAATGCTGGGCTATATGAAGCACAAGCTGGAAGTTAAGATTCCTGGAAGAAATATCAATAACCTCAGATATGTAGATGACACAACCATTATGGCAGAAAACGAAGAACTGAAGAGCCTCTTGTTAAAGTGAAAGAGGAGAGTGAAAAAGTTGGCTTAAAACTCAACATTCAGGAAACAGATCATGGCATCCAGTCTCATCACTTCATGGCAAATAGATGGGGAACAATGGAAATAGTGAGAGACTTTACCCTTTGGAGCTCCAAAATCACTGCAGACGGTGACTGCAGCCATGTAATTAAAAGACGCTTGTTCCTTGGAAGAAAAGTGACGACCAACCTAGACAGCATATTAAAAAGCAGAGACATTACTTTGCCAACAAAGGTCCATCTAGTCAAGGCTATGGCTTTTCCAGTAGTCATGTACAAATGTGAGAATTGGACTATAAAGAAAGTTGAGCACAGAAGAATTGATGCTTTTGAACTGTGGTGTTGGAGAAGACTCTTGAGAGTCCCTTGGACTGCAAGGAAATCCAACCAGTCCATCCTAAAGGTAGTCAATCCTGACTATTCATTGGAAGGACTGATGTTGAAGCTGAAACTCCAATACTTTGGCCACCTGATTCAAAGAACTGACTCATTGGAAAAGACCCTGATGCTGGGAAAGATTGAAGGTAGGAGGAGAAGAGGACGACAGCATCTTCTGTCGTGGATGAGGTGGTTGGACAGCATCACTGACTCAATGGACATGCGTTTGGGTGAGCTCTGGGAGCTGGTGATGGACAGGGAGGTCTGGTGAGCCGCAGTCCATGGTGTTGCAAAGAGTCGGACACTGACTGAGTGACTGAACTGAACTGAACTGAAGGATAAGACAGGTGTTGGCTACAGAAATATCAAAGTACACTTCAGGAAGAATACTGTCAGAAATACAGAGGGGAAATTGACAATGATCAAAGGTTCAAATTCATAAAGGCATAATCTTTATGCACACACACACATATATATGCACTCAATAAAAATGATCCCAAATAAATAAAACAAAATTAACAAAACTATAGAGGAAAACACAAATCCACAATCACAGTTGAAGACGTTATGTCCTTCTCTCAGAAACTGATAAAAATCGTCCAAAAAAATATCAATAAGGATATAAAGTATTTGAATACTATCAACTTGATCTATCAGACATTTATAGAACACTAGATTTAATAAAAGCCAAATACATCTTTTTCAAGGGCATGGGAATATTAACTAAGGTAGATCATATGCTAGGCCATAAAAATGTTTTAATTAATATAAAGGAATGAAATCTAATCACAACAGAATTAAATTAGAAGTCAATAATAGAAAGTTCTGAATATTTTCCAATGTTTAGAAATTAAACAATGTACTTCCTAGTAGCCCATTGGTCAAAGAAAACTATTAGAGGAGAAACTTTATATAATTTGAGTATACACATATTGAAATTTGTAGAATGTAGTTAAAGCAGTTTTCCTAGCTTAGAGCGAAATTTATAGCTTTAAGTGACTATATTAAGAATGTAAGAAGACAGGTGTACATTCAATAATGAATGGTTCTACATTAATAAACCAGGAAAATAAAAGCAAATAAGTAGAAGAAAGGATATTATAAAATTAAAAACAGAAATCAAGTGAAGAGAAATGAACAAACAATATAAAAATGTCCACAAAGTAAAAGTTTGTTCTTGGCAAACAAGATTAAAGAAAGAGAAAAAACTCTAGTAAGCCTCATTAGGAAAAAATAAATAGAAAACACAAATTACCAATATAAAGAATCAAAGGGAAAACATAACTACATAATTTATAGCAATAAAGGACTAATAAGGCAACAGTATGAACATTTTGGAGTGGGTTGCCATTTCCTTCTCCAGGAGATATTCCCAACCCAGGGATCAAACTTGGGTCTCCCGCATTGCAGGCAGACTCTTGACCCTCTGAGCCACCAGGGAAGTCCTGAAGGATGTTAGACTTCTTAAACAAAATAGACAAATTCTTGAAAAAGTATAATTCACCTATGTTGACAAAACAGAAAATAGAAAGAAACTCTCAACAGCCCTATAGCCTCAAAAAATAAACACATACCTGCAAAACTTTCCACAAAGAAAAATTCAGGCCCAGTTTAATTCCCTAGTAAATTATATTAAACATTTAAATAATTAACAATAGCAATCTTACACAAAGTTTTTCAGAAAAGAGAGAAAATGGAGTTATTTCCCAATTATTTTTGGAGCTGGAATAACCATACTAAATTTAAACACTGAGGCTTCTGTGGTGGCTGGGACAGTACACGCAAGCAATCTAAATTAACCAAAATAACATTTAAAAGTAGAATAAGATTATTTAACTTTATGTGACTTTAAAACTGATTGTGAACCTATAGTAATCCAGACAAAAGTATTAGCAAAAGGATAAACAAATATATTAAACAGAATATAGTCCAAAAATAGATCCATCTTGCCAAGACAGTCCAATGGAGAGAGGAAAATCTTTTCAACAAATGATGAACACTGGATATCCTTACTGAGGGAAAACCAAAAACATGACTTCGTATACCACAGGATACACAATTCCCAGGCAGCACAGTAGGAAAGAATCCACCTGCCAATGTAGGAGATGCAAGAGACATCTCTGGGTCGGAAGGATCCCCTGGAATAGGAAATGGCAACCCACTCCAGTATTCCTGCCTGGAAAATTCCATGGCCAGAGGAGCCTGGTGGGCTCTAGTTCATGGGGTCGCAGAGTCGGACATGACTGAGCACGCATGCAGGCGAAAGTAAAAGCAAACTACATATCTTCTAGAAGAAAACATAGGAGATTATTTTCATGATCTTCCTAGAGAAGACACAGAAAGCACTAATCATAAAACAAAAATCTGATAAATTACAGTTCACCAAAATAAAAACTTCTCCTTGAAAAATACCATTAGGAAAATCAGCTGGCAAGCCACAGACTAGGAGAAAATACATACACTTATATATATATAAGATCAAGTCTCTTTTTCAAAAGAGACTTCACACACAAAAAAAATTCTACAAATGGCTAAAATCACATTAAAAATCAGCTTAACACCATCAGCCATGAGAGAAATACAAAACCACAGTGAGATATCACTATGAACACAGGAGAATGTGCAGTGGAGTGGTTCTCAATGAGATAGGGAGGTTTGCAATTTTTACAACCAGGAGACATTTTTAGTTGTTATTGGCATCTAGAATGCTGTGAACCATCTTACAATGCACAGGATAACCCCACAGAACAATTATCCTGCCCAAAATGTCAATGGTGGCAAAACTGAAAAACTCCTAAGAGATTAATTTAGACTAACAGCATCAAATGTTGGGGAAGATGTACAGCAACTGGAACTCTGGAATATATTACCAGAGAGGATGCAGAATAGTTCATTCATTTTGTTTGACATTTGACAGATATTACTGTACTAAGTGTAAATAACTTCTTGTCAAATTAAATGCCAAATAGCTTACAGGGCCATGCATGATCTAAAGCCAGTGTACTTCTCCAGCCTCATATCTCCGTTAACTGAGGCACAAGAATGATACAGTACTAAAAATTTTTTCCAAAAAGTCTACTTGATTTTACTGACAGAAATCTTAAAAATCCTGAGACAAAAAATAATAGTAATAATTAAAATAAATTAAAAAAAATTCCTGAGACAAAAGAAACCTTAAAATCATTTAGCTCAACTTATTACCTAGAGCAGGGATAATAATATATTCTTGACAGTGAAATATCTACTGTCTCACACTGTTATGGCAAAATCTCACTGATCTATCTAATAAAAACTTGAGAAACAACTCATATTATAAAAGTAATGATCCTCTACTCTTTTTGTAAACTGAGTTAACTGGAGATTATTATAGTTACTGATTTCCTTAACAAACCTCACAATATAATCTGAAAAAATTAATATGGTAGTTTAGAAAGATACTATCTCTTTATAAATACCACAACCCATTTCACAAAGGAATGAAATCAGTGAAAAACAAGTCTTTAACTAGCCTAAATCAGTATTATTCAATAAAGATATAATGTAAACTATAAATGCAAGCCATATACACAATGTTTACAAAGCAGATGGATGAAGTTAATTTTGATAATACATTTAGGGTATACGTGACCCCATGAACTGTAGCTTGCCAGGCTCCTCTGTCCATGGAATTCTCCAAGCAAGAATACTGGAGTGGACTGCCATTCCCTTCTCCAGGGGATCTTCCCAACCCAGGTATCAAATCTACATCTCCTGCCTTGCAGGACGATTCTTTACCATCTGAGCCACCAGGGAAGCCTGGTAATTTTGATAGAATGTTTACTGTATATGTATAAAATATGCAAAACAGCCAATATATCCAAAACATTATCACTTCAATATTTAATAAACATAAAAGTAATAGATTATTTTATATTCTTTTTCTGTACTAAGCCTTCAGAGCCCAATGTCTGTTTTATACTTACAGCACACCTCATTTTTGACTAGCCAAGTTTCAGGTGCATAATAGCCACATGTAGCTAGTGTTTACTGGATGCTAATGTCGCACACTTCAAGGAAATTCACATGGATTATTTCATTTAATACTCCCTGAGGCTGCTCAGTGGTAAAGAATCTGTCTGCCAATGCAGAAGATGCAGGTTTGATCCCTGGGTGGGGAAGATCCCCTGGAGAAGGAAATGGCAACCCACTCCAGTATTCCTTGCCTGGAAAATTCCATGGACAAAAGAGCCTGTCGAGCTATAGTCCGTGCTCACAAAGAATGGAACGTGACTTTAGCCAACACAAGGAAAATACAGGGGAAAATAACTTGCCCGAGTTCCCAAGATTAGTTAGTGGTAGAATTAGAATTTTAAACGAATCAGCATTACTCAGATATGGTCCAAATCACTATGCAATTCCACCTCAAATCAACTTTTTTCTTTTACACTATTACAGAAACTTTCAATTAACCAAATTAATACTTTTGATTCCTGCTTTGATATCATATATTCATTGTACAGAAACCTGTATTTCTGGTCACATAAAAAAACCTGATTTTCCCCCTGCAATAAGAATTGAAAACAAAAGACTTACCATTAAAATGAGTTTTTGATACTTTTGTTTTAGGTCTGATACACTTGCAGATGGGTCTGCTCCCAGAATGCTGTACCAATCCTTTTTTGGTATCTGCTCAAACGCCATCATCCCCTGAACAAGAAGAGGTCCTTTTCAGATCAGCTGAATATAAATATTGACGACAATTCATTACAGTTTGCGTATATCTGGGAAATAACTAGGTACAGCTTCCCTAAGTTCTGTAATATTAAGTCATGATAATAATGCAAGCCTGAAGAAGCAAATATTTTCATTTGAAACGCCCCAAGAATTTCACGTTTAAGTATATAGACAAGTGTGGAAAAATCTGTTAGATGTTTCATGATATACGCTTATATCTTAAATTAATGACTATACAACAGCGTAAGAAAGAAAAAGAATTCGATAATGAACCCGAGCGGTGGATGGCCCTCTAAGAAAGGTGTTTCTGCTAATCTCTTGGTAAAAGCGACACAGAGTAGGTACTCATTAAACATACTAGTGGAGAAGGAAATGGCAACCCACTCCAATATTCTTGCCTGGATTAATAAGTGTTTATAAAATGAATAAATATTCTTTAAAAGCAAAACGAGGAATTAAAATCAATTTGGGAGCATTCCCTCTTAATGTCTCCAGTTCACTTCTTGTCTTTCGGGTTATCTTCAAAGAATAACACGCCAAATAGCCAGTCAGCACTGGCAGGTGGAGAGCAACAGTCCCTCAGTTATTGGACAGGCGCTCAGATCTCGCAAAGAGCTCCTGAAACTCTTCAAGGGAAGACGTGACAACACTCCCGAACCGAAGAGAACCCGCTAGGAGCCCCAGAACCAGGCAACTTCTTCCCATAGCCGCGAACTCAACGAGACATCCGGGGCTTCCTCAAAATTGGGACTCGGAAATCTACTGCACTCACAGTGCCCTGTGTCGCCCAGCCACAGACTCGTACCCTCTCCTGGATCCGCTCGATCACAAACTTACCAACGGTAGAGCCACTAGAGCCCACTCCTCGCTTGCTGTCTGCCAAACCTCGGAACCGGCTTCTGCTTCCGCCGGAAGTCACTGACCTAACGCGGTCAAGTTTCCAGCCGAGCCGCAATGGCGGAGGCACCGATCGGAAGCGCCGCTCCGCCCTCTGGACGCGGTCGCTATGGTAACCCATCGCCTCTACCTCAGGAGTTTACCAACAGTAAGTGCGGGCGCGGTGGGAAAAGGTTTCCTTCGCCTCTTTCTAACTCGCTCTTGTCCTGGCTCCCAGACTGTCGTTTCTCTCCTCTTCCTCAGCGAGTACCCTCAGCACGCCCCTCCAAGCTTCCTCCGCCTTCCCCAAAACTTCCTCCATATAACCTACCCGCTGCAGCTCCCTGTCCTTTCCCGGCTGACGACTGCAGTACTATGACGGGAGATGAGGGGTGGGGGGCTACGGAGGGGGTACAGTTGGGATTAGAGCGGGTGGAGGTCGATGAGAAGGGTGACAAGAACTGATTCCTCCCTTCTCCCTAGACTTCCTTTGGAATGTTCTCGTTCCAAAACTAAGACAACTAAAACCTATGCTGAGTAAAAAGTTTTTAATTTTTTTTTTTTGAAAGAAATGTTCAACTTAATTATTTCTTTTAGATTTTACTTTAGTGGGTTGCCATGTCCTTTTCAAGGGGATCTTCCCAACCGAGGGACTGAACCCAGGTTTCCCATATTGCAGGCGGATTCTTTACCATCTGAGACATCAAGGAAGCCCAAGAATATTTTAGTAGGTAGCCTAGTCTTTCTCCAACCCTGGAATCAAACTGGGGTCTCCTGCATTGCTGGCAGATTCTTTACCAGCGAGCTACCAGGGAATCCCAAAGTTTTTCAGTTTTAATATTATTTTTTTGGAAGAGATGTTCAGCTTATTTCTTTTAGATTTTAGAAACCGACTTGAAAAATGAAAACTTTTCAAAGTCCTTTCACACTCTTAGCAAGTCTTCCTATTCGCAGGGCAGCTATGACATCGTTCAAGCTCACAGAAAAAGCAAAATAAAACGCTCACTTTGAGGTAGTTATTGGGTACTCCAAATGGGCACTTTCCTCTCCCTGTCATTCGCTCTGTTGTTCGCTTTTACTGTCAAATCTATGTGCTGCTTACCTTAGATTTGTTGCAGAGAAGCCAATCCTGATTCCATGTTGGTCCTGTTTCTTTGACTTGTTTTTGCTGCTTCTGTTATAATCATACAGAATGGCCAGCCTTAAAGAATCCTGCCCCTCTGCCTGACTGTTAAACTAGAGTGCCTTTGTTCAGAACCCTGTCCACCCATAGCTGGCAGGAAGAAAGAAATTAACAAATCCCCTGCCTGAGGCTTGCCATTCTGTGAGATGTTTGCAATATTAATGGCTTTTTAAGCTTTGCTTCCTCACCTTCCCCCATGTCTGATCTATAAAAGAACCTGGCATCCAGACCCTGTAAAATGGTTATTTTCAGGTGCTAGCCTGCCATCTTCGCCATCAGCTGGCTCCCCAATTATAGTCTCTTCCTTGACTCAGCCTCTCATCTTGGATTGGTGCCTGTTGTGTGTCGAGCAGAGCAAGCTTGGACTCGACAACATATTGACTATTCTTGCTTGCATTTTACCTGGAGGTCAAACCTGCATCTTTGTTCTCCATAGCATGATATAAATTTCATTTGGAAATGTTAAGGTAGTTTTGTTGCTGTTACTCCTTAGATTTCTTTTCTTTTCTTTTTTTTTAATTTTATCTTTTACCACATATCCATTTGAGAAGCAGTCAAGACAAACCCTAAGCACATTGAAAAAGATATTTTGATATGGTCAGTTATTTAATGATGGTTCCCTGGTAGCTTAGCTGGTAAGGAATGGATCTGCAATACAGGAGAGCTGGGTTTGATCCCTGGGTGAGGAAGATCCCCTGGAGAAGGAATTGGCTTACCCACTCCAGTGTTCTTGCCTGGAGAATTCCATTGACAGAGGAGCCTGGCAGGCTACAGTCCATGGAGTCGCAAAGAGTTGCACACGATTGAGCGACTTTCACCGAACTATAACTGAATAACTGAATGATACAGTTTAAAAATCTAAAAGGAAAAGTATAGTTTAGGTTCTTCACAGGATTTTGTCATGTTTAAAGGCAGACACAACCACCTTTATATCAATACTAAGTCAGAAGATCTGATTTTCATGACTGGTTTCAACATTCTGTGTGACCCTGCTGCTGCTGCTGCTGCTGCTAAGTCGCTTCAGTTGTGTCCAACTCTGTGGGACCCCGTAGACGGCAGCCCACCAGGCTCCCCGGTCCCTGGGATTCTCCAGGCAAGAACACTGGAGTGGCTTGCCATTTCCTTCTCCAATGCATGAAAGTGAAAAGTGAAAGTGAAGTCACTCAGTGGTGTCCAACTCTCCGCAATCCCATGGACTGCAGCCCACCAGGCTCCTCTGCCATGGGATTTTCTAGGCAGGTACTGGAGTGGGGTTCCATTGCCTTCTCCACTGTGTAGACCTAAGTATACCTAAAATGACAGAACTGTGTTATTCTGAAGACCTTCCTATACAGTACTATCAGAATGGCACCACTTTGAATTTCTCTAGCCCTGAAACTTCCTTTTTCCACTGCATAGTCCTTTGTATAGATAATTATACTCAAGCCCTTCAGTTTTTTATAGAAAGAGCACTTTATTTTGATTTATGATTGCATTAATGTATTGTGTTATCTCTTTTACTGCCTTTTTGAACAAAATTCTGAAAATTCTAATCACAGTATTTACTTTCTTGTATTTATTTATTTTTTGATATGGGAAGAGGTACACTTTTTTTGTCCCCACCAAATCCCAAATGTTCTGTCATTTCACAATAACATAGTTTACATCTGTAAAGCATACTTTAGTTTGCAACTTTTAATTTCATCTCCATTAAGTCATTAATCCTCCAAAATTACCAATCATTCATTGATATTATCCAAATCTAGTGCTTGTTTACATTTCCCTAGTTATCTCTGAATGGTCTTTTTATGATTGGTTTGCTTGAGTCAGAATCTGGAATCTACACATTGCATTTGGTTATTCTGTCTCTTAAATATCTTTTAAGCTATAGCAGTCCCAATACTTCACTACTACCTTTTTTTTTTCTTTTTTTCCCATTAGTTTATTGAAAAAACAGATATTGTCTTACAATGTGAACTTATCTGTTTATACCAGAATCCACTTTTTAAAACACCTTTTACAGAAATCCTTGCTCATTAGTCTTCCTTCATTTTTTTCATTTTTTAGAGCACTACTGTTCAATGGAAATACAGTGTGAGCCACAAATGCAAACCACACATGTGATTTTAAATTTCCTAGTAGCCATATTAGAAAAATAAAAAGAAACAGGTGAAATGGATTTTAATAATATATTTATTTACCAGTGTATCCAGAGTATGCTCATTTCAAAATGTAAACAATACAAAAATTATTAATGAGATATTTTACATTCTTTTTTTCATACTAAGTCTTCAAAGGCTGATGTGCATTTTACCTATAAAAATCATCTCAGTTTGGACTTGCCACTTTTCAAGTGCTCGATAGCTACATCTTACTAGTGACTACTTTATCAATCACAGGTCTAGGGGATAAAGTCCAGCATTCCTGCCCAGTATGATCCCAGTTTTCCAGCTTCATCACCTATTACCTTCATACATGAAGCAATCAAGCAATTGAATATTTTCTTGGTACTTCATAATTATATTTGGAGGCATCTCCTTGCTTATAACACCATACCTCTTTTCTTCCTCCTATCAGTTTTACTCCTTCTTTAAGACCTATCTCTTCCATCAAGTCTTTTGTGATGGCCCAATCCTTAGAAATTACCTTCTCTCAATTTTCAGAGCAGTCCTGGGTGTACTCCTCTTTTGTACTTATCCTATCCTATAGAGTATTATTATACACTAGATGTGTATTCTAGTTTCCTGATTGGATTGTAAACTCTCTAAGGGTAAGAACACCTCTTAGAGAAACTAAGCACCAGCTTTTATGCCACATACTCTGGGGTTCTAAAGATGTATGTCTACTATAGGTTTGTTTCTCAGTGTTTTTAGAAGGTAATATATTTATTTTATGTAAAACCAATATAGCGTAAATATAAACTATGTTAGCACAGTGGTTAAGACCATGAACTCTGGGATCAGACTCATAGATTTGAATCCAGATTCGGCCTCTTATTGGTTATGTGAAAACTTGAAGTTAATCTCTGCACCTTAGTTTCTTCCGCTGTGAAACAGAGATAATAATAGTATTGCCTTCAGAGGTTTGTTGTGAGGATTAAATGAGATGATGGTGTCTGAAAGTAGTAAGTACTCAGTAAAGAGTAGATCAGTCCTGGGTGTTCATTGGAAGGACTGATGCTGAAGCTGAAACTCCAATAGTTTGGCCACCTCATGCGAAGAGTTGACTCATTGGAAAAGACTCTGATGCTGGGAGGGATTGGGGGCAGGAGGAGAAGGGGACGACAGAGGATGAGATGGCTGGATGGCA
>NW_011495081.1:5796221-5810881 GCF_000754665.1 Bison bison bison | reverse complement strand
GATGAGATGGCTGGATGGCATCACTGACTCAATGGACATGGGTTTGAGTGAACTCTGGGAGTTGGTGATGGACAGAGAGGCCTGGCATGCTGTGATTCATGGGGTCACAAAGAGTTGGACACGACTGAGCGACTGAACTGAACTAAACTAAAAGAGTAGATATTGTGATTATTATTAATAATGAACTATTTGTTACTCAGTTTTGATACATCAGAATATTAAGAATTCATAACAGTATTTTAGGAATTTCTAAACGAAGCAAATGAAAGCCACAGACTATTGAATTGGAAAAATGAAACCAAACCCAAATATTTGTTGAACTGTAATTTGCCAGATACATTAAGCGCACAGGCAGAAACCTCTTAATTCCTGAATCGTCAACATCTAGCATAAGTGAAATAGGCATACATCAAATATTTAATTTCAAGATGATTCATCAAGTGCTATATCTAGCGTTAGATGTAGATGCAGAGATATAAATACAGATACAGATACTGATACAGATACAGCAGTCACATTCTTATTCAATTTGTTCCTTCAGCCCTTTGCCCATGCATAAACTTACTTATGTCCGCCATATGTTAACAAATTCTTATCATGAGATCATATTTGTGAATTATGCTTCTTGTGGATATTTGTAAAACATTCAGCATACTTCTATTAATTATTTCTTATCCTAGGATTATATTTACTTGGCTCTTTCCACTGATTTCATTACCAACTCTTCTTTCATATCCTTGATCTTATTTACCTCTGAATTTTTAAGATTTTTCCTATCAGTTAACTAAGCTGTATCTATTTTTAAGTACTGCAATATTGTAGTTATATATGAAAACTAGATGACCACCCCCCCCAACCAGGGCTAATAGACCCCACCTGGAGTCTATTAGCTAGTAATGAATTAAAAACAAAAAGAGACACAAGTAAATAGGACATGCTGCTAAGCTGCTAAGTCACTTCAGTCGTGTCCAACTCTGTGTGACCCCATAGATGGCAGCCCACCAGGTTCCCCCTCCCTGGGATTCTCCAGGCAAGAACACTGGAGTGGGTTGCCAGTTCCTTCTCCAATGCATGAAAGTGAAAAGTGAAAGTGAAGTCGCTCAGTTGTGTCTGACTCCTAGCGACCCCATGGACTGCAGCCTACCAGGCTCCTCCATCCATGGGATTTTCCAGGCAAGAGTACTGGAGCGGGGTGACATTGCCTCTTCCGACACAGTACATGCATAGCCTTCATTCACCTATTCATTTACTCAACAAATATTTATTGTACACTGTTACAAAAAATACAAGATAGAGTTGGCTGTAGCTCTATCAAAATCTTAAAGTTTATCTGGGTAGACAGACAGGCAACTGAAATAACTGTGCAAAGTGCTATGCCAGAGGAAATAAAGGTTAACTGTGATAGTTAATAACTTGTGGTTATGCGAATAGAATAAGGCAGATTACTTGAGTGATTGAAATCCTTGAATCAAAATGAGACTAATCCAGGAAGATATATGGAAGTGTTAAGTTTTAAATAATGCTCTGACAGAGAGGAGAGATGAATGGCTAGAATTAGAGAAATTTCCTCATTTTCTTTTTTGGCCAATTATCATAAAGCTTTAGACAGTATTGAGAATCAGCTCTAATGAATAATCCTACCTCACCTTTTAGAAATAGTTTTTTCCTTTCTCTGGTTGTATTCACCTGATCTATTCTCTATTCTGTCTTTCAACAGTAATCATCAGTGAACATTCACTGGGTTTAAGCAAGTCAGTGCACTAAGCAGGGGAGACCAAGGGGTAAATACTTTTCACTGTCACCGCACCTGCGGCTGTGTTTTTCCTGTGTGTTTCACTTCGGTCATGTCAGTGTTCTTTCAAGCTGGTTTCAGATTTCTTAAAGATTTTCAGTTATTTGGAATTTTTGTTCTTGTCTTCCAAGCTTCTTCACATCTGATGTTTTAATTGTTCCATGAACCTATTAACAACACTGAGTATAATCTATCTTCTGTTTCTCTTTAGTAATCATAATAAATACCAACTTCTTATTTCCCCATTCACTTTTTTTATCCCTTTCTCATATCTGATGACCACTTTGAAACCTTGTAATGATCTCTTCAAACCATGCAGTGATATGCATTAATATGCTCTAGCATTTTAGTCTTCCATTTTGGTTTCTTAAACCTGAATTTTTTTAAAGTTTATTTTATTTTTGTCATGTAATTGACTCACAGAAGAAAGGTTAATTTGAATGATCAAAGGGTGTTAATTTGTAGGTTAAAATGTGTTAAACAGTTGATATGAAGTCTGTTTAAGTCAATTAGAGTGTATAATGAAGATGTTTCTAGAGTGTTATGGAACCTTTTGAAGTCAACTTGGAATTCACTCCTGTGTGCCAACCATAGCACCTGGCTAAACATGCCGTTGCATTTAGGTTCTTAATTGCGGGTATATTCCAATATATATGAATAGGTCTACACACTTAAAGAAATTTGACTTTAAGATTCTGTGTTTTGCTATAGAAAATAAATTCGTGATTTAATTAATCATTATTAGTAAAATGAAAAACATACCGTGTAACACTGTTATCTTTGTTACTCTATTTTTTTCTAAAATAAAATGCAACTGAACTCAATAACCAACCAAACATTTCTGCATTTTCTGTTTGTTTTTAAAACTAGATTAGCATCATTATTGTTGAATTTTTTTAATACTAAGTACCTCCTATTGAAAGGGACCATACAAAGACATGTAAAATTTGATATACTCATTTAAAGGAATGATTTGTTTTCCCCTCCAAAATTATTTGAAATAATATTATGAAACATTATAGTGTTGGTACTGTCTTTGAAATTTTCAAAATAGATAATGTTATTATGCAGACTTTAATGTTTATATGCTCAGTTTCAATAGTTGAATATAATTTTGTGTAATGATAGGTATATTTAAGATGAGTGAAGCTTTGCAACTTCAACAGTTCAAATCCACAGAGATGGGAGGGTAAAAAACAAATTTTAAAATAGATTCTTCCCTTAGCCTCAGGATTACTCTAGAACTAGTTTTATTACTTGTGTCAGTTTACTAGCAATAAACACATTTAGCATTTCAACTTCTTTCAACCATTCATTTTAATTATTGAGAGAGTGATGAGAAACAGCTCTTACATGTTAAAGGAATTTCTGCAATGATGGATTAGATGCCAAAATAATGAAACCACATAGCTTAAAAAATATACTGAAGAATAGATGTTTTCTGATGAATTTCCACAAAAAAATCATATTTTTAAAATATTTTAAGCTATTCGTAGTGTTACTTTTTAATCAACTGTAGACATGGCATGAGAATAGTCTTTTGTTGCTCATTAGCAATTTCTTTAATGAGTTTTTTTTGTGTGATAGATAGTTAAAGTAACAGACAAATGACAGATTGTTTGCCTTTAATGATTTCCCTGTTTCAAGCCCATTACAAAGCAATTAGAAATCTGACAGCATTTTCACTCTGCATTACTGATCATCTAAAGTGATGAGGAATGAGAGGTGATGAATATTAATTGTATATTTTCATATGATTATCATAAATTATTACCTTGTCTGATGTGCTGCAGGTGAAGCGGGAGCATAAGAGAAAGACAGATATATTAATTTGAAAGACTATATGACTTCTTTTAAATATTTGTCTGTAGTGTAAATTCTGATCTGCAGTGTTAGTGTCCATGAATATTAAATTAATTCTCTTCAGTTTATAGTTACATTTGTGGTAACTGAAATAACTTTTCAGTACAAGAAAAGGAAAAATTATTTCATAGTACAATAGACATATATATATTTAAGTTCAGAATTTTAAGAAACTAATTTAAAAAATGAAATAGTGAATTTTGTTGATATACATATATGCAAAATTCAGATATATCATTACAAAAAATATATACTTAGATTTAGATCTTATGTTAGTCTGAGTTTAAAGTCAGGTGATCCTACGAAATAAGATAAGAAAGAGTAACCAGCTGTAAAAGATTTTTCTGAGTCCTCTGGAACAGTTCTTTTAGTCTTAATCCAGTATATATTCTGTTTCCCCAGTTTCTTGCTTCAGGGAGATGAGGCTAAGCCAGTCATCAAGACTCAAGTGTATTGTTACTTGGTTCTCAGCCTTGAGAGGTAGCAAAATTTGGTCCAGAAACTAGATAATAGTCTTTGGTATAGGAAGAATTGATAAGCATAAAGCATTTGACATGTTTAGAAGTGTATTTGGATCAATATACCAAAATAAGTTATATTTTGATATCTCTAATTATTAGCTGATAATCAATATGTACTTAATGAATAGAGCTGAATTACACTAGTAAAGCCATGTCTTGCTTCAGTCTTGTCTTTTGGACCTTTTGCTATGGATTGCTCTGTGGCATGTCATCTCTCAGAGAGGCATGCCATCCTGGATCCATATTTATTTATGAAGGTCATAATCCATATGATAATATGACCAAAAGTCCATGAAAACTGACTTTTTGCATGCTTTTTAGGAATTATTCTCCTTTATATTCAATTTTATGTATATGAAATTAAACCAGCAGATCTTCACAAATGACCTTTTAGTGTTCTGGAAAGTTGAGGAGAGTCATCTGAAACTCATTACATGTTTATTCAGGGAAAAGTCAGATATCAGGATGATAAAAGCAAATTATCAGTAAAAAGCATTGAGACCCTATTGTTTGGTAGCCCAATTTAATATTTTTACTGGCTAAGCTTTTCAACTGTATTATCATTTGTGTCTGATGCCCTCCCAGATTTTATTGTACAGAGCAGGCCCAACTAGTACATTTTATGGAATCAGAGTGGTAATTCCCATTGCCCTCAACTCCTTTCTGCTGATATTCTTTATCTCCTCTTAGCCCACATGTTAAGTTGATCCTTTGTATAGGCCAGTCAATTCTCCTTCTCTTTCCACTTCTCACATACCACCAACCAACATACTTACTTACTTGACTTTTGGCCAAAGTCTCCCTTTCTTTCTTTAGAAGAATTGGTTTAGAAATTTTACGTATTTTTACTCTGACACAGAACAGCTAGCTGTATCTGAGTTTATAGGAAACTGGGCTGTCAAACCACAGCATTGCAGGCAAATCAACAGCTGAGGAAACAAATAGTCCTAAATTGTAAATCATAAATAGCTGTATCTTCTCTAGTTACCTTGCTCCTTGAAAACCTGATTCATTTCCCCACACATACACTTGATCTTCCTTACAGTCTCCCTTTCTAACCAAATAGCAGCTATTCTTTACACTCTTCAAGTTCCAATGTTTTAATTTATATTTAAACACCACTCATGTTGTGATAAATGTTACTTATCATTTAGTCATAGAAGATCCTTTTAAGTCATTCACAAAGCATTCCCACTTTCCCTCTCAAAATTTCTGTCTAAAATGGGTTTATGCCTTGTATCAGTACAACAGGCTTCCCAGCTGGCACTGATGGTAAAAAAAACCTGCTTGCCTATGCAGGAAACGGTAAAAGATGTGGGTTCGATCCCCAGGGTTGGAAAGATCCCCTGGAGGAAAGCAGGGCAACCAATCCAATATTTTTGCCTGGAGAATCTCATGGATAGAGGAGCCTGGTGGGCTGCAGTCCATAGAGTCGCAAAGAGTAGGACATGACTGATGTGACTTAGCTGGAGAAGGAAATGGCAGCTCACTCCAGTATTTTTGCCTGGAGAATCCCATGGACAGAGGAGCCTGGTGGGCCATAGTCCATAGGGTAGCAAAGAGTCAGACACAAACCGAAGCGACTTAGCATGCACTCATGCACAAAGTGACTTAGCACGCATGCACACCAGTACAATGTCACTGAACTGAAGCAACAAGTCATTTAATTCCCTAGAGAAATGAAAGGTCAGCAAGTTGGAAAGAGAACTAAGGAAAAAAATTTCTTTTTAATTTCAGAAATTTCGGCTGATAGAGCTAAAACATAAAGGAGGCCAAGATTCCTGCCTAGTCATTAGAAAAGACATTGACTCAGTCCTGAAATAGGCCCCAAGAGAGAGGAGATATGTCAACATCTATTAGCTTAGCTTTAAAGACAATATTTGAATTACTTTCTTCCTAAGCCATTTACCCCTGTACTAGATTGGAGAATAGACTAAAAAGGCTTACAACACTTAAATAGAGTACACTGTTTTCTTATTACTTGATAATGTGACCTGCCAGTCTACCAGAAAATGATATTAAGGTGAACCCTTGTGTTAGCCTCATATTTGGCACCCTGCCTAGAAGGTGATATTTCAAATTTTGTAAATTTTCCAAGAGAATGTTCCATAATAGTTGCTATTGAAACAAATTGGAAGTACACATTTATGTAATCAGATTTGAAGGATTTGTTTCCCACTGAATTGAGCAGCTCTCCTGTTCTGTTTTGGTTGGTTTACCAAACCTTGCAGTAGCTTCCAAACCTCACATGATGGTTTTTAGAACCACTTCTCTCTCTGGCTCTAGAAAATGTATCCTATCCCTCTTACACTGGAAGTATAAAATCCAGAACACAAAATCAATATACTTCTGTGTCTTCTATGGTACCTGTAAACCAGAAATGGTATTTTAATAAAAGGAGAAAACTAAGAAAGGAAAGAACTTCTTAAATTCCAATTTACCACACAGGCACAAAGATTTTCAAATCATTTGTTCAAGTAGTAGCTCATGGGTTAGCGTTAACTTTTGAGGTTTCTTTGTGATCAACAGGCCTTTCAGTTTTCCATGGTCAAGTGCTCCATTTAACGCATGTGAATAATAAACTTATGCAAAATAAAAGGAAATTTCATGCTTGGGAGGTAAAGAAGTTTATGTAATTTTATCCTTACCTAAAGAACTGACTGTTAAAGTAACATAGAAAGGAAAGGAGTTTTTTTCCTGCCTTCATTTTGGAACATTGACTTACAAACCTTAAGACTTCCCATGTAGCATTCAAAAACGTTTTTGAGGCTGCTCCATTCTATGTGATAATCTTTCATTTCTAAAGAATTAGGTGTTCCTCTCTCTAAACAGGGAGCTAAAGCAAAGGTTGAATTCTTTTCCTATAAAATATGCATATTTATGAAAAAAAGTGTATACATTTGAAAAACTGCATGTATTTTTATGCTCCTATTTACTTGTTACTATGGCAACCACCAGACTGCCTAGTATTTATGTTGTCTAAGATTCAGAGTGCCTTTTCAAAAAAATAAATATGCCAGAACCGTGTATTGTATTTACTTTGGTGTTTAGAAAAATATTTATTCTAATGAATATTTTTTAAGAAAAATAGCAATAAATAGGGTAAACTTCAGCCCAGCTTGAATGGTACCTTTTCCTGTAGTACATTTTTGAAATCAAAACAATTACATTTTTCTTTTCCTTGTTATAAAAATCAGAATGAAGAATAGAAACAATGAATTTTCAAAACTTATGAATCAATGTTGAAAGGTACTCTCTTGATTTTTTCTTATTTGTATAACAATATTTTGATTTGCACCAAATTTCTGAAAATATAAAACATGAATACAGACAGAAATACTTAATGCTAGCTATATGAATCAGAAAATGTGAATAGTTGGCATTTCTGATCACAGATGGTTCTTTATGAATAAAAGATTTATATTTTGTACTTGAAAGACACGGTTACTATCATTTTTCTTGCTTTAATTATTTAAATTGTTTTCTGACATGTGTGATACATAAATATAATTTCTTAATGTTAAACATCAGAATGGAAATTATGAAGCATAAAATGAGACATGTTTCATGTCACGTATTACCTGTTAAGAAAAACTGCAATACAACATTTAAGTACAACAGAATAGTGAGCATATTGTCTCTGATACTTGTAAACAGGATGGATCTGCAGTTTCACAGTTTATGTTGACAGTATCTTTGTGGGAAATGTAATTATCAAATGAATTATAACATGTCCTAGCATTAAGATTATTAATAGTAATTTTAATTGCCTTTTTCAAGATAATTGGGTATGTTATCATAAGTATATGGGAAAGGGGGCATTGGGCTAATTAGATATTTTGAACTCAGTTATCTTTAAAAGATCTGAAAGTTTAACATATATCCTATATTTCAAGAATTTCTTCTTTTAATTAAATGGTTTCCTAAGTAGAATTAAAATTATTTGTAGTTCATCAAATCTCACTGATTATCCCTTGGTATTCCTCCTTGAGTATTGGTATCATAAAAAATTTAAATAATGGTATTTATTTGATATTTATTTGAGGTAGGGATGACTTATAACATTATATTAGTTTTAAGTGTATGACATAGTGATTCAAAATTTTTATAGATTATGCTTCATTTAGAGTTATTAGAAAATATTGGTTAAGGGCCCTGGGCTGTACAGTCTGTCCTTGTAGCTTATTTATTTTATACACAGTAGTTTATTCCCTGTCCCTATCTTATCCCAGATCCCTTCCATCTCTCCATTGGTAACACTAGTTTGTTCTCTATATCTGTGAGTCTCTTTCTGTTTTGTTATATCCATTCATTTGTTTTATATTTTAGATTCGACCTACAAGTGGTAACATACAGCATTTGTCTTTCTTTGTCTGACTTATTTCACTACACGTAACACCCTCCAGGTCCATCCATAAAATCTCACTGATTATTCCGATATTCCGCCTTGGGTAATGATCTGATGAAAACTTTATATAATGGTAATTATTAAATTAAAATTTCACTACCAGTCAGAAAATTATTCTTAAATTGGTAAGGCTAAGAAATATTTTATTCCAGTAACGAGTGCTGTTAGATTGGCTTTCATATACTATTCCTCTAGTTTTAGAAATTGGTAGAAATTCTAAAAAGCAATTCACCTTGGAGATAACACATCAGCAGCTTTAAAATTGTTCAACTACTATAATCTGGAAATTTAACTTCCACAACTTCTTAAGGAACTGTTCAATTGTATGGTCAAAGATGTGAACAAAAATTAGAGCTTTATTTGCAATAAGAAGTATTTGGAACAACCAAGATATTAAATAATTAAAATATCATGTTCTCAACAAATATTGGAGAAGGAAATGGCAACCCACTCCAGTATTCTTGCCTGGAGAATCCCAGGGACAGGGGAGCCTATTGGGCTGCCGTCTATGGGGTCGCACGGAGTCAGACACGACTGAAGTGACTTAGCAGCAACAAATATTTAATAACATCGGAATATTCTCATTAGCTGTATATGAACCGGGTTTTATTTTATTTAGTCACATTTTTGTTTTAAGAGAAATCTATATCTCTGTAAAGTCATTGACAAAAATCAGAAAACAAATACTGAAAAGTTATAATGGTGGCTAACTCCAAGGGTAGGAGATTGTAAGGAATTTTATTTTCTATACTTCTCTTTCCAATTTTAATGTGGGGATTTCTGTAATAACTACAGTTATCATCATTCAAATTGTTTTTAATAAGAAAAGTTAATTAAAATTGAGTACATTCATTATAAGAAAAATTCAGCTAGTGAAGGAATAATATTGTCTCATTCAACACTGAATTCATTGTCTTTTTTTTTTTTTTTAACTCTGGAAACAGTTGGTGCTTAACAAATATTTGATGATTGAATGAATAGATGATGGGATCAGGAATTAGAAAAGTAGCATTAGGGAAAACACATTTGGAGGGCCAGCAGGATGCCTTGTTTATATTTTATTTATCATAACAATGAGTGATAATAATGTGATAAGAGTTTACAAGAACTGCTCTACCAACCATAGTTCTGATAGCCTTCAGTTCGGTTCAGTCGCTCAGTTGTGTCCAACTCTTTTGTGACCCCATCGACTGCAGTACGCCAGGCTTCTCTGTCCATCACCAACTCCCGGAGCTTACTCAAACTCATGTCCATTGAGTCGGTGATGCCATCCAACCATCTCATCCTCTTTTGTCCCCTTTTCCTCCTGGCTTCAGTCTTTCCCAGCATCAGGGTCTTTTCTAAGAAGTTCGTTCTTTGAATCAGGTGGCCAAAGTATTGGAGTTTCAGCTTCAGCATCAGTCCTTGCAATGAATATTCAGGACTGATTTCCTTTAGGATTGACTGATTTGATCTCTTTGCAGTCCAAAGGACTCTCAAGAGTCTTCTCCAACACCACAGTTCAAAAGCATCAATTCTTCGGTGCTCAGCTTTCTTTATAGTCCAACTATCACATGCATGCATGACTACTGAAAAAACCATAGCTTTGACTAGACAGACTTTTGTTGGCAAAGTAATGTCTCTGCTTTTTAATACGCTGTCTAGGTTGGTCATAGATTTTTTCCCAAGGAGCAAGCATCTTTTAATTTCATGGCTGCAGTTACCATCTGCAGTGATCAAATGAGATATCTGAAAGGGTGGCCTTCTAGGTGTCTCCTAATAAGCTTGAGTGTAGCAGCAACTTACATGATCTCCTGAACCAAGGTCATTATCTACCTTGATAATATCCTATAGATCTGAGGGTGCAACAGGATATAATGGCTTCTACTGTGGTTTGGAAACATTGTTTCAGCTTTGGAGGGAGACTAATAGCAGCTAGCCTCATCTCACACACTAGCAAAGTAATGCTCAAAATTCTCCAAGCTAGACTCAACAGTATGTGAACTGAGAACTTCCAGATGTTCAAGCTGGATTTAGAAAAGGCAGAGGAACCAGAGATCAAATTGCCAACAGCCATTAGATCATAGAAAAGGCAAGAGAGTTTCAGAAAAACATCTACTTCTGCTTTATTGACTATGCCAAAGCCTTTGACTGTGTGGATCACAAGAAACTGTGGAAAATTCTTAGATATGGGAGTACCAGACCACATTATCTGCCTCCTGAGAAATCTGTATGCAGGTCAAGAAGCAACAGTTAGAAGCGGACATGGAACAATGAACTGGTTCCAAATTGGGAAAGGAGTACATCAAGGCTGTATATTGTCACCCTGCTTATTTGATTTATATGCAGATTACATCATGCAAAATGCAGGGCTGGATGAAGCACAAGCTGGAATCAAGATTTCTGGGAGAAATATCAGTAACCTAAAATACACAGGTGACACCACCCTTAAGGGAGAAAGTGAAAAAGAACTAAAGAACCTCTTGATGAAAGTGAAAGGGGAGAGTGAAAAAGCTGGCTTAAAACTCAACTTTCAAAAAACTAAGATCATAGCATCTGGTCCCATCACTTCATGGCAAACAGATGGGGAAACAATGGAAACAGTGAGAGACTATTTTCTTGGGCTCTAAAATCACTGCAGCTGGTGACTGCAGCCATGAAATTAATAGACACTTGTTTCTTGGAAGAAGAGCTATGACAAATCTAGACAGCATATTAAAAAGCAGAGACATTCTTTGCTGGTAAAGGTCCATCTAGTCAAAGCCATGGTTTTTCTAGTAGTCATGTGTGAATGTGAGAGTTGGACTATGAAGAAAACTGAGCACCAAAGAATTGATGCTTTTGAACTGTGGTGTTGGAGAAGACTCTTGAAGAGTGCCTTGGACTGCAAGGAGATCAAACCAGTTAATCCTAAAGAAAATCAGTCCTGAATATTCATTGCAAGGACTAATGCTGAACCTGAAACTCCGATACTTTGGCCACCTGATGCGAAGAACTGACTTCTTAGAAAAGACCCTGATGCTGGGGAAGATTGAAGGCAGGAGGAGAAGGAGATGACAGAGGATGAGATGGTTGGACGACATCACCGACTTGATGGACATGAGTTTGAGCAAGCTCCAGGAGGTAGTGATGACAGGGAAGGCTGGCATGCTGCAGTCCATGGGGTCGCAAAGAGTCATACACTGACTGAGTGACTGAACTGAACTAAACGGCAATTAAATCAGTATGGCCAAATCAGAGAGCAGGAAACATGATACATCACTGCTGGAATAGTACATTTCTTCTCAACAGATAGATACATTCTGAATTGGAGCGATATGGCCAAAAAGTCTGCCTAAGGATTTCCAAATAGGTGTTACATAGGACTGGTCTTTAGTAGCTACCTCTGACTCTTCTCCCATCAAATATGTACTAGTTCTCTGTGCCGGAAACTGCAGAAAAAGGACCTTCTGAAGTCTTCTCTAAAAACTGGACTTATTCTTTTAGAGCAGTTTAAGATTACAGCAAAATTGAGGGAAAGGTACAGAGATTTATCAAGTAACCCCTACCCCTGACATGTGCATAGCCTCCTTCTTTACAAATATCCACCAGAAGACTGTTACATTTATTACAATTGATAAACCTACATTGACATATCATAATCATTAAGAGTCTATAGTTTACATTAGGGTTCATTCTGGTGTTCAGTTCTATGGTTTAGACAAATGTATAATGGCATGTACCTGTCAATTATGGTATTATACAGAGTATTTTTCATAGAAATCTCGTGTTCCATATATTCATTTCTATCACCACACCCCCGACCCCTGGCAATTACTTTTTTTAGGTCTCCACAGTTTTACCATTTGCTATTTGACATTTCCAGAATGTCAGTAGTTGGAATCATATGGTGCATAGACTTTTCATATTGGCTTCTTTCACTTGAATACTCATTTAAGATCCCTCCATATCTTTTCATGGCATCATAGCTCATTTTGGTTTTTTTATAGTGCTGAACAATATTTCATTACCTAGATAGATCATAGTTTGTGTATCTATTCACCTACTGAAGGACATTTTGGTTGCTTCCAAGTTTTGGCAGTTATGAAGAAACCTGCTATAAACATCCAAGTGCAGGTTTTTGTGTGGACATAAGTTTTCATATTATTTAGATGAATATCAAGAAGCATGATTTCTGAGTCATATGGTAAGTGTATGTTTAGTTTTGTAAGAAACCACCCAGCTCTTCCAGCGTGGCTGTACTATTTTGCATTCCCGCCAACAGTGAATGAGAGTTCCTGTTGCTTCACAGGATTTTGGCCATTCTAATAGGTGGGTAGTGGTATCTCAGTGTCATTTTAACGTGCATTTGCCTCCTAATATATACTGTGAAGCATCTTGTCATGTGCTTACTTGCCACCAGTATGTCTTCTTTGGTCAGGTTTCTGTTAAGGTCTTTGGCCCATTTTTAAATCAGGCTGTTGTTTTCTTATTGTTGAGTTCTAAGAGTTCTTTGTAAATTTCGGATGATATTCATTTATCAGACGTGTCTGTTGCAAATATTTTCTCCCAGTATGTGACTCGTCTTCTCATTCTCTTTTGTCTTTCACAGAGCAGAAGTTTTTAATTTTAATGAAATGCAATGGATTGGTTATTTCTTTCATGGATCATGCCTTGGTGTTGTATCTAAGAAGTCAGTGACATACCCAAGGTCATCCAGGTTATCTTCTGTGTTATCTTCTAAGAGTGTTATGGTTCTGTTTTACATTTAGTTCTGTGATTCATTTTGAGCTAATTTATGTGAAGGGTATGAGGTCTGTGTTTAGATTCTCTCTCTCTCTCTCTCTTTCTCTCTCTGTCTTTCTCTCTCTCTCTTTCTTTTTTTGCATGTGTATGTGCCACTGTTCCAGTACCATTAGTTGAAAAGACCATCTTTGTGCCATTGTTCTCGTTTGTCAAACTTTTTGTGGGTCTATTTCTGGGCTTCTGTACTTTTCCTCATATAGATCTTATACATATTTTGTTAGATTTATACCTCAGTATTTCTTTCTTTTTTTTTTTGAGTAGTGGGCAAATGTTTCTAATTTCAAATTCTACTTGTTTGCAATTAACTTTTGTATATTAACCTTGTATCTTGCAACCGTGCTGTAATTGGGCCTACAGCCTTTTAAGATGATGGCAGTCCCACATTTCTTGTCTTTTCTTGTTTTCTTGTGTCTTTCTTTCACTGCTCCTAGTATATCTAGCCTACTATTATAGAAGGCACCATATAATGTGAGTTTGAATATTCAATTCAGCTGTATAAGATTTAAAAAATGATATAATGAAACAGAAGAAATGTTGAGATAGGTAGTAAGTAAGCTAATAGCTTATGAAGTACAGATGAAATTCACAGACTGTATTAAGTATAGATATGTGGGACTTCCCTGGTGGTCTTGTGGTTAACAATCCTTGCCTCCACTGCAGGGCACATGGTTCAATCCCTGGTCGGGAACTAAGATCTTGATGCATGCCAAAAAATTATAGATATGTATAAGTCAGTAGTTTAAGAAAGAAACGAAGGATTCAGAATATGTGCTAAATGTTACATAGTAATCAAGCTCAGTTCAGTTCAGTTCAGTTCAGTCGCTCAGTTGTGTCCAACTCTTTGCGACCCCATTAATCGCAGCATGCCAGGCCTCCCTGTCCATCACCAACTCCCGGAGGTCACCCAGACTCACGTCCATCGAGTCACTGATGCCATCCAGCCATCTCATCCTCTGTCGTGCCCTTCTCCTCCTGCCCCCAGTCCCTCCCAGCATCAGAGTCTTTTCCAATGAGTCAACTCTTCACATGAAGTGGCCAAAGTATTGGAGTTTAGCTTTAGCATCATTCTTTCCAAAGAAATCCCAGGGCTGATCTCCTTCAGAATGGACTGGTTGGATCTCCTTGCAGTCCAAGGGACTCTCAAGAGTCTTCTCCAACACCACAGTTCAAAAGCATCAATTCTTTGGTGCTCAGCTTTCTTCACAGTCCAACTCTCACATCCATACATGACCACAGGAAAAACCATAGCCTTGACTAGACGAACCTTTGTTGGCAAAGTAATGTCTATGCTTTTGAATGTGCTGTCTAGGTT
>NW_011495081.1:5795555-5795967 GCF_000754665.1 Bison bison bison | reverse complement strand
TTTATTGTGATCCACACAGTCAAAGGCTTTGGCATAGTCAATAAAGCAGAAATAGATGTTTTTCTGGAGCTCTCTTGCTTTTTTGATGATCCAGCGGATGTTGGCTATTTGGTCTCTGGGTTCCTCTGCCTTTTCTGAAACCAGCTTGAACATCAGGAAGTTCACGGTTCCCATATTGCTGAAGCCTGGCTTGGAGAATTTTGAGCATTACTTTACTAGCGTGTGAGATGAGTGCAATTGTGTGGTAGTTTGAGCATTCTTTGGCATTGCCTTTCTTTGAGATTGGAGTGAAAACTGACCTTTTCCTGTCCTGCGGCCACTGCTGAGTTTTCCAAATTTGCTGGCATATTGAGTGCAGCACTTTCACAGCATCATCTTTCAGGATTTGGAACAGCTCAACTGGAATTCCATC
>NW_011495081.1:5790627-5795455 GCF_000754665.1 Bison bison bison | reverse complement strand
TTTTTGTACAGTTCTTCTGTGTATTCTTGCCACCTCTTCTTGATATCTTCTGCTTCTGTTAGGTCCATACCATTTCTGTCCTTTATTGAGCCTGTCTTTGCATGAAATGTTCCTTTGGTATCTCTGATTTTCTTGAAGAGATCTCTAGTCTTTCCCATTCTGTTGTTTTACTCTATTTCTTTGCATTGATTGCTGAGGAAGGCTTTCTTATCTCTTGCTATTCTTTGGAACTCTGCATTCAGATGCTTATATCTTTCCTTTTCTCCTTTGCTTTTCGCTTCTCTTCTTTTCACAGCTATTTGTAAGGCCTCCCCAGACACCCATTTTGCTTTTTTGCATTTCTTTTCCATGGGGATGGTCTTGATCCCTGTCTCCTGTACAATGTCACAAACCTCAGTCCATAGTTCATCAGGCACTCTATCAGATCTAGTCCCTTAAATCTATTTCTCACTTCCACTGTATAATCATAAGGGATTTGATTTAGGTCATACCTGAATGGTTTAGTGGTTTTTCCTACTTTCTTCACTTTAATCAAGTAATCAAGTTAGTAACCTATAAAATGTGCCAAGATAAATAGACTAAATGACATATATGATAGAATAGACAAGTTTTATTCAACAGAGAGGCAGACTAAGTCAGACTTGCCAATTCAGCGCTGATTTCTGTGTCATCTCTAAACTGCCCACAACCTGATAACATCCAATATGGTTCCTTTTGGCCCAAAGAGCTATGCCCAAGAAATACAAATAAAACCTATAGCTCTTCACAAAGTTAATTCACAAGCTACAGCTTTGACGAGGCACAACTGCCTCTATGTGTCTCCCATTATTCCTTGGTACCTTCTATCTGGGCCCCTGGCTCAAATCCCAACTCTGGTTTCCATAGCACACCATCATGGGGAAGGCTGATATGGGCAGAAAGAACAAGATTTGGACAGTGTGACCGTGGCACTCATACCCTATCTTAAGTATGTTGACTTTACTGCTTTCTTTCCTCTTTCTTATCACTGTATGTTTTAAATTTTTTTTAGTAAATTGTGTGAATGCTGCTGCTGCTGCTGCTGCTGCTAAGTCGCTTCAGTCGTGTCCGACTCTGTGCGACCCCATAGACGGCAGCCCACCAGGCTCCCCCGTCCCTGGGATTCTCCAGGCAAGAACACTGGAGTGGGTTGCCATTTCCTACTCCAGTGCATGAAAGTGAAAAGTGAAAGTGAAGTTGCTCAGTCGTGTCCGACTCTAGCGACCCTATGAACTGCAGCCTACCAGGCTCCTCTGTCCATGGGATTCTCCAGGCAAAAGTACTGGAGTGGGGTGCCATTGCCTTCTCCGAAATTGTGTGAATAGAGCATTTTAATTTGGGCTGTGAGCCCTCCTGGTTAGCTTGCTTGGTAATGTGTTCAGCAGCTACCCTTATATCAAGATAATTTTCCACTTGGCAGTACTCTTCACTTTGAACTTCAGTGATCCTCTCTCACAGTCTGAGATTTTAAGCAAATGCATCTGATCATCACTATCTGGCTGAGGGACTAATAACAAGCTGTGAAATAAGTGTTAAATTATGGTGATTCTATGGCAATCATAAGCACTTTGTCCACAATGAAGGAATTAAGAGGACCAGTCTCTCACCTCTGGAATGGGCGCTTCGTAAGCAAACCCGGGAAAACTAAGCCAATCCCAGTTTACCTGGGAAGAAGAGTAGGAGGGTGTCTGTGTCAGCTCTGTCCTATTTACATTTTCTCCTTGCTCAAAGCTGAAGTCAGAGGTACTTAGTGGCTCTAATAGTGACCTTTAAATAGCTTTGCTTATATATTCCCATGCACATTTTTAAGTTCACATTTAAAATTTCCCATTATAAGATTAAATAGTTGGAAAAGATGTAATTTTTGGTGTACTATGAATGTTGACATTTTAAAATAAAACTATTACATTAGTCTTTTAAACATATCCAATAAAATATAGGTTCCATATGGTTTTTAAGAAACATTTTATGAACGTTTTCAAACACAAAAGGAAAAATAATAAACTCCCATGTATTCTTTATCCAATATAACCAGCCATTAACATCTGCCATTCTTATCTATACTCTGTTTCACTTTTCTTCCTATAGTATTTTAGAGCAAACCTGAATAATACTTTGTTTAAAAACAGTTTGGTTTGTATCTCTAACAGATGTTTATTATAATAATACCTTTTATCCATATCCAATAAAATAATTAACCTTAATACCAATAGTATCCAGTTTGTGTTCAGATATCACCAGTTGCCTCAAAAATGTCTGTCTTATTAAAGTTGGTTTGTTCACATCAGGATCTAAACAAGGTTTATACATTGTATTTGGTTGATACAATTCTTAAGTCTCTTTTCTTTTGTAACATTTTCCCCCTCCTCTTATTCTCTGTGTTATATCATTTAACATGTTTCTCTATCCTCCCCTATTTCTCACAAACTAGAAGTTAGATCTAAAAACTTGATTACATTCAGTGTTTGTAGCGTGAATGAATGCTTTATAGATTTTCCTGTATTTGTAATCTCACTGAACTCACATAAGGAGAAACAATTTCTGGTTGTTTTACTTTAATGACATATTAGTATGTTCCAGTGGCATGAGTGATATCAGTCAGATTCATCTATTATAAATTTCCCATCACTCTTTAATAATGACAAACATTACCTGGACAGACATTATCTGGACCCACTATTTCATTATGGTTTGTAATATGATCAATTGCTAATTATTTTTTTCCATCTACATGTATTAACGATGAAAAAGAATTTTCTCTTATCACCTGTTTGGTCATCCAATTATAGCCCACTTTAGGAAACCCCATATATTGCAGCCTGCCAGGCTCTTCTGTCCATGGAATTCTCCAGGCAAGAATACTGGAGTGGGTAGCTGCTATTCCCTTCTTCAGGGGATCTTCCCGACCTAGGGATCGAATCTGGGTCTCCTGCATTGCAGGCAGGTTCTTTACCATATGAGCCACCAGGGAAGCCCTTTAGGAAACCAGAAAAAGTATATTTATTATTTTTCAGAATAATAAATTGGTGCCCTAGCAAGCAACAAAGGTGAGTGATGAAGCAATAAGGTTATAAAACTTGTAGTATTATTAAGTAATCGTGGATTTTTATACATTTAAGTTATGACCAACCTAGATAGCATATTCAAAAGCAGAGACATTACTTTGCCAACAAAGGTCCGTCTAGTCAAGGCTATGGTTTTTCCAGTGGTCATGTATGGATGTGAGAGTTGGTCTGTGAAGAAAGCTGAACGCCAAAGACTTGATGCTTTTGAACTGTGGTATTAGAGAAGACTCTTGAGAGTCCCTTGGACTGCAAGGAGATCCAACCAGTCTATTCTGAAGGAGATCAGTCCTGGGATTTCTTTGGAAGGAATGATGCTAAAGCTGAAACTCCAGTACTTTGGCCACCTCATTGGAAGAGTTGACTCACTGGAAAAGACTCTGATGCTGGGAGGGATTGGGGGCAGGAGGAGAAGGGGACGACAGAGGATGAGATGGCTGGATGGCATCACTGACTCGATGGACGTGAGTCTGAGTGAACTCCGGGAGTTGGTGATGGACAGGGAGGCCTGGCGTGCTGCAATTCATGGGGTCACAGAGAGTCGGACACGACTGAGCGACTGAACTGAACTGAACTGAATGTTTCAATCTTCTCCTTGACTGAAGTAAAAGCCACATGGCATGTGGGATCCTAACTCTACAAACCAGAGACTGAACCTGTGCCCCCTGCAGTGGAAGCCTGCAGTCTTAACCACTAGACCACCAGGGAACTCCTGATCTTTTTCTTTTCTTTGGTTCAGTGTTCAGAGTGCCCCATCTTTGCCCCATGGAATTCCCTTCAAGTTGGTCCCCATGTCCTTTTGACATGCCCCACTTGGCTTTAATAGCTTCCTTGTTTTCAGGCGTGACAGCATGTCACCTGTTCATGGCCTGATGCTACTGGGATTTTAAAACAGTAAAAATATTGAGAAGCTCTTCTTCAACAACTGAAAATGTTATATCTTTCTTATTTTTCCTTAAACTTATTTCCATTCAATTCCTTTTTTTTTAATTGAAGTATAGTTATTCTATAATACTATGTTTATTTTAGGTATATAGCAAAATTATTTGGTTTTATATATATATGTATCAATTCACTGCAGTAGCTCAGTTGTGTCTGACTCTTTGTGACCCCATGAATTGCAGCACGCCAGGCCTCCCTGTCCATCACCAACTCCGGAGTTCACTCAGACTCACGTCCATCGAGTCAGTGATGCCGTCCAGCCATTTCATCCTCTGTCGTCCCCTTCTCCTCCTGCTCTCAATCCCTCCCAGCATCAGAGTCTTTTCCAGTGAGTCACCTCTTCCAATGAGGTGGCCAAAGTACTGGAGTTTCAGCTTTAGCATCATTCTTTCCAAAGAAATCCCAGGGCTGATCTCCTTCAGAATGGACTGGTTGGATCTCCTTGCAATCCAAGGGATTCTCAAGAGTCTTCTCCAATGCCACAGTTCAAAAGCATCAATACTTCAGCACTCAGCCTTCTTCATAGCCCAACTCTCACGTCCATACATGACCACTGGAAAAGCCATAGCCTTGACTAGATGAACCTTTGTTGGCAAAGTAATGTCTCTGCTTTTGAATATGCTATCTAGGTTGGTCATAACTTTTCTTCCAAGGAGTAAGCGTCTTATAATTTCATGGCTGCAGTCACCATCTGCAGTGATTTTGGAGCCCAAAAAAATAAAGTCTGACACTGTTTCCACTGTTTCCCCATCTATTTCCCATGAAGTGATGCGACTGGATGCCATGATCTTCGTTTTCTGAATGTT
>NW_011495081.1:5788838-5790527 GCF_000754665.1 Bison bison bison | reverse complement strand
CCATGATCTTCGTTTTCTGAATGTTGAGCCTTAAGCCAACTTTTTCACTCTCCTCTTTCACTTTCATCAAGAGGCTTTTGAGTTCCTCTTCACTTTCTGCCATCAGGGTGGTGTCATCTGCATATCTGAGGTTATTGATATTTCTCCCAGCAATCTTGATTCCAGCTTGTGCTTCCTTCAGCTCAACGTTTCTCATGAGGTACTCTGCATATAAGTTTAATAAGCAGGGTGACAATATACAGCCTTGACATACTCCTTTTCCTATTTGGAACCAGTCTGTTGTTCCATGTCCAAGTCTAACTGTTGCTTCCTGACCTGCATACAGGTTTCTCAAGAGGCAGTTCAGATGGTCTGGTATTCCCATCTCTTTCAGAATTGTCCACAGTTTATTGTGATCCATACAGTCAAAGGATTTGACATAGTCAATAAAGCAGAAATAGATGTGAACTCTCTTGCTTTTTTAATGATGTTGGCAATTTGATCTCTGGTTCCTCTAGCGATGTTTTAGCAAATAGCAAAATTAAAATACTTTGCAAAAAATTATCATTTTTTTCTTAAATAGTATTGTACTTATCAAAGACTTAGATTCATGTTTTTGTCTTCCTTTAGGTTCTCTTCTCTGCTCATTTCTAGTGAGATTTCACATTTAGCAACCACTACATAATGGGAAGTAAATTGTGATTAATGCCCAGCCTCAACTGATAATCCAGGAGGATTTTACATTTTACGTTAAATAACATTCTTCCTCAGTTTGAGCTGAAAATGACAGAAGACCACAAAGTGGTACTTTGTCAGTCTCCTTTATCACCCTTGACTAAAGTCACAGACATATCACAGCAAAGCAATCCTGAAGACACCTTCAATGGGGATACCATTCAGTCAACTTACAAATATATTTCAAATGGCTTGCCAAGGTAAGAAGCAGCAACTTAAACTTTTTTTATTACTTATTATTTCAGCAGCTTAAGCAATTCTGATGGGGTAAAAGTGCTTTAAATGTTAGCTCTTTTATGTAACTTCTCTGTATTTAGTAAAGACTGTATCAATAAAAATTTGGAGATGTGATGGGCTGCCAAGGTTGTTGCCTAGGTTAGAACCCTTCCTTTTGTTTGTTTGTTTTTTCCCCCCTATTTTATGGGAATGAAAAGATAGATGATACAGTAAACATAAATTATTCCTGGAGCCTGACTTGGACAGGTAGGATGGTGATGATAACAGTAATGGCAAGGCGGGCAGTATTTGCTATTTGCCAGTCATCATGCTTGGAGAAGGCAACGGCAGCCCACTCCAGTACTGTTGCCTAGAGAATCCCAGGGACAGGGGAGCCTGGTGGGCTGCCATCTATGGGGTCACACACAGTTGGACACAACTGAAGTGACGCAGCAGCAGCAGCTGTCACCATGCTAAGTGCTTAAGCTGTACTATATTTATTTACTTCTCAAAACAACTTTGAGAGGAATGTAAGGCAGACAGTATTTTAGTTGTCTCCATTTTATGTATGAGGAAACAAAGACCTAGAGAGATTAATTAACATCACACAGCTGGTAGGTAAAGAAAGTGTGTGAGTGGCTCAGTCCTGTCTGATTTTTTGCAACCCCATGGACTGTAGCCTGCCAGAGTCCTTGTCCATAGCATTCTCCAGGCAGGAATACTGGAGTGGGTTGCCATTTCCTTCTCCCTGTTTCCCAT
>NW_011495081.1:5753739-5788738 GCF_000754665.1 Bison bison bison | reverse complement strand
TGCCAGAGTCCTTGTCCATAGCATTCTCCAGGCAGGAATACTGGAGTGGGTTGCCATTTCCTTCTCCAGGGGATCTTCCTGACCCAGGGATTGGACCCAGGTCTCCTTCATTGCAGGCAGATTCTTTACAGTCTGAGCCACCAGGGTAAGTAGAAAAGGTAAAGTTTGAACCCAGATAGCTCTAACTCCACAGATAAAACTCTTAACTACAATACTCTACCACACTTCTAAGAAATATAAAGCAGAGGAGACAGAGATATTTTCCCTGTGTTTTTTTTTCTCAATTAGAAAGTAGAAGAACAGAGACTTTCCTGGTAGTCCAGTGGCTAAGACTCCATGCTCCCGGTGCAGGGAGCTTGAGTTCAATCCCTGGTCGGGGAACTAGATCCCACTTGCTGCAACTTAGGGGAAAAAAAAAGGTCCCACCATAAATAAGACCTAGTGCAGCCAAATAAATATTAAAAAAATAAAAAAGGAAGTAAAAGAACAAAAAAGTATCTGTTAGGTATTGATAAACTATTGTCTGGCTAAATGTAATACCATAGTTTTTATGTTTAAAAGGAAATGTAGATTATAAAAATATTGAAGAAAGTATTCTTAAATTAGGGATTGTGTTAATCTCCTTAGATATGATGTCTCCTGTTTATACCTTTGAAGACTTTGATTGTTTTTTTTTTTTTTATCTGTCACTAAGTTTTTAGGTGAAAGTGAAATATAGATTTTCAGCTAACCTTCGTTTTGCCCTATTCCTCTAAGCTGTGAGCGCATGTTAGCAATGTATGAGATCACTGACGCACAGCTACATGGCCAGATAATTTTAGGAAATCATTACCCAGTGCTTATGTTGTGGAGATGTAGGTTTCTCATGATAGTGTTCCTCCCAGTAAAACAATGGAAAAAAGTTTCTAAATAGGATTTTTAAGTAGTCCTTTATACAATTGCCAATGCTAATATGTGTTTGCACATTTTAAAATTGCCTTTAGAATTTATTTTTACCAAGTTCCCTTTCCAAAATAGTAATAGGTTTACTTTTTATTCTGTCTTTTGTGATATCTTTTATAGAGCTTGTAATTTTATTTGTTCAGTTTCTTTCCATTCTTTGTCTGAATCTCTAACTTTTGTTTTATTTGTTTTTCATATTACACTTTTCCTACCACCTTTTTCTTATAGTTTGTTTCATTGTACTTCTATTTCTTTGTCTGGATCCTAACTTCTTTTCAGAGAAGGTGATGGCACCCCACTCCAGTACTCTTGCCTGGAAAATCCCATGGACGGAGGAGCCTGGTAGGCTGCAGTCCATGGGGTCGCTAAGAGTCAGGGACGACTGAGCGACTTCACTTTCACTTTTCACTTTCATGCATTGGAGAAGGAAATGGCAACCCACTCCAGTGTTCTTGCCTGGAGAATCCCAGGGACGAGGGAGCCTGGTGGGCTGCCGTCTATGGGGTCGCACAGAGTCGGACACGACTGAAGCAATTTAGCAGCAGCAATAGCAGTAACTTCTTTTCTATCACCATTGTCTGTTACCATCAACTTTGAATATGATATACCTAGAAGTAACCCTCTTCTTGACAATTGAACAGAAAGTCAAAGACAATGCCCAGAGGCCCTTTACTTTTATGAAAAAGAAAATGATGAGTTTCAACCTGAAGGGTCAAGTTCATAAAGGCTAATGGTAATCTAAGATCCATTGGCAGTAATATGATTATCAGAGAGAGGCAATTTTCTCCGAGTAAAGATGTTTCCCCCCTGACTGAGGTTAAAACTTCTCTTGTCTCATCCTTTTTTCCCTTGCCACCTTTATTCCACCATCTTTTTGATCCTTTATGAGAAATAATTATTAAAGTATAGTCAATTTGTTGTTCCTTTACTTATATAACAGAGACTGTGCTTTTCTTCACTAAAAACATTGTACGTTTTTACAAAACCTGCCCACATTAAATCCAGTCTTTGTAACCATGCAGTGATGAATCACATTATTCTCATGTTATTATCTGTGGTATTAATTTACTTTTTATTGCATTTACCTTATCCTTCTTTTCTCTCTTTCTTGTGTTCTTACAGTGGTTTGTCTCTGTCATTCTGTTATATTTGTTTGTAACAAAGGAAAAACTGCTGTGCCAGGAGCCTTCCCTTCCCCCCGAAAAGAAAACTAATCATCAATAGTGTGAGTTCAATATATCGTGCCCAAGAAGGACTGATCCTCCCATTTTATGACTTGCCACCAAAAGGTCAGATGACTGGAGAAGTCTAGCTTCATTCTTGTGGTTACTTCAAGGAAAGCAAATGATAGGGAACCTTTCCTACCCAGCTGTAGTCTGATGCATTCCCAGGTGACCTGGTACAGGGTATCAACCTTTGAAGCATGAAGCAGAATCAATTATTTATTGGTAATAGGTATCTAGGGGCAGTTCTGCTCTATTTGTGGAAGGTGTCTCTGAATGCTAAAAGGGGACAATTTCCAAATTAAAATTGCATTTTTAAAAGATTTTTTTTTACGTAGATCATTTTTAAAGTCTTCATTGAATTAGTTTATGGTATTGCTTCTGTTTTATGTCTTGCTGTTTTGGCTGTGAGGCTTGTGGGATCTTAACTCCCCAACCAAGGATTTAACCTGCATCTCCTGCATTGGAAAGTGAAGTCTTAAAAACTGGACTGCCAGGGAGGTCCCAAAATTGTATATCACAAAACTAACAGAATGGTCTAGATAGTTAATATCTCTTTCTATCCCACATATATTTTAATAATTTTTAGGTGATGGTCATCTAAGAATGTAATTTCATGATTTTTATAATAGAATGTTGTAGTGTTGTTTTTTTTTAATCCTGCTTGCAACTAAGTGTAATATCAACTCTTTTAGCTCCCCAGAGGACAAATTATTGTTAGTATATTATATTAGGACTTAAATCAGTTTTAAAAGTGAATTGCCAACAACTTCTTATTATAGATTATCTGGTTGCTGATTCACAGACAAATCTTGCTTTCAAGGAGACCAACAGTGCTTAATCTAGTCACTCACTTTTTTGTGTCATTTTAGTTATCTTGGCTATTTTGAATTGGAATGAGTCTTAGGCTCTTTTTGAAATATAAGTATTTGGTTATGTCACCTTTTCTAGGGACAGCAAGGCACCAGCAAGGCGACACCTCCACTGTTTTCAACCTCCATTGCCCAACAAATTACACTTTTCCTAATTCAAAACTTTTGTCAGATTTTTCCTTAAAGTCTTAAAAAAAAACTCTGCAGATCCAGACATTAATATATTGGTGGTGTCGGTGGTTTAGTCTCTTAAGTCGTGTCCGACTCTTGAGACCCCATAGACTGCAGCCTACCAGGCTCCTCTGTCCATGGGATTCTCCTGGCAAGAAACTGGAGTGGGTTGCCATTTCCTTCTCCAGGGGATCTTCCCAACCTAGGAATCAAACCCAAGTCTCCTGCATTGCAGGCAGATTCTTTACTGACTGAGCTATACTTTAAAAAATGTTAAAAGACTATATCATTTCTTTTTAAAAAGTTGCATTTCCTCTGGAAAATCCTTATATTTCTATAATCTCCCCCAATTTTAGATTTAAGATGTACTTTATTTTTATTCCTTTGTACTTTTGCACAAGCAGAACTAATATTCATTGTTTCCTTTGAGTGGGATAATTTATGCCCTGATCCTGTACTCAGATGAGTCCTTTACAAATTGTATAAATTGTTTTTCTTTTTTACATTTCCTTCTACAAAAGCAAGAAAGTTCAATTTAACAAACGTTTAATATCTCCTTTAGGATATACGTGTAATTTGAACATAATACATTAGTTATTATTCAGTGATTGAGCTACAAGTAAAAATTGGGCTTACTGTGCTATAAAATAATTGAAAATTGCACTGCAATCAAGGTATCTTTACCAATATTTCTAGGTCAAACTAGAATTATATTTTCTTCTGGTATTCAAAATAAAATTTGGTGGAAATTATTCACATTTATTATTGCCACTTCTATTATTCACTTTCCATGATGTTTAAATTACATTTTACCTAGTAATTGTAGAAAGGTGTTTATGTCTTTAGAGCTTATTTGTTTCTTCAACTGGGGGAAAGGTAGAATGACAAGTAATGAAATCTTTGTGCTTTGTGTACTCCACATTTTGTACAAGTTTCCATGCACCAAACATATGTGGGGTTATTTTATCTGTTGCATCCAGTATTTAAGTTGGTGATTTCTTGTTAAATATACTTAAGGTCATTTTCCTTTATGTTTACATTTTCTTATTTGTATTTATTCTAATTAGAGAGTTTAATTACGGTTAAAATGATAATAGGATAAAGACAAGTTTTACAAATGACAATATTAAGGGAAAAAAACCCCATAACTCTTCAGGAAGGTTTAAATGCCATAAGAATATAAAGCGAGAAATATATGCTTGTCAAATATACAGTATAAATAAATAATTTAGATGAAAATGGTTGACTACATTTAACAAAGAGACTACCAAATAATGAGGGGCTAAAGAGTGGTTGTTAGATTTGATGTACTTCATTGTACATTGCAAGTAATTGCTATCCATAAAAATTCTATGGCTTCTGTATGAGAAAAAGAGACATTTTGACAGGCAACACTGGTATGAAGCGACAGCAAGCACAAATCCTTGGCAACTGTCATTATCCTGCTGTTGAATTCACATCCAAACTGTGTGATAACTTAGACCTGCATGCTTGTTATTGAGCCATGATCTGTCAAAGTAGCCACACTTCCTGCTTATGAATAGAATTATTAGCCACATGCAGATTTCTGCCTTAGAAATCTAAACTCACCAAGGATGCTTTGTGTTTCAAAATCAGGGGAAAACCTCCATGTCATTTTATGCTTATGCTGAAATTTCTGGTGAAGCGTTCTTGATAGAATAAAAGTCACATTTTAAAGAAAATACCATATTAGTTTATATTTTAGCCTATCATAAAACATTCAAAATCAGTAAAGATTTTGAATAAAGCTAACAGTGAAGCAAATGTGATTAGAAAGTTCATTGTATATGTTAGGCTACTATTAGCAGAGTAATGGGAAATTCAGCAGAAAGTGACTTTAAAACTGGACAGTCACTATCTCATGTAACAGGAACTTCAGAAAGAAGGCCAATTCTAGGGTTTGTTCAGTGCTTCAGCAAGAGTATCAAAGAACTTGACCCTTTATATCTTTCCCTGCACCATCCTCATAATATTGGCTAGATCCTTGGGTTTGAATCCTCTTACTGGAAAAGCTCATCATATGCTCACTAGATGCTCACTAGACAATTTCTGACTGAAGAGGATAGGTATTTGATTATTTATATCTCTTTTTTATTAGTGCAAAAACCTTTCTCCAGAACGCTTCTACTCATTTCTTATTGGCCAAAATTGGATCACAGGCTGCTTAAGTAACCCATCATGCAAGGGAAATGGAATTAGCATCACTGGTGTCAGACCATTGAATATTTACTCACTGCAGCTATCAGGGGATGCCTTCCATGGACATACAAAGAGGGTGACTATTCAAACATAACTGAGGCTTTTCATCAAAGGAAAAATGGAGAAAGGACCCTTGGATAATCAGTGTTACATGACATAGTTTTGACTTTTGGCTTAATTATATTTTACTTTTTAAATTGTATATGTTTCTTATCAATGGAATTTTGGTGATACATTTTTTCATGATGTCATAATTATCAAAGAATAATTCTTGCATATCAATCGTTAGTTGAGTTCCAGTGGCAGTAAAGAGATAAAACAAGGTTCTTACCCTTGCAGAATGGGATATGAAATCATCTGAAATCACGTAATAAATCACAAAGTAAAGATATCAGTATGCAAAAAGTATATCAATTCTTGTACAGGACCTGGCAGAATGATTTGAAATAAGGAATGACTAGGATCTGTTGGGGTTAATCCCTCACATATGTCCTATCAGCTTGTACAGATTTGTTGAGATTTTTCTCTATATCCTAACCCCTAAACTTCTTCATGTTAATAACCAAGACTTTTCCTTCACAGTACTAATCACAGTTATTGTAAATTTATATGCATGACTATGTGTATGACATTTCTCTTTTCCACTAGACAATTATTGTTATTATGGAAGGGGTTTTAGAAAATGTAAACACTGAGTTCAATTAATATTTATTAAATACTTACTGATCGAGAGACTTCCCTGGTGGTCCAGTGGCTAAGACTCCATGTTCCCAATTCAGGGGGCCTGAGTTTGATTCCTGGTCAGAGAACTAGATCGCATGTACTGCAACTAAGAGTTCACATGCTACCACTAAAGATACCGCATGTTGCAGTGAACATCAAAGATCCCATGTGCTGCAACCAAGACCCAGTGCAGCCAGATAAATAAATAAGTATTTTTAAAAATACTAATTGAAGGATATACAATACTGAATATAGATCAGCTGAGTGAATAGCACTGGCAAAAAGGCATACATGTAAGAACTATGGAAGACAGTGTGCTGCAGTCATAGCTGAGGGATATTGTAAGGATATTACAGGGGAGCAGTGGGCTTCCCCGATGGCTCAGATGGTAAGGAATCCGCCTGCCAAGCAGGAGACATGGGTTAGATCCCTGGGTTAGGAAGATCCCCTGGAGAAGAAATGGAAACCTACTCTAGTATTCTTATCTGGGAGATCCCATGGACAGAGGAGCCAGGCAGGTCGCAAAAGAGTCAGACACGACTTAGCAACTAAACAACAACAGCAGCAAGCATGACGTTAGTAGAAGTTTTCTTCAAGTTGCTATTAAAAAAACCGCTAAGAGTTACTGATGCTATTAAAATAGAGGAAATGAGAAGGAAGATTGCTCTTGCCAAAACTAGAATCCTGCCATTAAGTATTATCTGGTCTATTTATCTGCTTTTTCTAGACTCCTCCCTGGGCATATTTTGTTGTACTTTTAGACCTCACATCTTTACTTAGTTGTTGCTTTGTGAAACAAAAGTTGTAAATTAGATTTAATGGAAACCACAGAGAGTAAAGCATAATTAAATATTTGTGGTTCAGCTGGTAAAGAATCAGCCTGCAATGTGGGAGACCTGCGTTCAATCCCTGGTTAGGAAGATCCCCTGGAGAAGGGAAAGGCTACCCACTCGAGTATTCTGTGGACTGTATAGTCCATGGGGTCACAAAGAGTTGGACACAACTGAGCAAATTTCACTGAGACATTAAGAGGGTTGTCAATTCCACAGTGTTTAAGATCCATCCCTAATGATCTTTTTGACTGTAATAGAAAACCTTTATGTATAGTATTATACTGTTTCAGAAAAGAATGAAAGCTTAATCATTAATGTGCCTACCAGCTTTGTAGTTCTGTGATTTATCATATCTATTATATCATATGTAGAAATTGTTTAAAAGATTCAATAACCTAAAGTCTTTAACCAATAGTTTTTATCCATACTGTTAAATTTTGACATGTTTTTACTAATCTTACTATAAGCAAACATAGCATTCTTAAATATTTACATAGTTTGCATACATATAGACTTACAAAGGCTTCCCAGGTAGCTCACTGGTTAAGAATCTGCCTGCCAATGAAGGAGCTGTGGGACACTTGGGTTCAATCCCTGGGTCAGCAGGATCCCTGGAGGACGAAATGACAACCCACTCCAGTATTCTTGCCTGGAAAATATCGTGGACTGAGGAGCGTGGCAGGCTACAGTCCATGGATCACAAAGAGAGGAACATGACCGAGTGACTAAGCACACATGCAGACCTATAAAACCACATTTGTTTTTTATGACTAAATTTCTAAACAATTATTCAAATTGCTAAAAGAAATAATCTTTTTCCAATAACTGACGTTAAACTAACTCAGAAATGGTGTAGTCGATGTTGTTAATGGAAACATACCAGGATATTGGGATTCCCTGGTGGCTCAGTGGTAAAGAATCTGCCTGCTAATGCAGGAGACGCAAGAGAGGAGGGTTCTATCCTGGGTCAGGAAGATCCCCTGAAGGAGGGTATGCCAACCCACTCCAGTATTTTTGCCTGGAAAATCCCATGGACAGAGGAGCCTGTCAGGCTACAGTCCATGGATCGCAGAGTCAGTCGTGACTGAGCGCACACGTACATAAAATAAAATACCAGGATATTCTCATCCAAATGAATACCTCCCCCCATTTACTACTTTAGGAAGTAGTAATTTATTCTAATGACAATGCCACTTCTCAAAGCACTTTTTTAAGTTCCTCTTTGGATTTGCCATCAGAATCAGTGGTACATTCTTTTAAATAATTTCAGTTTTTAATGATGACAAAATTTAATCTTAAATAGTTGCATTTTAATCTTCTGGAAAAGAAAATATCTGGATCTAAATTTGGTATAAAAATTGAGTAATCAAAACTGCATAATTGTATAGCTAGTGTGTTACACAGAAATTTAATATGGGTCCCCAAGATTCCCACCCACTGGTAAATATGCCTGGTGTAATTCTCTCCTCTTGGGTGTGGGTAGGATTGCGACTATGACAGAATGTCACTCCTATGAATATGTTACATTATATGGCAAAGATTTTTTCAGATGTAGTTAGGGTATATAATCAGTTGTCTTTGAGTTAATCAAATGGGAGATTATCCTGGATGGGCCTAACTTAATTAGATCTACTCTTAAATGAGAGTTGAGAGATCAGAGACAGAAAAGAAAGATGAATTCCTCTGGCTTCAAAGAAGATGACAGTAACTATGAGTTTTTTTAACTGTAAGGAACTGAATTCTGGCAAAACCTGAATGAGTTTGGAAGAAGATCCTGAGCATCAGATAAGACTGCAGCCCCAGCTGACACCTTCATTTCAGCCTATGAGATCCTGAGCACAGGTTCCTGCTAAGCTTTGCCCAGACTTCTGACGCATGGAACCAAGCTGTGCTATGATAAATAGGTGTTGTTTTAAGCCATTTGTTGCATAGGAGTAGAAAACTAATATAGACAGATAGGTATAAAGATAGATACAGAAGTAGTTCTTAAGAAGGTGTATTCTTAAGTAGTATGATTGATATTCTTGTGTCAATCTAATATAGTAGATTTTAGAATTCAGGCTGGAAAAAATGCTCTGTATCAGAGGTAAAAATTATTTTTACCACTGATGAAAGAGTAAATAATACAATGATGAATTGGAATACTTGACAGAAATTGAAGTCTAGCATTTTAGATGATAGGAAAGGATAAATGAGATTTAGTGATCCCAGCTATCAAACCTACCAGGGCACATGTATAGGAAGAAAGTACCTTTTTATTCAGGGAGGTGGCATAGAAGTCTTATTGAAGAAAAAGCTTCTTGAAATATGTGTATATATGAATTACCTACAGATATAATGAAAGATTCACAGTAGAGACATATCATTGACTTAGGACAAGATAATAATCCTGACATAGAAAGTTCAAAAAGAAGATCTGGTTATAAAATGAGCCTATGTTCTAGAATGTGGTAGGAAGCCTCTACAGTAAATTAAGACAAAAATGAGGTTTTGTGGTTTTTTTTTTTGATAAATGTTATTTTTTCTTTTTTTTTGGTTAAAGGTTATTTTTTCATTTCATAAAACAACTAGTTTAAAAATCCGCATGGAATTCCTAGTGGGAATTTTCTAGTTGGGAAAAAATGTCCAAGAAAACTGTGATACAATTTATCAAATTTTATAAAAGATAGCTAACAAGTATAGATCTTATCAAAACTTGTATCTTAAGAGAAATAACAAGATGTAGATCTTCATAGAAATTATAATAAAAAATTATGTAATAATTCATAAGAATCATAGCACAGGATGCAAAGCCTCAAACTCATGCAGGCAGAATTTTGAAGTTAAGTTCCCTACATAAACCAGGAGCCGTGAAAGATAGATGCACCTATCCATGAAAAATGGAATTAAAAATTATTGATGACCAGCTTGAAGAAGCAGCAGTAAATGGATGTGATACGTTCTAAGGTTCTTGCATTGTCTGGAGGATAATATGTGCTCGGCCACTCAGTTGTATCCAACTCTTTGCGGTCCCATGGACTCTAGCCTCTCATTACTCTAGTAATTTAAATTGTGTGATACATTTTAGTGAGTACTTTTTCAATCAATCAACTTGATAGTGTCCTTGCTCCTCTCACTCAGTACAGGCCATGTAAGTCCCTGCCAGTTATGTTTTCCACTTTTGGGAGGCACCTGATACCCATCTTACTCTAATCTCCTGTGTACCTTATTATCCTGCTGTCCTTGTTCCAGGGGCACTGATGAGTCCTTTCTCATCCACAGGTTTTCCAGTAGCTTATGAAGTTGCCCAGCTTGAGAGTTCTACCCAACAGGGGTAGTGATGAAATTAAACTTTTGAGGGAATTGAATGTATCATACAGTCTGCAGAAAGTTGTGTGGTATAGGAATGAGACATGTAGAGGATATTAGCAGAAGTCATGAGGAATGAGGAGGAGGATAGAGATAGGTTAGGCAATAAGAGGGGCTTCCCAGATGGTGCTTTACTGCAACTTTACTCCAATCCACAAAAGTTTGCCTTCAAGGAATTCTTTCTGCACTTAAAGTTAATATACACCCAGAGTTCTAAGCAGTTTATTTAACATATATTCTCTCTTTATTAGGGGATAGTTTGCAAGTTCTTTTGAGAGTACAAGCCACCAACCCACAAAAGTTTGCCTTCAAGGAATTCTTTCTGCACTTAAAGTTAATATACACCTAGAGTTCTAAGCAGTTTATTTAACATATATTCTCTCTTTATTAAGGGATAGTTTGCAAGTTCTCTTGAGAGTAGGAGCCACATCTCTTTAATTTTTATAATTTCTTAATATTTAGCAGAGTACTAGTGTTTAATGAATGAATGTAAGAGTTTTAAAATGTTACTCAACACTGATTCAAGCATTACATACTTTTTTTTCTTTAGTTTAAATAAGTTTAATGTTTATGAATGTGTATTTTATTTTAGGACATCTCAAGTTCAAGTTCTTTCCTAGATTATGTGAGCTACAACTACAGATTATGTGAGCATGGCCAAGTTAATTAGCCTCTCTGAGACACAACTTTTTTAATCTGTAAAGTGGGATAAAAATGTCACTCAGTTCCCAGGGATATAGTAAAGGTTAAGCAAAATACTGGCTAAGCGTGTAGTGTTTTGTCTGGCACATAGCACACAACTAGTTATTATGTGTTAGTTGTTAACAAGTGGTTACACATCAGTTCACTGTATTCTTTCTCGCATTGTTTCTTTCAGGGAGTTTATGTCATCCCAGGCAAAAGCAGTTATTAAAACTACTGAAGAGTATTTGCAGCCTCAGTTTGGCCCCAACAGACTTTTGCATTCAGCGGCAGTATCAGAAGGGTCAGGACTTCAAGATTGCTCCACACATCAAACAGCATCAGATCATAGCCATGATGAAATATCAGACCCAGATAGCTACAAATCAAACAGTAAAAACAATTCTTGTTTTATATCAGCATCCAAGAGAAACAGACCTGTCAGTGCTCCAGTGGGTCAACTGAGGTAATCAAAGTGGTTCTCTGTTCTTTTTACCTGACTGTTGAAACCTTTTCCTTTGAGCAGAATTTATAATGATTCAGTTGACTATTTCAAACATTAAAATGTAACACATCTCTAGGGGTTTTGTTTCTGCTTTTGTTTCCTTTTTTCTTTGAAAGCACCTGAGTAGAATGTTGCTAATTATATTTGTGGAAAAAAGTGAGATATACGTGAGCCTGGATAATATTAACTCTGAAAGGAATAGTTGAAGCTGAATCAGGCTAAGACCATGAATATCTTGGCTTACCAGATATTTGCTTAAAAATAGAAATGCATACTTTTGATATTTAAACAGTATTTGAAATAAAATCAAATTGAAATGAACTTGTTATAACAGCATTTTGTGTATACATTTTCACATTAAGATTCTTATAATCTGTTAACCTACGAGTTTATGGATAGAAGAAAATGTTGATAAAAATAAAAATCAAACTAAGATATTCATATTCACATTATTTTCATATATTCAAATAGGTGGATATACTGTGCTTTTAATTTGCCTCACGTTTTTACTTTAAAATGTTTACTATGCAAATGTGGCATTAAGAATTAACAGGAAAAGTTAGAGAACTCAGGTAAAAGTAGAACATGTTAGTCATTTACCATGTACTTTTGCTGAGAAAAAAATAAGGATTGAAACTAGTTTTGACTGAAAGCAAACTTAGAAACCTTCTCTTACTGCCCCCAAGCAATTTGAAATGAAAGCAATGAAAGTAACTTCAGAATAAAAACTTTGGTATGATGTATTTGAATTTCAAATCTTTTAAAAAGAAATCAAATAACTTTAATAAACATGAAAAGTTAAGGGAAATTCTTAGCTGTTTTCTATTTCATGATGTTAAGACCATATTGCTATTTTCTGCTTTCTATTAGAATATGGGATATATAATTTTTTAAAGTGAATGTTGTGATGTTTTATAAATAAAATGATTTATTCTGAGATACCTGTTTTATATGAACAGTTTTGGCAAATTTATCATGTATTAAATTTTTAAAAATATTTAAGTATATATAGACAATCTTATTCTATTAAAAAATTTTTTTTGAGGAATACTTAGGAACAGTCATTAGTGCTTATATGTGTTGAAAATATCCAGGATAATATTTACATAAAAATTTTTTACTAATTAACATGCACCAATTGTTGTGTGTTTTTTTCCTTTAGAGTTGCAGAGTTCTCTTCAAAATTTAAGTGGGACCAGAACTGGCACAGATTGTCTCAAAGACACAAACTTCAACCCAGACTGATTAGAGTAACAGCTTATAAAAATGGATCTAGAACTGTCTTTGCCAAAGTTACTGTACCAACCATTACCTTGGTAACTAATATCTAAAAGTTTTCAGTGCTTTATCTCTTCCCTTATTCTTTTTATATACAGAAAGTGAGAAAGATGGCATTTATTGTTTAAAATTTTCTTTGTAGCTATCTGAATCTCTAGGTAGCTTATATGTATATACATAGATTTCACAGGCATTCCATTCATTTTTTATCAATATATAAGTAGTATATCTAATTAAACAAGTACAATGACTATATCTTATAACCTTATTAGAATGATGGAACATTCAAGGACTAGAATTTGAGAATCAACTATTCTCAGTGTTGCGATTAACCTATTTGTATATTTTCAACTGCTACAAAATAACCATATTGGTGGAGTTTCTGAGTTACTTGGCAAGTGGCTCAGTGAGTTTCTGTTTTGATCACTGCACCTTTTTGCTTAGTGGAAATGTGTTACTTTCCTTGTCCTCAGTGGCTTTCCCTTACCTCTTGTTTTCTATTAGTTGCTGGAGGAGTGCACAGAAAAGCTGAATCTGAACACGGCTGCACGACGAGTGTTCTTGGCAGACGGCACTGAAGCCCTCGAACCTGAAGACATACCCCGTGAAGCAGACGTTTATGTTTCAACGGGAGAGTCCTTTTTAGATCCATTCAAAAAAATTAAAGGTAAAAATGAAAAAAAAACTTGTATTTCTACACACAGTAAATTGCATAAGGGGCGCAATTAAAAAATGATTTTCATCCTGTCTTTTTTGCATGGTTTAACAAAACTAATGTTTACGCATTTACAGCTCAGTAAGAGGATAATGTGCTTAATGAAAGAAAAATCCACTGACAGCCACGTTTATTGCCCTTCATTAGCATTGGTGCTTAATTTAATATAGATCTGAATAGACATTAGGGAGCCTGCAGGAGGTTAAATGGTGAAAATATAATAAATTAAATCAGAGATTATTGAATTTACTGTTTAGTTTCTGTGACACTCAACAGACATAATTCGTTAGACTTATTCTCTCAGAAAATAGCTCAAAGTTTCAAGTATCATTTATTCATTTATACTCTTGATCTTTTTTCAGATGGTATAAACATAATTTTGAAAATGTGACCAGTAATGAACATAATTCTTATATATGTATGATTTTCCTAACAAAATTCTTATAATGCCATAGCGTGTTTTATATACTTTATGTATATATGTAACACATACATGTTTTATAATAATATAAATTATATATTTATAATGTGATATGTATAGACATACTTTTGTAGCAAAGGTCTCTTTGTAGAAAAAGAAAGTCCATTGTTTCTAACATTTTAGAAATGTGGAGATTTTCTAAAAAAAAAAATTCTTTCTTTAGTGAGAAAGAATATGTTTTAAGAGAGAAATAAAAATGCCACTATCCAAGTATGTCATACCCAGGGCCTGTTATCAAGTGCTATGTATGCTAATCACATTTAAATGACATAAGAACTTTGCCATACAAATTCAGTGTATCTAACTGCTGTATTCCCCTCTGCTTTTTCTACCTTATTAGAAGTATTTTTTTTCTGCAATTGCTATAAAGCCAGTGAACCAAAGGCAAGTCTAGGCAGTCATTGCATAAATAGAAGAAAAGTAATTCTGGAGTTCATTACAGAGGAAGTGATGAAAATTCTTCCTCTATTAATGTTATTATATAAAATGATACTAGAATTTCTATCTCTTTAAGAATACTTGATCATCAAGAAATAATTTCTTGAATTCAATAAAAAGTTCAAGGTAATTTGGTCCTTATAAAGAAACTTGTTGCTACAATACTCAGTAAAAATAAGCTATGCAGTAGTGTAGACCCAGATATTTTTCAAATTTTGTTTCTACTTTAAAATATGGCTGCCTTTATTTTGTATTCATGAATCATCTTTGTATAGAAGCATGAATCTTTGTGGGTAAATGTTTCTGTGATTTTTATATTCGGATATATATGTAATGAATACTTCCTTAAGATTCTTGGTTATTTTTATTAATAAGAAATACTTGCCTTTCTTATGATTCTGGTATTTTAGAAGAGATATATAAAAATTATTTATAGCTAAGCTTCTTAAAAGATCTGGACATGAATGCCTAAAATGACATGTTATACACATGACAAAGCCTGGTGGATGATTTTTAAATGTACAAACTGATTTCCTCCTCCTTTTTGTTTTCTCTTTTATCCTTTTCAAGCCAAGTCTAGAACAAAAAAACTTCTCTGCTTTGTCTGCACATCTTTGGCTGTGTTTCACTGTGACATGCACTGCTGTTCTTTTAGCACCAAAATGTTGGCACACACTCCTGAAAATTTCACACCATCTCTTGCTGGATCAGCAAGCTTAACCTACCAAAATCTGGTGTTGTGCAATGGTTTTTGACTGATAATCAATCTTTATGCTGCTCGACAGTTGTTGCTGGGACACGGAGTAGAGCAGGTGGCAGATGTGCCTTGTCTTTTGAGAAAAGAAATTGTAGGTGAGCTTGGACACAGACTAGCATATCACATGTCCATTAAAAAGACTTAAGTATAATGGGAAAAAAGCCATCCATGTAAGTTAAGCTCACAGATAAGCCTATAAGCCTAAAGCCTGATATTGGTTTCTTTCAGAACAAGAACATAAACACAAATAATTTATTATATATGTATGTAATTTATCATATATGTGTATATAACTTGAGAGGGGTGGGGGAAATTTCACACACACACACACACATATATATATATATATATATATATCACCTACATATTCTCACCTACATATTCACGTGTACTTTTTCAAATCAGGTTAAAATGAGCTCTCTTGCATGAATGTTATAGATTATCAATAATATGCCAACTTGTCATGAGTTTACCATAAAAATAAAACATGTATGAATAGCTCTGAAAGTGGTAGATAAATTTAGAGTAAGGAGGCATTCTCAGAAGTTGGAAAATTCTACTTTCTAAAGGTAAATAAGGGGAAACACCTGGCAGAATTTGGTGTTACTGTTGCATCTTTGCAGATGAGCATGAATGTTTTATGTACAATGAACAAACAAGCATTAGAGTCAGTAAATGGTCATTATTTTAATATACTGTTTTTCATTCATTCAGCAAACATCGATTCAAAGTCTACTATGTGCCAGTCCTAGGCCAGATCAGATAATAAAAAAGGGGACTTATAATCTGATTTCTTTGTTGTCATTATTCCTTCATCTCTAATTTTAAAGAAAAAAAAATTAAACCAAATCCATTGGTCCTTCAAATGAAAATTTACTCTATTTCTGGCACAGGAAAGCCAAATAAACCTATGTATATTTTGGCAATTGTATTTCCATACTTCATTGTATTCTTATTCTTTGGGAAAGTAGTATAGATAGTGAAAATTGCCTTAGAACTATTTCCAGATTTACTAAGGTAGAAAGAGACCTGCAGAACATCTCTGATTTTTTAAATACTTTACCACCCCTTTTGAGCATCACTGTTGACAACCAGTGGCACTGGATTTAATAGAAAGCCAGAGAGCTATTCATCACATACCTCCAAACACAAAGCTTTCATACAGAGGTCAAGCCAGGGTCAAGACTGACATGAAACATTCCCTGTTGAAATGCAATATTAGAATAATTCTTACATTTGAAGTTGAATGCATAAACAGAAAGATTGATTGTGTGGGGGGAAAAGCAGAAAGAATTTTTATGAAGATTATTGATGAAGATCAACTGTCTTATTAGGTCTTGTAATCTGCTATTTGAAGATTCTGAAATTTATTAATGATTCCTCTAAAAGTATGAAGATACAGTTAATGAATTGTTTCAAAGGACATTTTTAAAGTTTTCAGTTTCATGAACATACATTTTAGGTTTTATTCACAGTTTCCTGAATGTTCTGCTTCATGATAGCACAATGAAAATTCTTGCATCAGATTCATGGAATTTAAAGAGTTCAGCTCCTTTAGAACTGCTAGGAGCTGTAGGCAATGCAAACCTAGCATATAAAATGATTCATGCCCCACAGTTGCTTAAAGGTCTTAAAGAAGACGAGGGGAAAAACAGTTTGGACCTAAGTCATTAGGTCCAAGTTTCACTGTATAGAGTTTTGAGGTTGTTAAAATTTTTTTTTACTTCTGTATTTCCATTCTTTTCTATATATACTATTTTATTCTTTGGCTTTCAGAGTTTTCATTTACAGTGATTCATTTCAGTCCTGAGTTTTGTTAACCAGAAATGAAACTGAGTATTATGAATAGAATTTTACATCTTTTATATGCTGTATTGTGAAGATATAGTCACAGAAAAAAATCCATGAAGAGTATTCTTGATACTACACCTAAGATCTAAATTTAAACCTAGAGATTTCTGCTAACTGCCATGTGATCTACAAAATGAGATAATTTGCTGTGACAGCTTGTGATTGACAAGAATATGTGTGAGCACATTTAAAATAGGCCATCTTTTCATGTAGAAATAAATGTCAGTGAAATGATGGATTCTCATCATTTTAATTATTGATGATTTGGAAATATTTCAATTCCACGACATACAAGACACATTCTAAATAGCAGCATAACACTTTTTCTCATATGTGCATCAATAATGAAATGTTCTGTCATATTTTGTTTCTCAAAAAATGCATTAATTTAATGAACCTGGATTCATGCATTATATTCTGTTCCATTATATGTCTCCTGAGTTTGTTGCTTTTTAAATGGTTGTGTTAAAAGCACAAGTTTCAAGAAGTGACTTACTACCCACATCATACCTTGCTTTTCTTGCTGCTGGATCTCAAGACAGTGCTACAGTCTACACCAGTGGCTGCATTAGTCCTGCTAAAGCTAATATTGGGCTCTGTGATGCTCACCCACAGGGTGACCACTACTTAACTTGGGCAGCTGCAGCAGGACTTAGGGTGGGTGTTCCCAAATTCTCTATTATCACTTTGAATAGTATGTACATTAAGCAAGATTGTTAGTCCATCTTCTCTCTCACTTGGCTGCATATACCAAAAGCAGGAACATGATAGTATGTAGAGAAAAAGAACTTTCTTCTGAGATAGCACATTATTCTTTTATCTGTTTCTGCAAGGGAGGATAAAACTATAGGCAGGTATGTTATGTTTTTTCCCTATTCCAAATATTTTAAACCTATAATTAAATGTGTACAGTGCCCTTACTAGGTAATTAGATGTGGGTCTGAAGATCATTGCAAGAGATGCACCTCCCCACCCCGCAAAAAAAATTCTTAGCCAATAGAAAAATTTAGAGCAAGCATACGGTAGCATCTCACACTGTCAAAATCTCAAATCATTGAGAAACACCTGAATTATTGACATATCATGAGTTGTTGAATTGTATATATTGCATATATTCACACAGAAGTTATACTTGTTTAATGAAGATGCCTGAGAACCTGTAACTGTCCTGATAATTTGAATACTTCCTGCAAGCCATACACTCACCATGTGCTTTAAGTATATTATGCTTTCTCTGTACAACCCCTGAGTTAATGCTACAAATCCAGTCTCTTATATGCCATTCTAAAATACAGAATTGCAGATGACCAAACAATTTTTTCATAACTCATTTGATAGCACAACCTTATTTGGCATAAATAATCAACTGTTTTGATGAAAAATAATTAATATGTTTGATTATGGGCTGCTACTGTAGACCTTGCTGGGCATATTACATCATATTTGATATATACAATGTATTAACATTTTTTTAATTCTAAAATTTCTACTATGGAATCACATCTGACATTAAGGGTTTTGAGTACAGCCTTTTTTGTCTGCAAATAAATTTGATACACTTTCATTCTCATGAGGATATTAACTCAGAAGAGTTATAAATACTGTCTTTATCACCTGGAGCTGTTTGCTGCACGGGTAAAAGTGAACAGAGAGAATACCTGTCTGATGGGAGTTCAGACAGTGTGTGAGAAGTAATTTAAAAAATTATGGTTCTGTTTAAGGAGGCAGAGGAGTAGTTAAAGAGAGACCATTCATTCATTCAATCATTTCCTCAAGAAGTATTTATTGAGTCCCTACAATATGTCAGGATATGGTGTGAACAAGACAGGTCTCATGGAGCTTAGGTTCTAATAAGGTAGAAGAAGCAACAGACATAAACATATACAGAACTAAGTAAGTTATTTAGTGATGGTGTGAAGTGTTATAAAGAAAATAAGAAGGGTGGTATCATAAAAACAAATAATGTCATGGAAACAAAAGGAGGGAGTTTAAAAACTGAGCCAAGCATTTCCAGTAACCTTGAAATCAAATCTTCTAGGCGGTTGTCTATCTACCCTGCTTGCTACTTTACCTGAGAATTCATTTGTATATCCTGTAGGTACTCTTTCAGGATTTTGCCTTCCAAAGCATTTGTTTTTGAAGCTTTGAGACATCTGTTAGGAGAGACATAAGAAATGCATTATCATTTAGTGGGAAGAGCACTAGACTTGAAATCAGATGATCTTGCAAGATTCTAGTCCCTCTTATATGACCTTGGTCAGACTGATCTGCACTTCAGTGTCCTTACTTGTATATTGAGGTAAAAATATCTTAAAGGAGTATTGGATATTGTCTTATTTTTCTAGAAAGAAAAGTTATTTGGAAATTAAATGTCTATAAATCCCTCATCTAAATAGAACACTGAAAATAGCATTTCATAAGTATTACTAGGACTCCAAGTGCTGTTAAGATCCCAAGGCTAGTTATTAGAACCTCGTGTCCACTCTTACCTCCCCAGAATAGTTGCCTGGGTGTAGGGAAATAGCAACAGCGCAATCATTTGGCTCTGTTTTACCATCACTACCAGGGAAGCAAACTACTTTGTGAACCTGGGCAAGTGGCTTAACCTCTCTAACCCCCAGTTTCCTCATCTATTGTATATAAACTGAGTCAATAATAAACATCTCACAGGGTAATTATGAGGAGTAAATACAAAATGTGTGTAAAAGTCTGCTGTACATAATAGGTGTCTAAAACATTGTTTTCCATCTGCTCTTTGTCTGTTTTCCCTCTTTTGCTCCATCTCTTGTTCAACTCATTTCCACTAGCTTATCATATAGACCGGCACAAGTACCTGATTTTACTACTACAGGTGCTTGCTAGGTCCAGGATCTTAAAATATTTACAACCAAGTTACAATCACAAGCAAGCACTTGTGTTACAGCATGATATAGAAATCTGAGTTAGAGTCTTTGAACTCTCACTATATTCTGCTATTTGCCTTGAGAATTTTTCTGAGGTGTAAGTCAAAATCAAGTCCTTTTATGAAAGGAGCCCCAAGTGGCCTTGCTCTGCTCTATTCTGAAAGTCGTGTTTTAAAATATGTTTATGACCCAAGGCTAGCCTTAACTTTAAGCTGCCACAACTTATTTCAAGAAAGTTCATAGAAAAGTTCAGGGAAAGGGTGACAACATTTTGATTGGCACAATAGATGGGATGTTTGTAATTTTAATCAAATTTAAATTGAAGACATACTTCAAATGATATGTCAGACTCGTGTTACTGAGTTAAAATCTAATGACAACCACTGTCATTATTAGTTAAGTATAGCCATCACGCCTATAGCAATAAATGATGACACTTAAGAACATGCAGAAACAAAGAACTCAAGTATTTAGAGAAAAGGGAGTGACTAGAAACCCAGTTGAACACAGGAATGTGACCTGGATTTAATCTATTTACCAAACATAGAAGCAATTGTATTTTGAGCAGATGATATAATTGAATATAGCAGTGTGTTTTTTTACTGTCAGAGCATTTATATTTTATAAACTCATCATCTTGCACCCATGAAATGATGTGCTTCTTCATATTTAAGGTCATTATCTATACTTTCAAGACAGCCAGAGCATTAATATATTTTCAAGTTTATTGCCCAGCTACAAGAGAATTAATTTTTTCTAAAAGATTTTTAATAAGCTTTTGGATTTGACATTGCAAGTTTGCTGCTTTTATTCTGGTGACAGAAGAAGGCAGTATTCTCTTTGCCTGGCACATGCAAAATGGAAAATTACAACTTGGGGAACACCCAGATTTATTTAATTTCATGACAGGCATTGGCTTTTTTGAAGTAGGCTGAGAAAATGTGGTGATGTTGTAAATAGACCTTCTAATGCTAGAACATGCTTTATCTTTATCATGATTTGGTTATAAACAAAACGTGAAAATAAAATAGAATGTGAGTTCTTCAAAATAAATTATTGGGGCATAATGTTCTGAGTGCTGCCAGAGAGTAAGTATATGAACATAAACAGTCAAGGGACTTGGCTGGGATATATAGCCCTTTGGGGAAGTTTTTCCCAAGGTTTTGCCCAACCTCCACTAGAACTTCAGTGGAGTGCAGGCCCCACTCCAGTCCTTACCCAGAGGGTCATGAGGCTTTGGAACCCAAAGGTGTAGCTACCAAATTTAGGTGTAGCCACCAAAATTAGGTGTAGCTACCAAAATTAGGAGGAGATGAGATGATAGTGAGAATAGGACCCCTTCTTTGACAATTGCATGTGTGGGGACAGGGAATTTGCTGAGAGTACTGTCAATAAGGGGAAGATTGAAGAACCCTTCAAAGGGGACTTCCAAGTCTCCTGCTTTTGAGACTCCTGGATGGACAGGCATTGTATTTGGTCCTATTTTCTGGGGAGGCTGTCACTAGTCATTATCCTCAGTGTGCTCTTTTGTAGTCATCAGACTTGTAATGACAGTTGTCCTCTCTAAACCAGGCTTCCTTAGGACATAAAACATGGCTGCCTTGTTCACCATCTTTTTGAGGCGGGCACAGGGCCTGGCACTTAATAGATGCTCAACAAACGTTGCTCAGTGGTTGAATGAAACCAAATAGGTACTATGGTGAACCATGCATATTCCATGGTGGGAGGGGAGGTAAAGAGGAGAAGGCAATGGCACCCTACTCCAGTACTCTTGCCTGACAAATCCCGTGGATGGAGGAGCCTGGTAGGCTGCAGTCCATGGGGTCTCTAGGAGTTGGACACGACTGAGCGTCTTCACTTTCACTTTCACTGTCATGCATTGGAGAAGGAAATGGCAAGCCACTCCAGTGTTCTTGCCTGGAGAATCCCAGGGACGGGGGAGCCTGGTGGGCTGCCGTCTCTGGGGTTGCATCGAGTTGGACACGACTGAAGTGACTTAGCAGCAGCAGTAGCAGTAGAGCATCCTTTTGGGCCATCAGTGAGTGGACATTTAGAAGGAGTATATTAAAAATCCCCTATCCCAAATTCTTGTGTAGATTTGTGAATGTTCCTGTTTGGCAAGGAGCTAGAGTAAGCCAGCCCAAAAATAATTCCATGGCAGAAAGGCTAATGGTGATGCTAATGGTTTTCTGAGACCAGACAATGGTCCGAAGTGGAATGCTGGGATAAATGATTCTTCCAGGAACTTATAGATCTGAGATTTTCAGTCTTCCCACACCCTGTAAGGAATGCCCTTTCTTACCCATTCCCTCCCCTCAGTCTTTTTTTTTCTCTTTTGATGGTTGGAGAAGGCAGAGGAGAGGCTCTCTTCTTCATTTAACATTTCCCTTTATATTTCTCATAGTAACCTTGCATACAATAGGTGGTTATTAACTATTATTGAAAGCAAGAAAGAGGAGATGATGTGACCTTTGGGAAGGTTTAGGGCCACTGCTTCCTGTTGAGCAGAGTTGAAGGACCCAGAGCTGGGTGGGGGTGGGGAGGCTGATTTCCAGTTCTAACAGGTACCAGATAGCCTCAGCCCTGGGAGGGATGTCGAGGTTGTGAGATGAGACAAAAGACAGAAGCGTAGGAAGCAGTTGTTGGCTCTGCATAGCTAGTATGTTTCCTGAGACGTTCAAGGTGGGTTTAGATGGCAGCACCTTTCTTGTTTTAATACTCAGGCTAGCTTCCTGCCCCCCATGCCTGAGAGCCCCCTCACCACTTGATTCTTCCTCATTCCACCCACTGCTAGCCTCAGTTAATCCTCTTCCTCACCAGGGCCAAAACCTATTCAGGTCTGTATTGAGCATCCTTGGGTACTCCATACTGGCATGGGATCAGATTCTGTTTTCCTTCTTGCCTTTGGAAGTAATAATGTTTACCCTGGCTATCTTAAATTGAAGAAAATAGGGAAAACTACCAGACCATTCAGGTATGACCTAAATCAAATCCCTTTATACAGTGGAAGTGACAAATAGATACAAGGTATTAGATCTGATAGAGTGCCTGAAGTACTGTGGATGGAGGTTCATGACATTGTACAGGAAGCAGTGATCAAGACCAAAAGGCAAAATAGTTGTGTGAGCAGGCCTTACAAATAGCTGAGAAAAAAAGAGAAGCGAAAGGCAAAGGAGAAAAGGAAAGATATACCCATTTGAATGCAGAGTTCCAAAGAATAGCAAGGGGAGATAAGAAAGCCTTCCTCAGTGATCAATGCAAAGAAACAGAGGAAAACAATGGAATGGGAAAGACTAGAGATCTCTTCAAGAAAATTAGAGATACCAAGGGAAATTTCATGCAAAGATGGGCACAATAAAGGACAGAAATGGTATGGACCTAACAGAAGCAGAAGATATTAAGAAGAGGTGGCAAGAATACACAGAAGAACTATACAAAAAAGATCATGATCAAGATAACCATGATGGTGTGATCACTCACCTAAAACCAGACATCCTGGAATGTGAAGTCAAGTGGGCCTTAGGAAGCATCTCTACAAACAAGCTAGTGGAGGTGATGGAATCTCAGTTGAGCTATATCAAATCCTAAAAGATGATGCTGTGAAAGTGCTGCACTCAGTACGCCAGCAAATTTGGAAAACTCAGCAGTGGCTGCAGGACTGGAAAAGGTCAGTTTTCATTCCAATCCCAAAGAAAGGCAATGCCAAAGAATGTTCAAACTACCACACAATTGCACTCATCCCACACGCTAGCAAAGTAATGCTCAAAATTCGCCAAGCCAGAATTCAACAGTACATAAACGATGAGCTTCCAGACGTTCAAGCTGGATTTAGAAAAGGCAGAGGAACCAGAGATCAAATAGCCAACATCCGCTGGATCATCAAAAAAGCAAGAGAGTTCCGGAAAAACTGTGTGGATCACAATAAACTGTGGAAAATTCTGAAAGAGATAGGAATACCAGACCACCTGACCTGCCTCCTGAGAAATCTGTATGCAGGTCAAGAAGTGACAGTTAGAACTGGACATGGAACAACAGACAGGTTCCAAATCAGGAAAGGAGTATGTCAAGGCTTTATATTGCCACCCTACTTATTTAACTTATATGCAGAGTACATCATGAGAAATGCTGTACTGGATGAAGCACAAGCTAGAATCAAGATTCCTGCAAGAAATATCAATAACCTCAGATATGCATATGACACCACCCTTATGGCAGAAAGTGAAGAAGAACTAAAGGGCCTCTTGATGAAAGTGAAAGAGGAGAGTGAAAAAGTTGGCTTAAAACTCAACATTCAGAAAACTAAGATCATGGCATCTGGTCCCATCAGTTCGTGGCAAATAGATGGGGAAACAGTGGAAACAGTGACACTTTATTTTGCGGGGGCTCCAAAATCACTGCAGATGGTGATTGCAGCCATGAAATTAAAAGATGCTTACTCCTTGGAAGAAAAGTTATGACCAACCTAGACAGCATATTAAAAAGCAAAGACATTACTTTGCCAACAAAGGTCCGTCTAGTCAAGGCTATGGTTTTTCCAGTAGACAGGTAAAGACATTACTTTGCCAACAAAGGTCCGTCTAGTCAAGGCTATGGTTTTTCCAGTAGTCAGGTACGGATGTGAGAGTTGGACTATAGAGAAAGTTGAGCACCGAAGAATTGATGCTTTTGAACTGTGGTGTTGGAGAAGACTCTTGAGGGTCCCTTGGACTGCAAGGAGATCCAACCAGTCCACCCTAAATGAAATCAGTCCTGAATATTCATTGGAAGGACTGATGCTGAAGCTGAAACTCCAATACTTTGGTCACCTGATTCGAAGAACTGACTCACTGGAAAACACCCTGATGCTGGGAAAGATTGAAGGCAGTAGGAGAAGGGGAGGACAGAGGATGAGATGGTTGGATGACATCACCAACTCAATGGACATGCATTTGGGTAGGCTCTGGGAGTTGGTGATGGACAGGGAGGCCAGGTGTGCCGCAGACCATGGGGTCACAAAGAGTCGGACACAACTGAATGACTAAACTGAACTGAACTGAACTGAAATGGCTGTCAGCCCTCACCACCTTTCTTCATATGAAGGCATAGGTCCCTGGAGTGGTGATGTTAAGAAGATACCCCTTGTGTTGCTAAATGCGAGGGTTCCCTAATCCTCCAGTTGGCTCTCAGACAGGAGGCCCATGCCCCACACTTTGAGAAGTGATGATTCAGACCTTACCCCAACAGCTTTGTTTTGTAGGGAAATGGGTGTTGCCTTCATGTAAAGGAGATTTTTCCAGTAGTTCCTTCTATCCAGAAGATTAGAATGGCTTGCTCTGGGGAGTGTGGTTTCCCTGCCTTGTGCAGCAGCTCTGATCTGCATTAGCTTAGGCCTGCCTTCCTTGCTCCAGCTCTGGCCTCTCAGTTTTCCATGTCCTCCCAACGGTCCATCATATTGTTGCCTGACTCTGGATTTTCACCTGCAGTGTTTTCTCTTCTTGGAGTATGCTCTCCCTCTCTTGCCCACTCCAAGTGTGCTTCAAGTCTGACCTCACATCCTTCCCCTGGAAAGCCTTTCTTGCTGACCACAGGCTGTGGCAGGTGCTGCTGCTCCAGGCTCCCTTGACACCCTGGGGCATCTCTGACTAGGCATGTGCTGTTGTGTGTGTTGTTTTCCCAAAGAACTGTGAGGTGCCCCCCGTGCAGCCTCTCTAGCTCGGAACATGTGTTGGAGACTCAATGAATGTATGTTGAATGAGTGATTGAGTAAATGAAATGGGTAGGTAGAATCAATAATTTTTAAAGTTTCATGGGTTTTACAGTTCTGAACCAAGCTAAGTAATTCACTAAGCTTCTGACTGTTCTGCTGCTTCTTTCTCTGAGCTGTTCTCCATGATACATATTCTGGTTTCTGAGTAAGTTCAAGGAGGGATATGGTAATGAAAAAACTAATTAATTATGAGTATAAAAATGTAATCTTTTTCCAATATTCAGAGAAAATATAAGTCAAGGTAATATATACCTGAAAATATTACCTAATATCCACCTAATGAAATAATAGTTATACTCTGATCTGACATGTTTGACAAATAGTCTGCAAATATTTAGAGAGCATTTACTATAGGAGTAAACACTATCTCAGGTGCTGTCTCTGCAGCAGGGAACAAATGCTTACATTGAAAATGTATGATCAACTTTTATTATTTTGTTAAACCTCCAGCAAGTGTACTGTTCACAACATACTGGATACGAGAGGTTGTTGTTTAGTTGCTTAGTCATGTCCAACTCTTTTGTGACCCCATGGACCATAACCCGACAGGGTCCTCTGTCCACAGATTTTCCTGGCAAGAATACTGGAGTGGGTTGCCATTTCCTTTTCCAGGAGATAGGTCTTCCTGATCCAGGAATCAAACCTGCGTCTTCTGCGTTGGCAGGCTGACTCTTTACCAGTGTACCACCTGGGAAGTGCACATACCAGAGGTGCACAGATGAGAAAACAGTTCCTACAATTGAAATGTTCAGAGTCTTAAGGGACACACGTGTAGAAACAGTTCAATAAAATGAGGGGTACTCATTCTCAATAAGGTGAGGCTGTGAAGCCTGAAGAAAGCAGATTAAAGGTGGTGGCACTGAGTTGAGGAGGAAAGAAGATGGAGAGGGAAAGTCATGATCAAAAGTTGGAATAAGAGCATGGTGTGTGCCAGTCATTTATTCACAGCTCCCTGCACCTCTGCAGAGGAGTATTCTCTCAGACTCCTTTACTGCAGTGGTTCTCAGCTAGAGAAAATTTTGTGTCCTGGCAAACATTTAGCAAAGTATGAAAACGTTTTTTGGTTGTCCCAATTGGAGAAGGTCCCAATGGCATCTAGTGAGTAGAGGCCAGTGTTACTCACTCAGTTGTGTCTGACTGCGACCCCATGAACTATAGCCTGCCAAGCTCCTCTGTCCATGGAAATCTCCAGGCAAGGATACTGGAGCAGGTAGCCATTCCCTTCTCCAGGGAATCTCCCCCACCCAGCGATTGAATCAGGGTCTCCTGCGTTGCAGGCTGATTCTTTACCATCTGAGCCGAATCTGCCTGCAATGCAGGAGATGCGGGATACAGTTGCTTAATTTCTTCAGATCTTGTTTACCTCATCTATGAAATGAAGATGATAATATTATCTCTTCCTAAAGTTTAGAGGATAAAACCAGTTAGTGTTTATAAAGCACTTAACACATTGCTTTCCATAGGCTAAGTTCTTGGTGAAAATCATGAGGATAATAATATCAGCAATGTTTGCTGTATTTCATATTTATACAAAAGTGTTCTACCTGTATAAATGTCTTTCATTCATAAAATGGGTAAGGAGAAATATTATTATTGTCATTTTTTCAGATAAGAAAACTAAGACAAATAAAATTGACTTATTTTGCATTTACAGAGTTGCTGCTGCCGCTGCTGCTAAGTCGCTTCAGTCGTGTCCGACTCTGTGCGACCCCAGAGACGGCAGCCCCCCAGGCTCCTCTGTCCATGGGATTTTCCAGGCAAGAGTACTGGAGTGGGGTGCCATTGCCTTCTCCAAGTTTCAGAGTTACTAGGGGGCAAAGTTAAGGTTTGGATCCCCGAGTTTGGCTTCAGACCCCTTGCTTTTAATGCTTTGCTGCTTATCTAATATATTATTAATGTGTTTTAGTCATGATTAGTATTATTTTATTAGGCTGTTTTACAGGTTGGTTTAAAAATTCTTTATTTGTATAAAATGTTTTATGTATTTCCAATAGTATTTCTATGTTTATCAACAAGAATCTGAAAAGTTGGAGTACCTTTAAAAACAACTGTATATAATTTATATTGTAAAGGATAATTTCAAATTTATCTGAATATTTTCTTTATTATGTGGTCTTCCTAGATCTACCTAGAGTTCTTTCAGAAAACCTATTTGGAACTTCAGAAATGTTATCTTTTAAATTTTTTAGGCTGCCTATTTTTTTAAGTAAAGTATCCTTAAGTGTTTTTAGGTAATAGAGTCATGAATATATTCCTTTTATTGGAATAAAAGGAATTTATTATAAAATAAAAGGAATAATAAAGATTATCCATCCATTCATTCAGCACTTATCGAGCGCCTACTCCACGCCTCAGGCAAGCAATGCGTGTTTAGCCAGGGAGGCGCGAAGTGATAGTGTGGTGGGGTTAGTTCAGTGGTAGATGCCTTCACAGAGAGCAGGTGTCCAAGCTGGAAAAGGCTTCCTAGAAGAGATGAGCCAAGGGAAACCTTGAGGAAAACATAAGCATTTACCTGAAATATACTCTGAATTCATCCCAGTCTATTCCACTCCTTCTAGACCTTCATTTGCCAAGCTGTTCTCCTTAACAGGTTTTCTTCTTTTCATAAAAAAATTGTATCCTATTGTGGTCATTAGTGAACATCAAGGTGGTATAAAAATCATATTTAAATCCGTAACGGGGAGAGGTGGGGAATAAAGATGGTAGGTACACACAAAAAGGCCATGAAGTTTATTTTGCATAATTAGTATGTTATGAAAAGGGCTTCCCTGGTGGCTCAGCAGTAAAGAATCTGCCTGCAATGCAGGAGATGCCAGTTTGATCCCTGGGTTGGGAAGATCCCCTGAAAGAGGAAATGGCAACCGACTCTAGTATTGTTGCTTGGGAAATCCCATGGACAGAGGAGTCTGGCAGTCTACAGTCCATGGGGTCGCGAAAGAGTCAGACACGACTTAGTGACTAAACAACAAACTATACCGTGCGCAGTGAACTTGTGTATACCCTGGAGCAACTAATAAGAAATACAGGCTTGATACCTACCTTTCCAAAGGTTTAAGCATGGAAGCAGAAGTAGGATATATACTTTTAAGATATTTACATAATAATTCCACATGGTTTACGCTCTTTACCTAACAGGTAGTACTGGCATGTGGAAGGTTCTCAAACATTGTTGAACGGATGAATATAAGGGACAGGCTGCAAACGCTCAAAGGATTCAGGAGACTACAGGTCATTGCAAGCTGGAGCACTAAAGGAGGATCTTAAACTGGATGTTGAGAAGGACTTGAGTCTCAATAAGTGAAGGGCAATGGGCTTAAAGATGAACTTGATGTGCTCAAGGAATAATTAACAGATCAGCATAGGTAAAAGTGGTAAATTTGGATAGTGTCACATTGTTGGTAAACTCTTCTGTTAGTCTCCTTTCAAGAGAAGAGACTATGTCATATTCCTTGCGCAGGGTCTGGCACATAAGATGGACACAGTAAGTGTTGACTGCTTGACCTACTGACAGTCAGACATACAGACTGGGTGACAGGTAGAAAACTTCAAAAGCTAACTCCAAGAAGTTTTTTGGGGGCAATGATAAAATTAATGATTAGGGAAATTTGGCTGTAATTGGAGTATAGAATGTCAGATGTAATGGAGGAGGATCAAATACAGTTAGGAAGCTCTTGCAGATGATAGGAGGCTGAGAGAGAAGTGGGCAAGTGGGACTGGAAAGGAAGCGTTTAAGAGTTATTGAGAAGAAATGACAGGTGAAAGTTAGGTTTCCTGTCTTTGACTTAGTCTGAGGTCAGGTGCCCTAGAAGCAGAGCCTGAGATGGGGAGTTTTGTACAGGGGACTCAGTGAGGGACTGTTGGGTGAGACCTGTGGAGGAGTGAGGGAGGTAGCAGACAGAAGAGGCAGAAGCTCAGCCAAGCCCTGTGTGCTGCTAAGTCCAGCCCCAGTAGGGAGTGGGAAGCACACCACTCAGCTGCCCCTCCCAGAAGCAAGGGGACTATCTGTTGTGTCTCCCCAGTTCCTGGCTGTGCACTGTTCTCTGAGTAGGAGGGAAGAGCTCATCACCTCACAGGCATTGCCTAGCCAGGTGGCTGGTTCCTTTCAGCCAATGACAGGTCCCGGGAGAAGGGTCAGCTATGAGGTGTTGATGGCCAGGACTCACAAGTGGAGTTTGGGGGCACTAGGCTGATTAAAAGGAATCCGGGGGAACCACCAATGTTTCCTACACTCTGTCCCAGTCTGCTCTTCATAAGGGGCTCTGCTGAGGACCTTCAGTGGCTTCCCATCACATCCAGAATAAAAGCCAAACCCCTTATCCTGGCCGACCACCATCTGCCCCTTTCTACCTTTTAGCTTTATCCATACACATTCTCTCCTTGTCCAAATTTCTTTACTGTTCTTTCTCAAACACACCCAGCTCATTCTCACCTCAGAGAGTTAGTGCTTGATTTTCTCTCTGTCTGAAATGCTCCTTCCCTGAGACTTTCATCACTAACTTCTCATCATTCTGGCCTCTCGACTCAGATGTTCCCTCTTCAGAAAGGCCATCCACTGTTGTCTCTTGCCAAGAGTCTGTGATCTGTACAAACTCTTCTGTCCTTCTCACAGCTGCCACTTGATGCCTTGAGAAGTGAACACCCAATACATGTCATTGAATGAATAAGCATTTGCTTTAGAGAAATAAGAGACAAGGGTTCAATATCTCCCTGCGATAGTGAAAAGCTGTGGAAACGGTGGAAACAGTGACAGAAATAAGAGATGTGAGGGTGCATCAACTTGTACAAAAGGATGTAAAACTTTTTTTCAGACATTTTGATCTTGAGGATATTGTGGAAAATGCAAGATAGAGACAGAACTGTGTAATGATTTGGGGTATAGTTTCTATAACTGAATTCATATTCTAGCACAACCACCTGTAAGCTGCAAGATATTAGGCAAGTTATTTAATTTCTCAATACCTCAATTCACTTGTAAATGAGGATAATGATATTATAATTGTATTACAGTCCTTCCATAAAGTCATTAAGAGGACTCAGTTCAGTTCAGTCACTCAGTCGTGTCTGATTCTTTGCGACTCCATGAACCGCAGCACACCAGGCCTCTCTGTCCATCACCAACTTCCGGAGTCCACCCAAACCCATATCCGTTCAGTCGGTGATGCCATCCAACCATCTCATCCTCTGTCATCCACTTCTCCTGCCCTCAGTCTTTCCCAGCATCAGGGTCTTTTCCAATGAGTCAGCTCTTTGCATCAGGTGGCCAAAGTATGGGGGTTTCAGCTTCAACATCAGTCCCTCCAATGAACACCCAGGACTGATCTTCTTTAGGATGGACTGGTTGGATCTCCTTGCAGTCCAAGGGACTCTCAAGAGTCTTCTCCAACACCACAGTTCAAAAGCATCAATTCTTCGGCACTCAGCTTTCTTTATAGTCCAAATCTCATGACCACTGGAAAAACCATAGCCTGGACTAGATGGACCATGTTGGCAAAATAATGTCTCTGATTTTTAATATGCTGTCTAGGTTGGTCATAACTTTCCTTCCAAGGAGTAAGCATCTTTTAATTTCATGGCTTCAGTTACCATCTGCAGTGATTTTGGAGCCCAGAAAAATAAAGTCAGCCACTGTTTCCACTGTTTCCCCATCTATTTGCCATGAAGTGATGGGACTGGATGCCATGATCTTAGTTTTCTGAATGTTGAGCTTTAAGCCAACTTTTTCACTCTCCTCTTTCAGTTTCATCAAGAGGCTCTTTAGTTCTTCTTCACTTTCTGCCATAAGGGTGGTGTCATCTGCATATCTGAGGTTATTGATATTTCGCCCAGCAATCTTGATTCCAGCTTGTGCTTCCTCCAGCCCAGCATTTCTCATGATGTACTCTCCATATAAATTAAATAAGTAGGGGACAATATACAGTCTTGACGTACTCCTTTCCTGATTTGGAACCTGTCTGTTGTTCCATCTCCAGTTCTAACTGTTGCTTCTTGACCTGCATACAGATTTCTCAAGAGGAAGGTCAGGTGGTATGGTATTCCCATCTCTTTCAGAATTTTCCACAGTTTAGTGTGATCCACACAGTCAAAGGTGTTGGCATTGAGAGGACTAGATGAGTTAAAACCCGTAAGTCATATAAAACAGTTTCTGGCTAATAGCATTATTTTGAATGGAATTTCAGGAGTTCTGCACATAGGGCAGACAGTCAAAACCAGGGCTGGGGTCTGGGAGAGACTAATGCAGCACATACAGGACAAGATTTAAGGGGGCCCTCACTTCGATGGTTGTGTGCTTGCCCCACCCTGAGCATGTTTCCCCAAATTTTGCATCTTTGGCCCTTCACTTGCCTCATCCAAATCCTGTCCTGGGCGAAAGAATCAAAGAGAAAAATGGTTTGTTGGTAAGACTCTAAATCCAGTACTTGTCACACGTCCTCCATCTGGCCTTGGTGGGAATGGTTTCTTGCTATTACTGATCTCTTGGTTGCATCACTGTCCTTTTGTTGCTTTGTGGTCTTTTCCATCACTTACATAACCAATTCCCTGCAGTCTGTCCCTCTTCTCAAGTACTCTGAGTGGATTCTGTTTTCCTGGTTGGACTCTGATGGCTCAGTATAGTCCGCTGCTGCTAAGTCGCTTCAGTTGTGTCCGATTCTGTGCGACCCCAGAGACGGCAGCCCACCGGGCTCCCCCATCCCTGGGATTTTCCAGGCAAGAACACTGGAGTGGGTTGCCATTTCCTTCTCCAATGCATGAAAGTGAAAAGTGAAGGTGAAGTCGCTCAGTCATGTCTGACTCTTCACGACCCCATGGACTGCAGCCCACCAGGCTCCTCTGTCCATGGAATTTTCCAGGCAAGAGTACTGGAGTGGGATGCCATTGAGCTACATAATAAGCATGGGATTTCAGGGATGCAGGAGGAGAAGCCAACATTTATGGAGTAATTTCAGTGTGTTCAGTACTTTTCCTTGTAAGATAATTAATCCTCATCAGGTGGTGGAGTGGAGCCCACTGCATACTTTGTAGATGAGAAATCAGAGACGCAAGGAGGTGTAACTCATCTGGGGCTCCTAAGTAACAGAGCTGAGATTCAAACCTAGTTTAAAGGTTTATACCCTTTAAACATCTGGAGGGTCTCCACATTGTGGGTACACTCCTATCAAAGTACAGGAATTTATTTTATTTTTTTCCCAGTGAGAGATGCTTTTTATTTTCAGAGAGATACTCACCATTAGTAGTCTCCTTCCTCCTCCTCTGCCTCCCCTCTTTCTCATTTTCCTTCTCCTTTCTTTCTTTGTTTGATGAAATTCACATAACATAAAATTAATCATTTAAAGTGAACAATCAGTGGCATTTAGTACATTTTCAGTGTTGTGCAACCACACTATCTATTCCAAAGCATTCCCGTCATTCAAAATATTCCCCTTATCCATTTGTTTCTCCCTACTATCTCCTCTTCTAGCCCCTGGCACACATCTGTTTCAATTCTGTTTCTGTGGAGTTACCTATTCTGGATAGTTCTTATAAATGGAATTATACAGTATATATCCTTTTTTCATTTATTTATTTATTTATTTTTGACTATCATTTCTTTTTCTTTAATTAAAAAGATTTTATTGGAGTATAGTCGCTTTACAATGTTGGGTTAGTTTCTGCCTTACAGCAAAGTGAATCAGCTATCCGTGTACACATATCCCCTCTTTTTTGATGCTCCTTCCCATTTAGATCACCACAGAGCACTGAGTAGGGTTCCCTGTGCTGTACAGTCGGTTCTCATCAGTTACTTATTTTATACATAGTATTGTATAAATGTCAATCCCAATTTCCTACTCCATTCCACTTCTCCTTCCCCCTTTTATATCCATAGGTTCTCTACATCTATGTGTCTATTTATGCTTTGCAAATAAGTTCATCTGTACCATTTTTGTATATTTCACATATATGTGTTAATATACTACATTTGTTTTTCTCTTTTTGACTTACTTAACTTTGGGTGACAGTCTCTAGGTCCATCTACATTTCTGCTAATGGCACAATTTCATTTTTTATGGCTGAGATTCAAGGGATTAGATTTGGTAAACAGAGTGCCTGAAGAACTATGGACAGAGGTTCATAACATGGTAAAGGAGGTGGTGACCAAAATCATCCCCCAAAAAATGAAATGCAAGAAGGCAAAGTGGTTATCTGAGAAGGCTTTACAAATAGCTGAAAAAAGAAGAGAAGCAAAAGGCAAAGGAGAAAGGGAAAGATATACCCAAATGAATGCAAGAGAATAACAAGAAGAGATAAGAAGACCTTCTTAAGTGAATGATGCAAAGAAATAGAGGAAAACAATAGAATGGGAAAGACTAGATATCGCTTCAAGAAAATTGGAGATATCAAGGGAATATTTCATGTGAGGATGGGCATGATAAAGGACAGAAATGGTAAGGACCTAACAGAAGCAAAAGAGATTAAGAAGAGGTGGCAAGAATACAAAGAAGGACTGTATAAAAATATATCTTAATGACTTAAATAACAATGATGGATTGTCACTCACCTAGAGCCAGCATCTTGAAGTGTGAAGCCAAGTGGGCCTTAGGAAACATTACTATGAACAAAGCTAGTGGAGGTGATGGAATTCCAGCTGAGCTATTTCAAATCCTAAAAGATGATGCTATTGAAGTGCTGCACTCAATACATCAGCAAATTTGGAAAACTTAGCAGTAGCCACAGGACTGAAAAGGTCAGTTTTCATCCCAATCCCAAAGAAGGGCAATGTGAGTTCAAACTACTGTACAGTTGCTCTCAGTTCACATGCTTGCAAGGTAATGCTCAAAATCCTTCAAGCTAGGCTTCAACAATACATGAATTGAGAACCTCCAGAGGTCAAAACTGGACTTAGAAAAGGCAGAGGAACCAGAGATCAAATTACCATCATTCCTTGGATCACAGAAAATGCTAGAGAATTTCAGAAAAACATCTACTTTTGCTTCACTGACTATACTAAAGCCTTTGACTATGTGGATCACAAAAAACTGTGGAAAATTCTTAAAGAGATGGAAATACCAGACCACCTTACCTATTTCCTGAGAAACTAGTATGTGGGTCAAGAAACAACAGTTAGAACCAGACGTGGAACAATAGACTGGTTCCAGTTTGGGAAAGGAGTATGTCAAGGCTGTATTTGGTCACTTTGCTTATTTAACTTGTATGCAGGGCACAGTATTCAAAATGCTGGACTGGGATGAATCACAAGCTGGAATCAAAGTTGCCTGGAGAAATATCAACAGCCTCAAATATGCAGATACCGCTCTAAAGTCAGAAAGTGAAGAGAAA
>NW_011495081.1:5740368-5753639 GCF_000754665.1 Bison bison bison | reverse complement strand
AGAAACTAAACAGTCTTCTGATGAAAGTGAAAGAGCAAAGTGAAAAAGCTGACTTAAAGCTCAACATTCAAAAAAACGAAGATCATGGCATCTGGTCCCATCACTTCATGGCAAATAGAAGTTGAAAAAGTTTAAGCAGTTACAGATTTTATTTTCTTGGGCTCCAAAATCAGTGCAGATGGTGATTGCAGCCATGAAATTAAAAGATGTTTGCTCCTTGGAAGGAAAGCTATGACAAACCTAGTTAGCATATTACTAAGCAGAGACTTGACTTTGCCAACAAAGGTCCATATTGTCAAAACTATGGTTTTTCCAGTAGTCATTTACAGATGTGAGAGTTGGACCATAAAGAAGGCTAAGTGCTGAAGAATTGATGCTTTTGAATTGTGGTGCTGGAGAATACTTTTGAGAGTCCCTTGGACTGCAAGGAGATCAAACTGGTCAGTCTTACAAGGAAATCAACCCTTAGTATTCATTGGAAGGATCGATGCTGAAGCCGAAACTCCAATACTTTGGCCACCTGAAGCAAAGAGGCGACTCAGTAGAAAATACCCCGAGGACAGGAGAAGAGGGTGGCAGAGAATGAGATGGTTAGATAGTTATCACCAACTCAATGGATAGAAGCCAATGGCACCCCACTCCAGTACTCTTGCCTGGAAAATCCCATGGATGGAGGAGCCTCCGTGGGGTCACTAAGAGTTGTACACGACTGAGCGACTTCACTCTCACTTTTCACTTTCATGCATTGGAGAAAGAAATGGCAACCCACTCCAGTGTTCTTGCCTGGAGAATCCCAGGGACAGGGGAGCCTGGTGGGCTGCCATCTATGGGGTCTCACAGAGTCAGACACGACTGAAGTGACTTAGCAGCAGCAGCAGCAGCAGCAATGGATAGAGTTTGAGCAAACCATGGGAGATAGTGAAGAAAAGGAAAGCCTCACATGCTGCAGTTCATGGGCGCAGAGTTGGATACGACTTAGCAACTAAACAACAGCAACAAAAGTGTTCCCTTGTATATACATAGTACTTCTTCATCCCTTCCTCCCTTGATGGACATTTAGGTTGTTTCCATGCCCTGGCTATTGTATATAGTGTGCAGTAAACACTGGGGTGCATGTGTCTCTGAATTATGGTTTTCTCTGCGTATATGATGAGGAGTGGGATGGCTGTGTCATAGAGTAGTTCTATTTTAAGTTTTCTAAGGAACCTCCATACTGTTCTCCCTAGTTACTGTATCAATTTACATTCTCACCAATAGTATAGGAGGCTTCCCTTTTTTGCACACCCTCTCCAGCATTTATTATCTGTAGACTTTTTAATGATGGCCATTCTGACTGTTGCAGGGTGATGCCTCATTTTGATTTGCGTTTCTTTGTAATTAGTGATGTTGATTATGCTCTTTGACTTAGCCTAATATTTTGTGGATCATCTACATTGTAGTATGTATCAGTACTTTATTATTTTTATTGCTGAATCACATTCCTTCGTATAAAAAATATATATATACACACACACACATATATATATACCACAATTTATTTTTCCATTTATCCATCAGTAGGGATTTGGTTTATATCTGTAACTATTGTGAATGGTGCTGCTATGAACATACATGTGCATACATACAGTTATTTGACCACCTGTTTTCAATTCTTTCAGGCATATATGGTCTCATTAACTTCTATTTATTTTTCTAATTCTAATTCCTATCTATTTAAGATTATTTAGTTGCTAAGTCATGTCCAAGTCTTTGCCATCCATGGACTATAGCCCACCAGGCTACAGTCCTCTGTCCTTGGGATTCTCCAGGCAAGAATACTGGAGTGGGTTGCCATTTTCTTCTCAGTTCATGGCGCAGATTTAAGATTACAAAGTGATAAAATATGTCATTAATTTCTGTGAAGTTTTTTCTCTTCTTTAAATCTTAATCATATTTATAATCTCCTAGTTTTAATTTATTCTCTAAGTTTTGCTTTTATTTCTGCTCACTGTATGTGTGTGTACATGTATGTATGTGTGAGTCTGTATATGTTGGTGGGGAGAGAGAGGGAGAGAGAAAGGTGTTTGAACATTTAATATAGCCATTCTGGGACCTGAAAATTGTTTACAACCACTGGCTCATGTTTCATATCAGTACTATCAGATTGTATATAAAGTCCCATTTCTAAGTTCAAAAGGTCATGCTTCTTTCAAGGTAAATGCTAATAGCAAAGAGTTATTTGGAAATTTGGGCAAATAAATAAATGCAGCTACTTTCAGTTATATGCAAATAAAATTTTGTTTCTCTTATTAGGACAGATAAGCAGATGAAGGAGGAATCATCATATTTTTGTAATTTATGTGAACAGAAAATATAATCTAAAATAAATTGAATGCACAAATAAACAGCTCAGGTGCAAATTATTTATTTGTGAAATGAAACCTCTTGAAAAGAGAGGAATGCTGACAGCAACTTAGTATTGCAATATACTGCACTTCTATTCTTACCCTTACATTTTCAAAGTCATACATAGTAATTTAGTTGCACTCCCATTAATATTAGTGGGAGTTTTGAAACTTATATTCATGCACACATCTTTGAAAATGTATGGGTCAAAGTAAATTGTTAATGAAAAACTGGGTTTCATTTTTAGTGAAATAGTTACAATCTCTTACCAAAGATGTCCTAGAAGGCACCTTCATTCTAGTCACAAGAGAAGAATTATGTATAAGGCTACTATTTGGAGGTCATCTTCTTTAAAGCAACATGGTTAATAATCATATTGAAGAGGAAAAAAGTGTTTTCCCACCCTTAAAGAACACAAAAATTCAGGAGCCATGTTGTTTAATAGTAAGCAAAGGATCTTAGACCCTTTCAATGGACGCTTTCAGCTCAGTGCACGTGATCAGTGATAGAGGCATGCTAAGGTGAATTTTAATTAGGACTAAATTGTGGTATTACTCTTTCATACCCTGAGCATCTGTTCCCTTCAGAAATGATGATTTATGCAGGCTATCAGAGCAGACAGCTTGCTACAGCTTATGTCACGGTTAGTGGGAAGCTGGTGGTAGCATTTTAGGAAACCAGCATCTAAATGGAGACTGGCGGGTGTATACAATATAGGTAATGGGGGGAGGGGAAGCATGATGTGTCCATTTTTAATTTCGAAGCCAAATATTGACTTGACTTAAAAAAAAATCTCTTCTAGACCATCTGTTGTTAATGAAGAAAGTAACTTGGACAATGAATGGGCTGATGCTTCCTACTGATGTCAAAAGACGGAAAACCAAGCCTGTTCTTTCTATTAGAATGCAGAAACTTATCGAGAAGACCTCAGCCCGAATTCTGCTCTTTAAGAATGGCACGGGGCAGGATGGGCATGAGATTACAGTGGGAAAGGAAACAATGAAAAAGGTAATCTTGTATTAAATATTGAAGTAAAAATTAAATTTCAGAGTTTTTATGGCTCTTGAAATGTGTTTTTTCCTTCCGTATATCACTGTCAGCAAATAAACTGGAATATTAAGGAGTCATTATATAGAATGCAAGAATTCAGCTGGCTAGAAGTATGTTTATTGCACTTACAACATAATTTACTTAAATAAAGCAACAGCATCTCAGGAAATAATTTGGCCAACATACTTGGCCATTTCCTTAGGTAAAAGTTATGTTTACACTTGAGGAGACATTCCAGTTGGTTATAATACTTTACAGGGTATTTAGGGTGAAGTCAATTTAACTAGCTTCAAAGCTCAAACCTGCTCCTTTTCATTTAGAAGAGTAGTTAAAACCTAGAAGCCCCTTTGCTCTTCAAAGTAATCAATGACATCTGAAATAGCAAGGATTCAGTTTAAAAGTATCCATATGCATTTTAAAAAGTAAATCTGGATAGGACTAAGAAAAATCATGTAACAATTCAGCAAACTTTAAGAAACAAATTTTAAAGTATTGTCATATAAATGCATTTTTTTAAGAAGGTGCTTGTACTTCCCAGGTCTTTGATATTTAAAAATACAGAGAAACTAATGGGAATTTTGGTGGGGGTGGGGGGGGGAGTCTTTTCATTCAGATAAGGATTTTTCAGTGAATCTTAAAGTAGCTTGAAAATAATAATAAAAACAATGAAAATTTATTAAATATGGATTAGAGAGACAGTGAAACATAACCAAACTAGTTAGGTTTTAATCCTAGCTTTGTCATTCACTATCTATAAGACCTTTTATAACTTACTTTGAGTCTCAATTTCTTTATCTGAAAACTAGTGATAGTAATACGCCTATCTGATAAAATTGATGTTAGCGTTCAGTGTGGTATTATGTGTGGAGTACAATGCCTGGCACCCAGAAAGTTCCCATTAAATTCTTATCTTGCTATTCTCTTTGTGCTTGTGCTGAGTCGCTCTTTGGTCTCTGACTCTTTGTGACCCCAACGGACTGTAGCCCCTGCCAGACTTCTCTGTCTGCAGGATTCTCCAGAAATCAAACCTGTGTCTCCCGCACTGGAGGGGGATTCTTTACCGTCTGAGCCACCAGGGAAGTCCAAGAATACTAGAGTAAGTGGCCTATCCCTTCTCCAGGGGATCTTCCTGGCCCAGGAGTTGAACCGGGGTCTTCTGCACTGGAGGCGGATTCTTTACCAGCTGAGCTGCCAGGGAAGCCCATTCTTCTCTTTAGGACTCATAAATACACATCTATTAGAATTTATTTTTCTTATTAATGGGAAACATTTATTGTGAAATGAAGATAGCTATAAATCATTTTGTTATACCAGAATATTTTCAAAATGAATATTGCTTAAAACAGGTGAATAGTTGACTAGATATTGGAAATTTTTATTATTGAAGTATCTATTTCTTCATCTACTTATTTTTGTAGTTGTTTTATAACTACATCTGGGTAAGAATATTTACTAAGGAGCTGGGAAACTGGATTTTATTTCCTTCTTATCTGCAGATTTGGATTATAAGTGAAATAAGGGATATTACACACCAGAGCAAATTGCTAAGGCAAGTTGTAACATCTTCCCTGGAGATTTTGAAAAATAGAGAATGCGGACATCTCTTGGATTGTTCAAATGTAGTTGTTCCTGGAGATGGAAGCTAGATTAGATAACCTCTTGAGTTCAGTTCAGTTCAATCTCTGTAATTCTATGCCTCAGTGGTAAAATTGGGGTAATAGTCACTCTTACAGATTACATGTTCTTAGATGAAAGGTTGAGTATAAAACAAAAATGTCACTGCTGTTTTGCTTTTTGACGTGAGAGGTCAATTTATTTAAAACTGGGTGTTCAAAGAATTCTTTCACTTATTTTTTTCTTCAGTTTGTAAAATTTAGAGAACTTTCACAATTTTTATAAAAGTCAGAACATGATTCAGTAATAAATGTATTTGTAAACATTTGTCTCAATATTACTTTTAAGAATGCGGTAAAAGAGAGAAGGCAGTTAAATACTGGTGTTGGTGTTGATAGAACTTTTTGGAGGGAAAATAAGGCTAGCTAATTATTTTTTGACTAAAATTTAAATTTTGAAAGCTTTGTTGATAATCATAGGGCAATGCCCATTTATCAATTAATACCAAATCAGCAGTAGGACTAAAAAGGTGGTATAGTCATAGGAAATACGTAAATTATTTTCTCTTTTATGATAAAATATTAGGAATATCAGGGGCTAATGGCTATTTTTAGATTATTGCTAAGTAATATAAAACTGAATTAAAAAGTAAAGGACTCTAATATGGTGAAGGTTACTGCAATGAAATGAGGGAGTTATATAAGATGGGTGATAAAATAAGATAGTTGGAGCTTAAAAGTCCTCTCTGATACTCAGAATGGAGTCAAGGAGAAATAACTGTATTTCAGTAATAGATACATAATCAAAATGAAGGTTAAAAGATTAGCTAATTAAGAAGTTTCAATGAGGGCAAAAGTGGTATCATTCTTCTCTATAATCTAGAATATCAGAATGATGGTCCATCCCCTTGAAATTGGAATCAGGTGGTTTTAGAATTACTTCGTATGATTTTAGTAATCACACAGCACCCACTACTATGGGCACTGGCTAAACATTATCCACGTGTTGGAAAAGATATTAGGAAAAATTTGTGGGCACGAGTGCAAAGTAAATGGAAAATGAAAACTGCTTTAGATATATAGCTTTTTGAGGTTAGCATTGTGGTAGATAAGTTTTATTTTCCCTCAGTTACCTCCTGGAATCTTTGTCATAGAAGTGGTATTAAGCTGTGCAAATTATTGTATTATCCAGGACGTGTGCTCAGTCATGTCTAACTCTTTAAAACCCTATGGACTATAGCCCACCAGGCTCCTCTGTCCATGGGATTGTCCCAGCAAGAATACCGGAGTGGGTTGCCGTTTCCCCCTCCAGGGGATCTTCCTGACCCAGGGATTGAATCCATGTCTCCTGCCTCTCCTGCATTAGCAAGTGGATTCTTTACTACTGAGCCACCTGGATAGCATCTCCTTTATGAGACATCTTTATCTTTTTCTCAGCAGTTAATAATTATATTTTATTTATTTGTTTTTTTCTAGTTTTCTGTGTTCCATGGCATGAGATTACAGTGGTGGAAAGGATGAAAAAGATAATGAAATCAATGAAAGAATGTAAAAAAAGCCATGTTCTCTCACTCTCCAGTTTGACCTGATTATATCCTATAACCACCCTAGTCCCTTCACCGTCAACCTGGAGATTATCTTTTTCTCTCTCCTTTCTTGGGTGCCTCTCTCCTAGTCCCCCTCTATCTTCCTTTACTCTATTGTGCACATAATGCTAGTGACTTTCTGAATCAGAATCATCTGGTCTGTATGTTAAAAACTCAGACTTCTGGGCCCCACTCCAAGCCTATCAAGAATCTCTTGAGCTTGGGAATCTGAATTTCAACAAATGTCTCCAGATGTTGCCTAGTCCCACTAAAATTTAAGAACTCTTGTTCTCTGGTGTTATAAAACCTCAAACTTACAAATTGATGGAAATTTTCACAGTCTTCTGTTTGTTCTGTATTTCCATTTCTCATGTGGTACAAGAGAAAGATAAGCTGTGTGACAGGAAACAGTTTATGGGAAATTAAGTCACTGGTTGCCATGAGAATTAGTACAAGGAGTTCAGAAATCATGAAAAGGAAAATGTCAACAAGTTAGCAAGATGGGAGTAGTATATGTATAGTAAGTCTGACTTAGAAAAAAGTAAATTTTCCCTTAATACTTGTATGTAAACATATTTCATTGCAGTGATTTTTCCCTGTTACTACTGAAAGATCACGGAAGTATTGAGGGAATTACTCACATACGACAGTCAGGATATAAATAAATAATAGACTTTATCAAATGCCTTTAAGTCAGAGGAAAAGTTAGGCTTCTATGATATTTACCATTTGTTAGTTTGAAAAATAGCTCAATAAACAGCAACAAAAAAAACATTAAGAAGTTTAAGAAAGATGCTTGGGACTTCCCTGTTGATCCAGTGGCTACCAATGCTCACTCTCAATGCAGAGGGTGTGGGTTCGATCCCTGGTCAGGAACTAGATCCCACGTGCTACAACTAAGAGTTTAAGTACCACCTCGAATGATCTTGCATGCTGCAACTAAGATTTGGTACAGCCAAATAATTAAATAAATAAAATATTTTTTAAAAGGAGAGGTCCATTTCAAGTATAAATTGATGCAAACATTATGGAAAACAGTATGGATGTTTGTTTACAAACTAAAAATAGAGCTACCATATTATCTAACAATTCCATTCCTGGACATATATCCAGAAAAGACAAAAATTCTTAATTTGAAAAGATACACGCACCTCAGCATACCTAACAGCACTACTTACAATAGTCAAGATATGAAAAAACAACTCAAGTGCCCATCACCAGACTGGGCTTAAGAAGATGTGATATATTTACACAAGGGAATATTACTCTGCCATGATAAGAATGAAATATTGCCATTTGCAGTGACATAGGAGAAGGCAATGGCACCCCACTCCAGTACTCTTGCCTGGAAAATCCCATGGACGGAGGAGCCTGGTAGGCTGCAGTCCATGGGGTCATGAAGAGTCAGACATGACTGAGCGCCTTCACTTTCACTTTTCACTTTCATGCACTGGAGAAGGAAATGGCAACCCACTCCAGTGTTCTTGCCTGGAGAATCCCAGGGACAGGGGAGCCTGGTGGGCTGCCGTCTATGGGGTCACAGAGAGTCGGACACGACTAAAGTGACTTAGCAGCAGCAGATGAACCTAGATAATATCATAATAAGTGAAATCAGAGGAAGATAAATTTTATTACATATGGTATCACTCATATGTGGAATCTAAAAAATAATACAAATAAATCTGTATACAAACAGAAACAGGTTCACAGACGTAGAAAAGAAACTATGATTACCAAAGTGGAAAGGGAGGTGGGGAGGGATAAATTAGGAGTAGGGGATTAGCAGATACAAACAAATATTCATAAAACAGATAAACAGCAAGGATTTACTATATAGCACATATTATAATATCTTATAATAACCTCTAATGGAAAATAATCTGAAAAGATATATATAACTGAATCATTTTTATATATACCTGAAACTGATACAATATTGTAAACCAAGTATACTTCAATTAAAAGAAAAATAGGAAAAGCCCAATTTAGTTAAAAGAAAAATACAACATACAAAATTCCACAGCATGACTGTGGAATGTTCACATACAAATCAGTAGCTATAACAGAGATTTTCCACACAGTGTGAATTAAAGAATTTAGAGAACATTTTAAGAGATTCAAAAGCTAGCACCTGGAGTAACAAAATTTGATTAAGGATGTTCAACATGGATTCCGACAGGAGAGGTCATGCATAATTATTTATGTTGGAAGTTCTTTACAAAGTTTTTTATTATATATGAGCAAAAGCCCATTGATACTATTATTGCTTTAAAAATTAGTCTATTATCCATACCAGGGTTTAATATCAGATTAAAAAATATAAGCATAATTTTTAAAAATATAGAAATTGATAATACAGTTTATTCTCAAGAGGCCATGGATTGCCAGTTGTCTTCTATTTATGTAGTGTGAATTTTAGGGTTATATAATTAAAATATCTCAGAACATAATAAGTGATTATTTGGCAGCCAGAATTTTTTTTTGCATGAAATCATAAGGAGGGAGATGGATTTCCTTGGCTAAAATAAAAACAAATGATAACTTTCAGTCTAAAGATTTATTTATATTACAGATGGTCATTAAGAACAGTCTTTATGCTTTAACTCCCCTAAACAGTTAAAACATAAACATGATATTAAATCTGAAAAGATAAATTTATTTTTGTTTTTTATTAAAATTGTACTGACTTTTATACTTACATTTTTTTATCTTGATACATTTAAATTGCTAAGAACATATAACAATAATGGTTAAATTGAAGCATTAATTAAATTAGTTTTTCATATATATGTTACCATTAAGGTATCCTTGTTGAAGCTTAATTTCTGGACATTATAATTACAGAATTTTATGAAATAATGCAATTTTATCTAATAATCTAACTATTGGACTATTAGAAAAATTGCTAACTTAGAAAATGGTGACTTAGGTAAGTTAACTGCCATAACCAAAGTGGATTAACTGGAATAGGCTAGGACTAGAATCCATTTTCGGACTTGAAGAACGTTATTTTTTTTTGTTATGTGAAACTGCCACAAATATACTTTGGTCACATTTCAATTCCTATGGGTTCTCACCTAAAAATGAGCTGTGCGCTACGTGTGCTAATTTGCTTCAGTCATGTCCGACTCTTTGTGACCCAGTGGACCATAGCCTGCCAAGCTCCTCTGTGCGTGGGATTCTTCAGGCAAAAATACTGGAGTAGGTTGCCATGCTCTCCTCCAGGGGATCTTTCTGACCCAGGGATCAAGCCCGTGTCTCTTATGTCTCCTGCATTGGCAATTGGGTTCTTTACCACTAGTGCTGCCTAGGAAAATGAGTTAACATAACCATTAACAAAATTTGAGACATCTGTTTACAGTCATAACAGATAATCTAGTACTAGACTAGCCATCCCATTTTAAATAACTGAAAACTGCACAAAAAATACAAGACAGCTATGTTTAGACATTAGACAACTGGAAGCACCAGACTACCATGCTGGAGAGAACAGGAAAACTGAAGTGTATACAATTTACCTTATCTTTATACTTAGAGGCAATTTTTGGACTCGGTCTAGGGAGAGAGAATCCAAGAAAAGCACAGTGGTCTCCACAAGACATCAAAGTTCGGGGAGGCTGAAATGGCTGTAGTATCGTGAAATGCCACAGATGAAGGACATATTTAGAGAAAAGTTCCCAGATTTGCCTAGGGCCCCGCTTGTATCTTGGCTAAACACTAAGTTACTCATGGACAGAGTAACTCCACAAGACCTGGCACAAGCATATACCAGGGAAAGAGCTAACGGAGATGTAAAAAGGAAACAGCTGTGGCAGTATGTGCAGGCTAGGGCGACATTCTTATTTTGATCAGTTGGAGGGAAGGAAGTTTATTGAACTTGTAGGGGGTTCATGAAGAGACCAGAAAAGTTAATTGTGGATCCAAAAAGATCAATAAAAGCTTAGGAAATGCAGAAGAATTGGAAGGTCAAATTAAGATGTCTTGCACTACCTCATTTCAACATTTATTCCAACATTTATTATAAAGCTAAAATAATCAAGACAGAATACTGTTGGCATTGGGATACATATAAAGTGCAATGAAAGAAAATGGAAATTTCAGAAATTGACCCACACATACAATAGCAAATTAATCTTGATAAATCAGTGAGAAAAGACAGTCTTTTTTTGACAAATATTGCTGAAAATTAGATATTTGTATGATAAGAAATTACTCCAATCCATACTTCATCAAAGAGTAAAACTGAAAAAATTCCCAGAAGAGACTTTTTTTTTTTACAGCCTTGAGGTAGGCAAAGATTTTTTTAGCTAGGCTAAAAAGTCTGAACTAAAACAAAATGAAACAAAACTTATTAAATCTACTTTACCCAAAATTTTAAACCTTCTGCCCTTCTAAAAACAACAACAGAAATGAAAAATCTAGCCACAGACTGGAGAAAAAATATTCAGAAAACACATATCTGACAAACAATGTGCACTCAGCGTGTATATGTGTGTGTGTGTGTATAAATCTCTGCTAATAGTAAGAAGGCAAACAGCTCAATAGAAACGATCAAAAGATTTGAACACTACTAAGATACCTAGAAATAAACTATAGCACATGAAAAGATGCTCAATGTTAGTAACCATCAAAGAAATGCTAATTAAATCCACAATGAGTTACCACTGCACACAGGTTAGAATCAGTCAGTTCAGTTGCTCAGTAGTGTCCAACTCTTTGCGACTCCATGGACTACAGCATGCCAGGCTTCACTGTCCATCACCAACTCCTGGAACTTACTCAGACTCATATCCATTGAGTTGGTGATGCCATCCAACCATGTCATCCTCTGTCATACCCTTCTCCTCCGCCTTCAATCTTTGCCAGCATCAGGGTCTTTTTAAATGAGTCAGTTCTTCACATCAGTCCTTCCAATGAATATTGAAGACTGATTTCCTTTAGGATGGACAGGTTGGATCTCCTTGCAGTTCAAGGGACTCTCGAGAGTCTTCTCCAACACCACAGTTCAAAACCATCAATTCTTCAGTGTTCACCTTTCTTTATGGTTCAACTCTCACATCTATACACGACTATTGGAAAAACCATAGCTTTGACTAGATGGACTTTTGTTAGCAAAGTGATGTCTCTGCTTTTTAATATGCTGTCTAAGTTGGTCATAACTTTTCTTCCAAGGAGCAGTCATCTTTCAGTTTCATGGCTTCAGTCACCATCTGCAGTGATTTTGGAGTCCCCCAAAATAAAATCTGTCACTGTTTCCACTGTTTCCCCATCTATTTTCCATGAAGTGATGGGACTGGATGCCATGATCTTCGTTTTCTGAATGTTGAGCTTTAAGCCAGCTTTTTCATTCTTCTCTTTCACCTTCATCAAGAGGCTTTTTAGTCCTTCTTTGCTTTCTTCCATAAAGGTGGTGTCATTTGCATATCTGAGGTTATTGATATTTCTCCCAGCAATCTTGATTCCAGCTTGTGCTTCTTCCAGTCCAGCATTTCTCATGATGTACTCTGCATATAAGCTAAATAAGCAGGGTGACAATATACAGCCTTGACATAGTTTCCTGATTTGGAACCTGTCTGTTGTTCCATGTCCAGTTATAACTGTTGCTTCTTGACCTGCATACAGATTTTTCAAGAGGCAGGTCAGGTGGTCTGGTATTCCCATCTCTTGAAGAATTTTCCACAGTTTGTTGTGATCCACACAGTCAAAGGCTTTGGCGTAGTCAGTAAAGCAAAAGTAGATGTTTTTCTGGAAGTCTCTTAGTTTTTTGATGATTCAACGGATATTGGCAATTTGATCTCTGGTTTCTCTGTCTTTTCTCTCCAGCTGGTTAGAATCGGTAAAATTAAAAGACTGACAATACTGAGTTGATGAAAATCTGAAATAACTGGAAATCTCACAGATGACTGATGAGAATGCCAAATGATGCAACCACTTTTAGCTATTAATACTTAGTAAGAACAAAAAGTAAATAACAGGTGCAAATTCAGTCAATTTCCTGGCATCTTCAGATTAAAAAAATGGTTATAATATTTATTATAAGTTATTGCAAAATGTTTGTGTTAAATAGAAAGTCTTATCAAGTACATTTTATTATGTGTTAATTCATTGAAAACTTGTAATGTATTTGACAGTTTTTCAGTTAGCAAACAAAGTATAATAACTGATTCCTTTTCTCAAAATATTTATGATAAATTGTAGTTCTCTTCTACTGAGCAAGTAGAATTAATTTCCAGAGGTGAAATATTTTTAGTAAATTAGTGAATTAATTTCATAGTTATCTGTTCATTTTCACAGCTTGCTAAATTTCTTCTTAAATTCTTCTTTGGGTTCTTAAATAGGTTGCTTCTTATGTTTATATAGTGATTACTGTTGCAATCTGTTTGCCATGCTAATAATACTCACTGAGTTGACAGAAACAATGTTTCTCATTTGAGGAGATTGAGTCAATTTTTTTTTCTATTGGTTAGGAGAAGGCAATGGCACCCTACTCCAATACTCTTGCCTGGAAAATCCCATGGATGGAGGAGCCTGGTAGGCTGTAGTCCATGGGGTCGCTAAGAGTCAGACACGACTGAGCGACTTCCCTTTCACTTTTCACTTTCATGCATTGGAGAAGGAAATGGCAACCCACTCCAGT
>NW_011495081.1:5717805-5740268 GCF_000754665.1 Bison bison bison | reverse complement strand
AACCCACTCCAGTGTTCTTGCCTGGAGAATCCCAGGGATGGGGGAGCCTGGTGGGCTGCCGTCTCTGGGGTCGCACAGAGTCGGACACGACTGAAGCGACTTAGCAGCAGCAGCAGCAGGATGACTTTAGCTGCAAATAGTAGAAGATACTCAAAAAGATTTAAGCAAAAAAGAAGCAAGAAATCCAGAGGTAGGGAGTCTTCATGCATAGTAGGACAGGATTCCAGTTATATTCTCTATAGTTTTCTGGATTTTGTTTTCTTTCATATATTGTTAACAGGATGGCCACTGCACAGACTGGTATCAATTTGTCCAGAGGCAGAAAAGGATCATCTCTTCACTATGAGTGAAGAAATGTTTCCCAGAAGCCCCTTCTTGTGTCACATTGGCTAGAAATAGATTGTATCTATCCCCAGATCTGGAGAAGGCAATGGCAACCCACTCCAGTGTCTTGCCTGGAGAATCCCAGGGATGGCAGAGCCTGGTGGGCTGCCGTCTGTGGGGTTGCACAGAGTCAGACACGACTGAAGTGACTTTGCAGCAGCAGCAGTGGCATCCCCAGATCATTCACTGATAGGGAGCATGGGATCACCAGAATTGACTTATACCAGTCAAAATAATTATAGCCTTCCTCGAGTCAAAAGGAGAAAGAGTGAACCCTTATTCAAAATCAGGACAGCAAGGATGAGGTGGAGAATGAACATTGGGTAGGCAACTCAAAGTATTACTTCAAATGTAAAGAGGTTTTCTAATTTGTTTTCTAAGGAGAGTACAGGTTCAGTGCTCTGATACTAAAAAAAATTAGTTTTATTTGAAATAGTTTTTCTGGAATTACACATACTTTAGTTACAGCATAATTTTATAGCATTGATCAGAAATTTTATTTGCTACTTTTATCAGACTTTTAATAACAATGTAAATTTAAGATGAAATGATTTTAAATTAGGCATATATTAGCTTTCACTAATTCATTAATTTGTGATATTTTTATGAATAAATCTGCCAAGCATCTGGGTTTGAGGATGTGAAAAACCGTGATCTTGTCCTCAAAGTAAAGTTGCTCAGTTGTGTCGAACTCTTTGCGACCCTATGGACTGTAGCCTACCAGGCTCCTCCATCCATGGGATTTTCTAGGCAAGAGTACTGGAGTGGGTTGCCATTTCCTTCTCCAGGGGATCTTCCTGACCCAGGGATCAAACCCGGGTCTCCTGAATTTCAGGTAGATACTTTACCGTCTGAGCCACCAGTCTAGTGATGGAAAAAGTGTTTATAAAATGATCAAATTATTTAATATGAAATAGGTGACAGGGAGGTCTTCTGAGAAGAGATAAGCAGAGAGCACAGCATATGAAAAGATTCCATGGCAGGGTGAGCAGGATAGATCCCATGAATTAAAATTTTAACTTATGAGGGAGAGAGTAGCCTGTAAAAAACGTTACAGATTTTTGCCTTTTTCCTCCAAAGAACTGTAAGAAGTCATATAAATGTTTTAGTTAGGAGCGGAAGAAAGGGTACTGGATTTATTTTTGGAGAGATTACTTTGGTGTTCAGTGGAGGACAGATTGGGTGGGCCAGGGAGATGCAGGGAAACTATTTGCTAAGTATTGCCAGAGTCCTAGTGACAGATGATAATAGCCTGGACCTCAGGAATGGGAATGGAAATGGTTAAGATTTTTAGAAGATAAATCAACAGGCCCTGATAATAGCTTGGATACATGGTCTGAAGGGAAGTGAGATGTTAAAGGTATCAAGGATGATTTTGCAGTTTCTGGTTTGCATAACCAGATAGAAGGAGGTATCTTTCCCTATGCCTAGAAGAAGACTAGGCTTGAAGCAGAAGAGATGGGATTCAGTCTTGGACATGTTGACTTTGAGGGATCTTTGATCTGTTTGAGTGAGATAATGAACAGGTAATTATTTGGTCTGAAGCTCAGAGAATTTCAGGGGTAGGCATACCAATTTGGAAGTTGTCAGTGTATAAATAGAAAATGAAACATTGGAGCATTGATTAGATTGCCATAAGAGAGAATTTAGTGTGAAGCAGGAAGAAGGCTAGGACTACCTTCAAAAACTCCAATTAATGAGTAGAGGAGGATGAACCTGTAATGAGAAAAAAAGACAGGAAAAGAATTAGTGGATTATCATATTTCAGAATTCAGGGAATAAAGGGATTTAAAGAAAGAGGAAGTTAACTCAAATGCTATTCAAAGATTGAAATAAATGAGCATGAAGAAAATGTCCTTTGGATTTGTCAATGTGGTAGTCATTGTAAATCTATGTGATTTGTTTGTTTTGTTTGTTCAGTAAGAAGGTTGGGGAGAAATTAACCAAGAAATAACATTGTAAGTAACACCACTTCACAAATTTGAGGTTGTGTGAAGTAAGGGACTAAAATCCTAGCTTTTGAGAGAACTCTGAGAAACTGAGAGAACTCAGAGAAAAGCTTGTTTTCTTTTAAAGGAGGTTGATGGTCTAATCACTTTTGTTTATCATGGGGAGAGTTTTCAGAGTGTGCAAAGCAAAGGTCTTAGAAATGGATGAAGGAGTTGAGGATACTGTATAAAGAGGAATAGATAGAACCTTAAGTGAATGATAATGCAATAGACTGAGAGTAGGAAAACTTTTTCTGTAAAGGGTCTGACAGCAAATATTCTTCATTTTCTATACCATAAAGTCTTTGTTACAACCACTCAGCTCTGACGCTTAGTGTGCAACCAGCCATAGAAAATCTATAAATGAACACCATGGCTGTTTTCCAGGAAAACTTTATTTATGGGCAGTGAAATATGAATTTCATATACTATGATATATTATTAAAGTGTGACAAAATGTTATTCTTCTTTTGATTATTTTTTAACAATTAAAAGCATGCAGAGCCTTCTCAGCCTACAAGCCATACAGAAACAAATTGTGGCCAGAATCGGCCCATGGTGTGTGTAGGGTGCTGACCCCTGCTCTGGAGGATCTTTTGAAGGAGGTGTGTGTAGAGGGCTGAATCTGGGGTTACATTTCTGGGCAGTGACTCATAAAAAGCTATTAAGATTCTTCATCTTTGAGGAAGTCAATAGTGTTGGATCTGATGGTGTGTAGACTCAGCTCCGTGGCCCAGGGTTATGTTGAGCTAAGCACACTCTCTCACTTTTGGGTAGTACTAAACCAAACTCAGAGACTTTAGACTATGAAACCATACCACCTCTATGGTGGCCATTCCAACAGCTGCAGACTGCGCCAGATATGCTTGGACATGGAGGTGACTCCCCAAACTATAAGCAGATGGACTCAACTAAAAACAGTCTGTGGAAGATCTCTTCTCATGTGCTTGTCAAGAGGAGTTTAGTTTTACAGTGTAGTGGTTTTTAGATTTTAGTATCAGAAGAGTTCTCTATAGCCTAAGCTATAAGAAATTATCAAAAAAGTAATATTTTAACAAGCTTAACAGCTACAGATTAGTGGAAATGGTATTTTAATTAACCTTAAGATTACAGCAAGCTAACACTGTTAAATATTTTAAATTACAAGAATGACCTTACAAATAGGGGCTTCCTTTTAGGACTTTTGACAGAAATTTATATTGATACTAATTTACACCACTTTTAATTTGCTATGAGGAAATGATTACTGAAGGTTGGCAATGCTTAAACACTGCAAAGATCTTTCATCTTGAAAGTAAGAGAGTGGCAGTTTTGCTGATGCATTATTAATTTCTAATATATCTGATTTTTGAATGCCAATTTAAAAACTCATTTAACTCTTAAAATTTGGCTTGCACAAACATTATTACTGATGTTTTAGCAATGAAAGGAGAAGAATCTCTTGAGTTAAAAAGCCATGTAATTTTACTTGGCTAATTTTTTAAAAACTCAAAGGCAGCAATATTTTAAAATCATCATTATTTTAGTTGAAGTAAAGGGGATTATCTTTAAATAGTTCATATTTTGCTTAGCTTAATTGGTAAATTATGATAAAACTTTAGAGGATATTTAGATATTTGAAGCTCCACTAGTAACTGGGGAATATGGTTTGTACAAAACGGCTTCATTGCACTTTTAAATAATAGATTTGAAATCTTAAGAAATTGAGAACTAAATGTAACAAATGGAAAGATGAACATGAGTTCATGAGAAAGAACATGAGTATCCTAAGGAGGGAGTTGCATCATTTTAGGGTTTATGAGACCAGCTATAGGAGCTTCCCTGGTGGCTCAGATGGTAAAGAATCCATCTCAGTGCAGGAGATCCCTAGATCAAGAAGATTCCCTGGAGAAGGGAATGGCAACCCACTCCAATATTCTTGCCTGGAGAATTCCATGGACAGAGGAGCCTGGTGGCTCCATGGGGTTGCAAAGAGTCAGACACGACTGAGTCACTTTTACATAGGTTCTTAGTAATTTTCAAGGTGACTGGCTATGGAAGAATGCATTCTGAATTACCTCCTTTGAGTATTTTTGTCAATGAGGCAGGTAGTGGTGGTAATTGCAAAAGGATAATATTTGAGCACAGAGTCATATGGGAGAAAGTGATGAAAAGAAGAATTTTTCTAGTTAGACTGTGTTAGTTGCTAAAAATAGATCGATCCAATGCCAGTGTTTATATGTTCCACTCCTTTCTGTCTCACGTTCCAGAAGAAACTGCGGTTTCTTTTCTGATGCTTTCTCTCTTGCATTTTTGAATATTGCTTTCTGAGCATCTTTAAAAAAGGTTTCAGTCCATTGGATGGGAGTCCTAGGTTAACTTGTGTGTAGTAGTCACTAAAGAAATTGACCCAAGAGATTAGGAAGAAAGGCAGGAAGAGTGAGGTTTGGAATTGCCACACTTGTTACCTTATTTGTTTGGGTAGCAAGGACCAGTCCCAGGTATGGGCAAGTGGACTAGAGAGAGGTAGGGGCCATTCTAAGTTAGGGAGCCTTGTGTTTGACTGATGAGGACACACGGCCTTGGTTCTCCACTGACACACTTCAAGTAGCGACACTGAGGTTAATGGATTTGCTCTACATGACAATGCTTACAGTCACTCACTGCAAGTGAGTACATTGCAAGTACCTTGTTATCTAACTAGGTAAAGCACTGATGTTGTGACTGTTTCCCTCATAAATTAGAAGGTTCAAGATTATTCCTATCACTGTATCTTTAATCATGAACATTCTTCTTGGTTTTGAGAGAGACAGCAACAATATATAGTTTTTGAAAAACTGCCTGAAGCTCTGGATTGCAGCTAGGATATAAGAAACACACAGAATCATGTAAATACCCTTGGGAGTACGTGGCATGGGGCAACATTATTGGTCATGTTTAAGGCTAAGATAAAGGCTGAGAATTTCTGATATATCCAGTTAAGGTTAGTTTGTCAAATTAAATTCATTGGTTAAATATTATTTGCCTTTTAAGTGCAACACATTACTAGATACAGCAACTCGGATGATAAGCCAAATCAGTCATGGTGTTTGAAAGTTGTTCTCCAGACTGAAAGAGAAGTACAGTTTTGCCTCTATATACACATTAAGCTGGTTTTAGAAAAGGCAGAGGAACCAGAGATCAAATTGCCAACATCCACTGGATCATCAAAAAAGCAAGAGAGTTCCTGAAAAACATCTATTTCTGCTTTATTGACTATGCCAAAGCCTTTGACTATGTGGATCACAACAAACTGTGGAAAATTCTTCAAGAGATGGGAATACCACACCACCTGACCTGCCTCTTGAGAAACCTGTATGCAGGTCAGGAAGCAACAGTTAGAACTGGACATGGAACAACAGACTGGTTCCAAATAGGAAAAGGAGTACGTCTAGGCTGTATATTGTCACCCTGCTTATTTAGCTTATATGCAGAGTACATCATGAGAAACGCTGGGCTGGAAGAAGCACAAGCTGGAATCAAGGTTGCCGGGTGAAATATCAATAACCTCAGATATGCAGATGACACCACCCTTATGGCAGAAAGTGAAGAACTAAAGAGCCTCTTGATGAAGGTGAAAGAGAAGAGTGAAAAAGTTGGCTTAAAGCTCAACATTCAGAAAACTAAGATCATGGCATCCGGTCCCATCATTTCATGGGAAATAGATGGGGAAACAGTGGAAACAGTGTCAGACTTTATTTTTTTGGGCTCCAAAATCACTGCAGATGGTGATTGCAGCCATGAAATTAAAAGACGCTTACTCCTTGGAAGGAAAGTTGTGACCAACCTAGACAGCATATTAAAAAGCAGAGACATTACTTTGCCAACAAAGGTCCATCTAGTCAAGGCTATGGTTTTTCCAGTGGTCATGTATGGATGTGAGAGTTGGACTGTAAAGAAAGCTGAGCACTGAAGAATTGATGCTTTTGAACTGTGGTGTTGGAGAAGACTCTTAAGAGTTCCTTGGACTGCAAGGAGATCCAACCAGTCCATCCTAAAGGAGATCAGTCCTGGGTGTTTATTGGAAGGACTGATGTTGAAGCTGAAACTCCCAATATTTTGGCCACCTGATATGAAGAACTGATTCATTTGAAAAGACCCCGATGCTGGGAAGGATTGAGGGCAAGGGGAGAAGGGACCGACAGAGGATGAGATGGTTGAAATGGCATCACCGACTCGATGGACATGAGTTTGGGTAAACTCCAGGAGTTGATGATGGACATGGAGGCCTGGCCTGCTGCAGTTCATGGGGTCACAAAGAGTCAGACACGACTGAGAGACTGAACTGAATATGTTAAGCTGTTTCAATATGTCAGTTGTCACAAAGAAAGTGAGTTGGTTGAGCTTGGATTAGTATTACAAGCTCTAGTTTTAAAATAAGGATAAAAGTGGGCAGAAATGGAAGCAGAGCGTTATCAGTAACTAGAAAAAATTTTAAGGTATATAATCATACAGTGAACATTGTCCTTCAGCAGTTCTTGGTAATGTAAAAGCAATATATCATAGCTATGAATAGTAAGGTTGGAAGAGATAAGTACATTTAGTTTGGATTTGGAATGTGTTATGGACTTTTAAATGATTGTGGTAAGTTTCATGTTTTGGGAGTCACTTCCTGAAGACTCATAATGCCTGCCCTCAGGTTCCTGAGACCTCTCAACTCCCTTCTGTTAATTTAATTTTTCTTGTCTTGTGAGTAGAGCTTTCTTTCCAACTGATGCATGTTTAAGTCTTCCCTGGTGTTGGAAAGGTGATTGTTACAGCTTTATAAGGGCTATTTCTATATCAAGAACACATTGAGAAATTAAAGAGAGAAGGACTTTAGCATATTAGAAACCATCAAACGTGAAGTTCTTCATAACTAATGAGAATGTTACTGTATAGCATAGGGAACTCTGCTGTGTGGTGACCTAAATAGGAAGGAAATCCCAAAAAGAGGAGATACATGTATACATACAGCTGATTCACTTCGCTGTGCAACAGAAACTAACAACATTGTAAAGCAACTGTCCTCCAATAAATTTTTTTAAAAAAGTGAAGTTCTTCAAACTCAGATTCATGGAAAACCTTGAAATGTAGTTTATTAATTCCATTTTTAGTACCCAAACAGTGTAAGTTATCAAAGTGAACTGTGATCAGATAATATTTATAATTTATTTTGAAAGTGAAAGTGAAGTCACTCAGTCTTGTCCGACTCTTTGCAACCCCGTGGCCTGTAGCCTACCAGGCTCCTCCGTCCATGGGATTCTCCAGCAAGAATACTGGAGTGGGTTGCCACTTCCTTCTTCAACCCAGGTCTCTCGCATTTCAGGCAGACACTTTAACCTATAATTTATTTTAGGACACTTGGAAAGAATTTAAAAGCTAAAGAAAGTACCTTAAAACCTAATCTAAAATATAATATCCTCCCATTGTAAAATAAATGAAAAATATGTTAATAGAAAAGAGCAGGAAAAATATAGAGGTCTCCCACAGTTTTTCCATTTATGAAAAAATATGTGATTATTTTTAATATTTCTTACATCTTTCTCTTTTTTATTAATATTTGTGTGCTTAAAGTACAATTGGAATTAGCAATTTTAACTGTCTTTTTCTATTTCATATATTAGAAACATTTGATAAATCATCTAATTTTATTTTATAATTTTAAATAGCCATATAGTAGAGAAAGAACTTTAAATGTGTTTTCAATTCTGTTAGAGCTAACTGTGATAAATTATTTTTAAGGTATTTTTTTTCTGTGTAGGTTTTAGATATTTGCACAATGAGAATGAATCTAAATTCACCAGCCAGATATTTTTATGATTTATATGGCAGAAAAATCAAAGAGATTTCAAAAGGTAAGTGGCAAAGAGTTTGTAAACTATGTGATACTATCTCAAAAGACATTTACATAATTTTGTTTTTACTTTGTACTTTTAAAAGGAAAACAGACGTAAAACCCAGCTTAATTATAACACGAATAAATATGTCATTCTTATAGAAAGGGAAATCATGAAAGATTATTAAAGTTTAGAGAAGCTTTTATTTCAGCATGTTTTAGTCCATTTGGGTACTGTTTAAAATTCCATAGACTAACTGGTTTAAATAAACATTTATTTCTCACAGGTATGGAGATTAGTAAGCCCAAGATCAAGACATTGGTAGATTCTGTATCTGTTAAGGGGCCTTTTCTGATTGATAGACAGCTGTCTTCTCACTTTGTCCTTAGATAGTAGAAGGGACAAGGATGCTTTCTGAGGTGCTTTATATAAGGACATTAATTCATTCATGGGGCTCCACCTCCTTGACCTAATCCTTTTCAAATACAATCACATTGGGGATTAGATTTCAACATATGAATTTTCAGGGGTCATGAACATTCATCTAAGCAGAGCACAAGCTTAGATTTAAAAAAAAAATAATGGGTATTTTAACCTTAGCAAGCCATACTTAATAGACAAAAGTAATTGATATACTTTCATATTTAGCAACTTCTATGATATATAGCTTTCAAAAGAGAAAGATGAATTGTGCTACTGTATGCTCAGAGATTTTTTTTTTTAATGTTTTGGCTAACTTCTAGAGGTTTTTCAAAAGTCATGAAATGCTTTAAAACAATTTTATTGTTTGTGTTTGTCAAAATAAGAGATCTTCCTCTATATTTTTAAAGGCTCTGATTTGCCATTCTTTGAAAGCAAAAATACTTGATTCCAAATTTGTACTATCATTAAATTACTGTCAGTAACAGAGTCAGACACGACTGAAGAGACTTAGCAGCAGCAGCAGCAACAATTATTACTTTACTGTTTTACTTTTACTGTTTAAAAATTTTACTTTTTATTTCTTTAATAGTAGTTAGTATTCCTTTAACAGTGCCACAGTTACACTATTCAATATGCTACTTTACAGTTCTATCACTTCATTTAAACCTTGAGTTCACATATCTGAAGATGGCCAAAATCGTAAGTGGCATACTTAACTGCAAGGATCCAGAAAGATGTGATTTTAGGATATAGCTACACTGGATACTCCCATTTGTTTCCATTATCCTTGCTTTTATTGTATAAAAGCAAACTTTCCTAGCTTTATCATCCTTAATGAATCCTATTGAGTGATCACTGTGATAGTTTGATACTTATTTATAACTCTTAAATTTTTTTGCTAAGTGTCATATATTTATATATGAGTGTGTATTAGAAATTAAATCTATTTTTCTTGGTTATTTTTTAACATTCATGTTAGGTATAAGAATTATTTTTCATTTTATTAGGAGTTTTCTTCTAAGGATTTCAAGGCACTTGTAGACACTTACCCATTACTATCTAGAAGCATTAGCTATTTACCTCTAAGACATAAGTAACACAAGAAATTCCTCCTTATGTTTTTTTTTCCAGGGGAATTGGGAGAGTAACATTATTAAAGTTGATCTCTTCCTTCTTACATTTTTGGCCCCTACCTCATCACATTGGTTAAATTTTCTAGGATAAACAATACTACATAATTGCTCTTCAATTTTCATTAAGAAAATAAAGAACACTTTTTCTTAAGATCCTATCTTGCTTTGAGTAATTTCCAGCTCACCTGGAATTAAAAAATTGTATTTGAGTAAATTGCTAGAGTTGAAACTCTAAGAAACCCTGGTTAAGATAACAGTTTAAATTTAGATAGTTGATTTTTTTTCCCCATCCCAAATGTGGTATAACAGAATTACTTATCAAAACAGAAAAGTTCTGACTCCAAGGAGTGAGACTTCATGGCTGCCAGGGGCGTTCAGATTCGTGCCTCATGCTTCATGTGTCCCAGAAGTGTGTTATTATCACATTTTAATGCATGCCTTGCCCCGTGGTTTTGCATACTTATAAAAGCTTATGCCAGCTGAAATTAGCCTATGCAACTACTAACATGTGGAAGCATAACAAGTTCACTGGACTTAAAATACTTAAAGAAGCTAATCCTGTTGGAGGAACTTCCAGTCTGCAGCACCCTAGTCACTTAACATTAGGTTTTTGCATTTCTTTTTTCTTTGTTTGTTAGTATGATTTTGTGCATCAAGTGATTGAGGTCCCTAAAAACTTTTATGTCTGATAGTTTTCTGAACTTTTAACTTGGGAAGGGTCAAGTGTTATATAAAGCTCTCTTTTTCTTTAAATAAACGCCAACATTCTGATTTTATGTATGACTTTCTTTTGATTGCTTGCTCAGTATCAGATCAGAAAAAGTCACTTAATGATGTTTAATATTAATATCATAGAAATTATATTTTATTTTAAGCACAAATTAGGAGTGTAATGGGCATCAAGAGCGAAAAGTAACAGATGTACAAAACAAAAAAAATTTCTCCTAACTGTTGCTTCTTTTTTGGCATTAGATATACTTTCAGGTATTCCTCCTATGCTATGAAAAATTTGCACATTTGACATGACATTAAACCATTTTTTTTTTTTTTTACTTTTCCAAGTCTAATAAAACCTTCAAAATCCCATGGGATTTGCAAATGGTCAAATTTCTAAACCATAGAAGATTTTAGCAAAGACATTTACTTTGTTCTATGTGGAAAAGTTCTTAAGTTGTGTTTCCTATGTTGATCTATTCTTTTGAGAGAGGAAGAGAACTACTCACTGTGTAAAGATGCTGTATTCCTATATATGGTCAACATTACTAGTACAGCGTTTCTACTAGAGCATGAAATAAGTGTGAGAAATGCATTCTGCAAAATTACACCCTCAAAAATAACAGGGCTGTGAGAAAAATAGGTTTGAGGAAGACCATTCAAAGTCTATATACTTTTAAAACTGGAACACTATCTAGAATAAGAATTATTAACTTAGGAGATAATATGAACAGTCTGGATAGTCATCTCAGAGTTCTGCAGAAGATAGTAAAGCTGCACAGAAACAGTAGAATGTGAGAGTGCAGATGAAAGTCAATTGGAGGCCTAAGTCAGTGGGATTTCTTTAAAGAAGCCACAGGAGGAAGCAAAACTCCCACAGAGTCATGCAAGGCAGAGGGTGCACCTTTCTGGGAAGGGAGTGCCAGTGCAACAGCCAAGCTGATGTCTTTTATCTTCCCTGCTAAAGGACTGAGTTCCACTCCTACTCTGTTGGTCTCCATTGCCTAGGAAAAAAGCATGTATTCACCTACCAAACTTTATCTTGCTGACATCATTACCCTATTTACCAGTCATATATGAGCTACTTGGGTCATAGAAGTGCTTGGTAGTGGCAGAACACATGTAGATAGTATTAGATTTTGATGAAGTTGTTTAAGAAATTTTAAGTTGTTTAAGACTCTTATTCCCCTTAACATTCCCCAACCTTTTGTTCTCTTAACTTACTAACTTCTCTCAACTTAATTATTGCATCATGGTGAATGAATGGAGTCATTCTTCCTCTTAAGAAAGGCCATAGTCTCTTAGGACCTTTCTGATGCTACTATTCCAATAACCAAGCCACTCCTCCCCACTACTTTGTGGATCTTTATAGATCATGGCGGGTAGTATGAAATGTACCCTAGAAGATTCTGAAATGAGTTAGAATAGTACATTAATTAAGTTGGCTTCGAAGTCATGCTATGAAACACTAAACATTCATTTCCTGTTCCATGTCCTACTTCAGGTTAGCTGCCCAAAATAGCTATATATTCTTTAAAAATTCTTCAGAGATTCTACAGTGATATCAAATGACAGAATTAACATATTTCAACCACAGAATTCCAATAACAGACCCTCAATGTGCATGTTTACTCTTGCCCATTATCAGATTTTTGTAAAGAAATCAAATTCGAAGAATAAAATGCCAAAGAAGTTAAAATCCAAAAATTTTAAGTCTTCAGAGAAGTGAATTCCAAAATCAAATAATCTTACCTTTGTGAGCTAAAATCCAATAAAAGTTCAAACTTTGGAAATTAAAATTCAAAGAAACTGAAGTCCTTCCTGTTTTATGCTTTCCAGTATCAGCCAGATGGCTTCTGGATGCCTGGTTTGAGCTGGAGTTCCTCCAGCAGCTACCGTCTGGGCTCCTGCAGTGGGTGTCACCCCTCAGGACCTCAGAAGTTGAAATGGGTCTCCACCAACTTTCTCATGTTCCCTGCTTCCCACAGAACCAACAGATGACCACATTAGCCTGACACCCAGCACATTCAGAATAGAATCCATTTCCCCAGTTTCTCATATGGTCTTTCCAAGCAAAACGATGTTTCCTGTTTGGCATGATCCACACCCACATGACCGTTGCCAAAGACCATAGCAGAGACTAAGTGAAGGAAGGCAAAGAAGAGAAACCATTGTTCATGTAAAACTTGCCAAAGCGCCAGCCGATTTTTATTGTTGAGCAGAGTATATGACCTGTGACACAGCTCGAAGGGAAGCAGCTTCCCACCGAAACATTATTTAAGCATTATGTATTTATAATATTTTTCTTGAGAAATTGACCATTGTACACTGTCTTCTCTCTCAAAGAGGCTTTATGAAGTGTCAGTTAAGTGCTTTGATTTTGGAGCCAGAATTCAGATTTCAGTTATGCCACTTATTGTATGACCTTGAGCAGGTTATTCAGTTTCTCTGAGAGTCAATCTCCTAATCTATAAGATAGGGATTATTATATTTACTTTAATAGATTGTTGTAAGAATTAAATGAGGTCTACTTAGAGTTCTTAGAACACGTGCCTGACACTTGGTAAGTGTTGTAGAACATTATCATCATTATTGCTGTTATTTTTATTCTGGAAGAGGGTACTGAGAATGTTGCATTCTTGGAACATTTAGAAATTTATGTTAGTGGTGGCCTCCGTCATATTTGTTCAATTTATGAAAATAACTCTTCCGTTATTTGCCTTTGTAGAATATTCCAGACATCTTAATATTCTTTTCTCTCTGAGTCCTGTGTTTCCGGACCCCATGCTGAGCAAAGGGTAGGCTCTAGCTGGTGGCACAGCACCCACCTTGCTCTGGGAGCAGTCATTTCAATCCTGGGTCCCAGTGGCTGCTGTACTGACCTCTGGCTATGGAGCTGTCAAAGCCTAAGAAACTTCTTCGATGGGCATGGCTGCCCCCTTATCTCCACATCAGTTCCAACTGGAGAGTAACTTTCAGTGGATTTCTGAATTGATGCAACTGTTTGTGTTTCTGAGGCCCGTGTGTTACGTGCCCAATGACGACCGTGACACTACTGCCACTTCCTCCTGAAGACGTGGTTTTTCCTCAGGTTTTGAATGCTCCTGGTCTTGAGTTTATGTTTCTGTCCTCATCTGCTTCAGTGTTTGGGATTTGCCTCTGGGGTTTGTCTCTACTATATTACCGTTCCTTTCAGAAAAATTCCCTTCTGTAACAGATTGGGGCAGCATAGTTTGCAGAAGTTGAGTTTTTTTCTTTTCTCTTACTTTCCTTTTGCTTTCTGGCCCATACTTGTGTTTTTCTAATGTATTTCTCTAGCTTTTTTTCCTTGCAGGGTCTCTCATGGTGAGAGATATGAAGTCAATAAGTTCCAAGTTTGTCAATAGCATCCTTTGTTAAAACCAGTCTTATCCATTTTCACCTTACTGAGTTAAATAATCCTACCAGGATGTATTTTCCCACAGTTCAACATCTAATTTAGATCTTGATTGGACTCCTTGATCTATTATTACTCTGCCTGAATCTCCTGTGACGTAATTCATTTTGCCTTTGCCTTTTCCTAATTTTAGGCACATAATTTTTTGGAGTTCATTAAATACTTTCTTTGGAGTGCTTTATGTAATCTTCCTTGTATTCTCCTCTCCAATTTGTTTAGATTTTATAGGTACTCTTTGTATAACTGTTCTGTCCTCGTAAGAGATTCTCCAGTTGCTCATACTATCAATTTATCTGTAACTGACATGCCCCCTCTTAATAATATTCAGGATTCTGCCTTCGCTGGGGATTTGTTCTCTAGAGAAGATTTGCTCTCTGATGTCTCTGTGATTTCTTTGTTGGGTTTCACTGGGGCTCCATTTCCTACTTCTGATTTTGTAATAATTAAAATATATACTCCTTTAATAATAACTTCTTTAAGAGTAGTTAGAGTTGAAAGTACCTCCTGTACCCTCGCACCTTCATGATTCAGTTTTTGTCTTCGTATTTGTAAAATGTGTGTTCTCAGATCAGATGTTTAACTTAATCTAAGGAAATTTTTTTCCTCCTTGAGCTAAATAAGCTGTCTTATTTATTTTCATGCATACACTGTTATTTTCTGGTTGTAAGATTGAAGCATATTTTAAAACCACTTTATTTTCTTTTTGATTCCTTTAACAAATTTGATTCATAGGTTTTTAATAGTTTCTTCTAGTTGTTTCACTACTTTAATCAGAGAAGAAACAGCATTCTTTTTATAACAAATCTACCACTTTTCTATATATGAAGCCACAGCTTGGGTTTCCGACAATTAGAATCATGGTCGAAATTTATGTGATAAACTTAGAGTCTACCTGAATTCGTGGAGTTTACTTTAAAAGCTTGTGGATAAGCCACATGAAAATCTAATGTTAGCTCATCCACAGTGCCTTTTTGACCCAGAATGCATTTTAAAATAACGTCATGGAGGGACTTCTCTGGTGGTAAGACTCCGTGGTCCCAATGCAGGAGGCCCCAGTTCAATCCCTGGTTGGGGAATTAGATCCTACACGTCTCAACTAAGAGTTTGAATGATGCAGCGAAGACCTGGTGCAGCCAAATAAATAAATATTTGAAAATAATAATGACAAAATAACATAATGGAGAATAGAATTTGAGGCATGGGGCCTAGTGTTTCCTATCTAGGCCTGGTAGTAGTAGTAATAGTGTTAGTTGCTCAGTCATATCGGAGTCTTTGCAACCCCATGGACTGTAGACTGCCAGGCTCCTCTGTCCATGGAATTCTTCAGGCAAGAATACTGGAGTGGGTAGCCATTTTCTTCTCCAAGGGATCTTCCAGATTCAGGAATCGAACCCAGGTTTCCATTTAATGATAGACCTTCATTGGGTTCTAGCATGTCTTGAACCCAGGTGCCACTGTATTTTAAAGTCCTGACTGCAGATTTAGTTGCAAGACACAGAAAAGCAGCAAGTATTGTTCTGCCTTCTGATGCCTAACATGATCTAATCCCAATCTCAGATTTACCCGCAGCATCAGGTGACGTTCTCTGCATGGTTCAGTGTCAGTGGCTACAGCCTGTACAGTAAGGCAAGCATGACCAGCTTGGGGTGCCAGGGCCTGCATAGATAGCACCCCTTACTATACTAAAGCAGTTACCCCCACCCCTGCCTTGGGCTAGCATTTTCTGAAGGCTAAGTTTGGTAGAAATTATCCCAGCTGCATTTAAATGCTATAACCCATCAAGCTCAAAATTCTATGCAGTTCTTGGTTATTAAAAATTTTAGGTCAACCTCCTTATTCTCCATGTATAGTTCCTTCAGTAAGAGCACAAATATAAAACCAAAAATTCAGCTACATGACCCAGTATAAGTTTTCAGAAACCATCGAGGTTGAAAAGCAAGCAAGCAAACAGAACCCCCACATAGTCCTTGCTGATTACAGCATCATCAAAGCATGAAGCCACCCAGTCCAGGCCCCTCCATAAGTCTCAATACTTTTGGGTTCTTTTCTCTCCAAAATTACTTCTTATATATTTCTCAGGGTTCCTAACCAACTTGGTCTCCTAAGTACAGCAATTTCCTGAGTTTTATGAGACATTCTCATAAAATGAGAGGTTCAAAATATTGAACCTAAGGTGGTAATGAAAACCCTAGAATTTGTAGGTAGCTGGTCAGAGTGAGCACATTCTTATGGAGAATTGTGCCCTTAATCTTGAGTTTGATAAACTTCTTGCATTTGGGAGACTGATATTTCCCAATTTTAATATATACCATAAGTAAAGCTACAGTAATTAAAACAGTGTGGTGCTGGCATAAGCAGAGATGTATATACCAATGGAATAGAATTAAGAATGCAGATAAAAGTCAATACATTTATGGCCAGTTGACTTTCTAAAGGATGTCAAGACCATGCAATGATCTCTTCAACAAATGGTGGTGGCAAGACTGTATATCCACATATAAAAGACTGAGGTTGGACCCCTACATAGAACCATTTACCAAAAAAAAAAACAAAAAAACTGAAAATGGATCAATGATCTAAATATCATAGCTAAAAGTATAAGACTTTTCCAAGAAGATGAAGAAATAAATCTGCCTAACCTTGGATTTAGCAATGTATTCTTTGACATGACACCAAAAGTATGGGCAACAAAAGAAAGAAATAGGTAAATTGGATGTCTTCAAATTTAAAAAGAAATTGTGTATCAGAAGACACTGTTAAGAAAGTGAAAAGACAACCATCAAGATTGAGAGAAAATATTTTTGACCCATGTGTCTGATCCAGTTAAATATCCATAATATATAAAGAACTCAGACTCAACAACAAAAAGACAAACAACATCACTTCATGGCAAATATATGGGGAAACAGTGGCTGACTTTATTTTTCTGGGCTCCAAAATCACTGCAGATGATGATTGCAGCCATGAAATTAAAAGACGCTTACTCCTTGGAAGGAAAGTTATGACCAACCTAGATAGCATACTCAAAAGCAGAGACATTACTTTGCCAACAAAAGTCCGTCTAGTCAAGGCTATGGTTTTTCCAGTAGTCATGTATAGATGTGAGTGTTGGACTATAAAGAAAGCTGAGTGACGAAGAACTGATGCTTTTGAACTGTAGTATTAGAGAAGACTCTTGAGAGTCCCTTGGACTGCAAGGACATCCAGCCAGTCCATCCTAAATGAGATCATCCTGGGTGTTCATTGGTAGGACTGATGTTGAAGCTGAAACTCTAATACTTTGGCCACCTGATGCGAAGAGCTGACTCATTTGAAAAGACCCTGATGCTGGGAAAGATTGAGGGCATGAGGAGAACGGGATGACAGAGGATGAGATGGTTGGATGGCATCACCGACTGAATAGACATGGATTTGGGTGGACTCTGGGAGTTGGTGATGGACAGGGAGGCCTGGCCTGCTGCAGTTCATGGGGTTGCAAAGATGAGCAATTGAACTGAACTGAAAGGAATTAAATAGACATTTTCCCAAAGAATATAGACAAACAGCCAAGAAGCACATCAACATCCTTAGTCATAAGGGAAATGCAAATCAAACCTACAATGAAGTAACACTTTATATAAACTAGTAATGGCTATAAAATAAAATCACACACAGACAAAATGGAAACTAAGTTTGTGAAGATGAAGAAATTGGAAACTCTGGACATTGGGAACATGAAATGGTTCAGCCACTTTGGAAAATGATTTAGTGGTTCCTTCAAAAGGTAAACATAGAATTACCATGACACTGCAACTTTATTCCTAAGTATATACCCCAAAAGAATTAAAAACAGACAATCAAACATTAACCTGTACATGCATATTCATAGTAGCACTATAGATAACAGCTAAAAGGTGGAAACCAAGCATCTACATCCAAAAACATCCAAACATCTGAAAAGATGGATGCAGAAATACATTGTGATATATTATTCCACAATACATGATGGAATATTATTCAACCATGAAAAGAATGAAGTGCTGATAATTCTATAACATGGATGAACCTTTAAAACATTATGCTAAGTTTAAAAAATAAGACAAGTACCATATTACATGATTCCATTTACATTTGAAATATCTAGAATAGCTAAATTCATAGAGATAGCAGAATGGTGTTTGCCAAGGCCTATTAAAAAAACTAAGATCATGGCATCTGGTCCCATCACTTCATGGCAAATAGAAGGGGAAAAAGAGGAAGCAGTGACAGATTTTATTTTTTTGGGCTCCAAAATCACTGCCGATGGTGACTGCAGCCATGAAATTAAGACACTTGCTACTTGGAAGGAAAGCTACAACAAATCTAGAGAGCATATTAAAAAGCAGAGACACCACTTTGCTGACAAAGGTCTTTCCAGTAGTCATGTATGGATGTGAGAATTGAACCATAAGGAAGGCTGAGCACTTAAGAATTGATGCTTTCAAACTGTGGTGTTGGAGAAGCTACTTGAAAGTCACTTGGACTGCAAAGAGATCAAACCAGTCAATCCTAAAGGAAATCAACCCTGTATATTCATTGGGAGGACTTATGCTGAAGCTGAAGTTCCAGTCCTCTGTGTTGCCAAAGACTGATCTTCCTAAAATATCCCTCTTTTTCATTTTTCCCTCAAAACTTGACATGGCTAGACAGTCTGCACACTCTGTACCTGACAAATTTTAAGTACACATTTTAAGATCTTGCCTTACCCATCCAACTAAATCACCACATCTCACAGCTCCCAGTAGGCACCTTCCATCCCAGCTAGATCAGTCCCTTCTATGTCGTAGACATGCAACGACTCATATAATGCCAAGCTTCCTTACTTCTGCTTGTATTATTTTATGCCCACTCAGTAATCTTTCTATTCTTCTCCATTTATTCAAAGTTTAGCAATTTGTATCAGTCAGGGTGTATTATATGACTGTGTAGTAACAAACGACTCCAAAACACTTGGTAGTTTAAGGAAAGGTGTATTTTTCACTTATTCTACATGTCACTGTGGGTTGATTGCACCTCTACTAGCTTACATCAAGGCACTTCACATGTTGAAAAAAGTGACAATGTTAGTTAGTCACGTTCTGTGTTCTGTAGTCCATCAGTCTCCTCTGTCCATACAATTCTCTAGGCAGGAATACTGGTGTGGGTGGTCATTCCCTCTCCAGGCAGTCTTCCAGACCCAGGGATCAAACCCAGGTCTCCCACATTGCAGATGGATTCTTTACTGTCTAGCCACCTGCAATTCACATGCTGTCTCCTTAATTCAGCAGTGTGGGAATATATAATCCTTTCACAGGGAAGGGCACTGCAAGTCACAGGACTAGGCCTGACACGAATAAAATGGGAGGTATAGTTTTTATTTGGGGAAGGGCAAAAAATATTTTGCTTGATCATAGATTATACAACACTATCTGTTAACCAAAATTTGCTATTGCTAAGTCACTTCGGTCGTGTCCAACTCTGTGTGACCCCATAGACAGCAGCCCACCAGGCTCCCCCGTCCCCGGCATTCTCCAGGCAAGAACACTGGAGTGGGTTACCATTTCCTTCTCCAATGCATGAAAGTGAAAAGTGAAAGGAAAGTTGCTCAGTCGTGTCCAACTCTTTGCGACCCCATGGACTGCAGCCTACCAGGCTCCTCTGTCTGTGGGATTTTCCAGGCAAGAGTACTGGAGTGGGGTGCCATCACCTTCTCCGTTAACCAAAATTGGTATGTGTTAATTGCTCACTTGTGTCTGACTCTTTGTGACCTCATGGATTGTAGCCTACCAGGCTCCTCTGTCCGTGGAATTCTCCAGGAAAAAATACTAGAGTGGGTTGCCATTCCCTTCTCCAGGGGATCTTTCCAACTCAGGGATCGAACTCAGGTCTTACCACATGGCAGGCAGATTCTTTACCATCTGAGCCAGGGAAGACCACTAAAATTGATATTAGTTATCAATTGCTGTATAGCAGATTACCCCAAAACTTAGCAAGTTAAAGCAATAAACATGTATTTTGTCATGGATTTTGTGGGTCAGGAATTCAGGCACGGTTTATCTGGGCCTTCTGACTGGATCTCTTACAAAGCTTCAATCAAGGTGTCAGTTTGCAAAGTTTTAAAGTATTACTTAAATCCCACTCTATTTTGTTTACTAATACCTCTTTATCATAACTTTTTTGATACCATATGTCTGTACCATATGTCATAATATATGTTTAATATAGTGTATCTGTCATTAATTGTAAACAAAACAAAAAACCTCTAAAAATCTTATAATATGTACAATAAGACTGAGCATGTAATAGACCCTTGAAAATTTAATATTAAAATAATAATGCTAAATATGATCTTTGTTGTAGTAAGTGATGAAAAATACTTTTTAAATGGCTGAGTGAATTAAAATAAAAAAAATTCCTTTTTGAATTGTATTTGCAACAGATTTTCCACTGTTAACCACTTTTTGCTGGTAGTTCTCAGTGCTGTCGCTTAATGATTTTCCACTACTCTGAATAGTATTTTGCCATTTTTCACAGAACTTTAAAAGCTTGGAGATGCAAATGCATTACCAGATGCATTGTACAATGTAAAAACAAATGAAAATTACTGTATTTTTTGATATCTTCTTCCAAAGTGCTGTTGATTGATTTACTTTGGGTATCAGCATCAGAAGCTTCTTTGGTCATCACCAAAGCCTCGCTTTGCCATGGTTTCCTCTAAGTCATCTCCAATAAATGTCCATCATGTCACTGCTTTTTTCCATTTCTGACAGCTATAATTTAATTTAAAAAATAAAATAGCTAACTGAAATCTATTCTTACACTTTTACCATCGGTCTTGATTTTGTCTTCTGGAGTTAAATGATGCAGATTAATTCCCAATCTGTGACTGCCTTTCAAATATTTGAACATGTGTGACTTAAATTTTTTCCAGGTTAAGTATCTCCAATCTCTCCAACTATTTCTCTGACGTCTCACCATCCTGGTTACTCTTCTCTGTTCTGTTTAGTTTTTTTGGTATTCCTCTTCTTGTGACCCCACATTGTACATGATTTTCCAGGTCAGTCAATGATGAGTAGCCCTACCTTCTCTTTTTCTTCAGGTCATTATTTAACCTACAATTATTTCTTTTACATAAATCATATCATTGAGCTAAATTGAACTTAAAGGCAACTAAATCCCTCGATTTTTGCTCACAATTTGCTTCTAAGCTACTTCCTCACCCTGTGCTTGTACTGCTGATTTTGTAGATATGTGAACACAACTTTATACATTGATACCTACTAAATTTCTACTTATAAGAATTTTATTTAGTAGGTTAGCCTTATAAGATTTTTCAGATATTTAATCTGTCACCCTGGGATTAACAATTTCTCTCATTTTTGTTTTCACTGTTTAAATTATTGATTAAAATGTGCTGTGCTTAGCCATTCAGTTGTGTCCGACTCTTTGCGACCCCATGGACTGTAGCCTGCTAGGTTTCTCTGTCCATGTGGATTCTCCAGGCAGGATTATTGGAGAGGATTGCCATGACCTCCTCCAGGAAATGTTCCCAACCCAGGGATCCCGCACTGCAGGCAGATTCTTTATCATCTGAGCCACCAGTAGGCAATAATTAGGGACAGAGATCTTTAACATGCTAGGAGTCTATGTCCAGTTCTAACTGTTGCTTCCTGACATGCATACAGATTTCTCAAGAGGCAGGTCAGGTGGTCTGGTACTCCCATCTCTTTCAGAATTTTCCACAGTTTATTGTGATCCACACAGTCAAAGGCTTTGGCATAGTCAATAAAGCAGAAATAGATGTTTTCCTGGAACTCTCTTGCTTTTTCCATGATCCAGTAGATGTTGGCAATTTGATCTCTGGTTCCTCTGCCTTTTCTAAAACCAGCTTGAACATCAGGAAGTTCACAGTTCACACGTTGCTGAAGCCTGGCTTGGAGAATTTTGAGCATTACTTTACTAGCATGTGAGATGAGTACAATTGTGCAGTAGTTTGAGCATTCTTTGGCATGGCCTTTCTTTGGGATTGGAATGAAAACTAACCTTTTCCTGTCCTGTGGCCACTGCTGAGTTTTCCAAATTTGCTGACATATTGAGTGCAGCACTTTCACAGCATCATCTTTCAGGATTTGAAATAGCTCAACTGGAATTCCATCACCTCCACTAGCTTTGTTCGTACTGATGCTTTCTAAGGCCCACTTGACTTAACATTCCAGGAACAACAGACTGGTTCCAAATAGGAAAAGGAGTACGTCAATTCTGTATATTGTCACCCTGCTTATTTAACTTATGTGCAGAGTACATCATGAGAAACGCTGGACTGGAGGAAACACAAGCTGGAATCAAGATTGCCAGGAGAAATATCAATAACCTCAGATATGCAGATGACACCACCCTTATAGCAGAAAGTGAAGAGGAACTCAAAAGCCTCTTGATGAAAGTGAAAGAGGAGAGTGAAAAAGTTGGCTTAAAGCTCAACATTCAGAAAACGAAGATCATGGCATCTGGTCCCATCACTTCATGGGAAATAGATGGGGAAACAGTGTCAGAC
>NW_011495081.1:5688735-5717705 GCF_000754665.1 Bison bison bison | reverse complement strand
AAACAGGTGTCAGACTTTATTTTTCTGGGCTCCAAAATCACTGCAGATGGTGACTGCAGCCATGAAATTAAAAGACGCTTACTCCTTGGAAGGAAAGTTATGACCAACCTAGATAGCATATTCAAAAGCAGAGACATTACTTTGCCAACAAAGGTCCGTCTAGTCAAGACTATGGTTTTTCCTGTGGTCATGTATGGATGTGAGAGTTGGATTGTGAAGAAGGCTGAGCACCAAAGAATTGATGCTTTTGAACTGTGGTGTTGGAGAAGACTCTTGAGAGTCCCTTGGACTGCAAGGAGATCCAACGAGTCCATTCTGAAGGAGATCAGCCCTGGGATTTCTTTGGAAGGAATGATGCTAAGGCTGAAACTCCAGTGCTTTGGCCACTTCATGTGAAGAGTTGACTCATTGGAAAAGACTCTGATGCTGGGAGGGATTGGGGGCAAGAGGAGAAGGGGATGAGAGAGGATGAGATGGCTGGATTGCATCACTGAGTCGATGGACATGAGTCTGAGTGAACTCCGGGAGTTGGTGCTGGACAGGGAGGCCTGGCGTGCTGCGATTCATGGGGTCGCAAAGAGTCGGACGCGACTGAGCAACTGATCTGAACTGAACTGAACTGAACAGAGTCTATGCTTCAGATTTCTATTAATCTTCCTGGGTATGACTCTTAATTTAGTTATGAACTTACAGGTTTATCTAACCCCTATGTAAACATAAATTTTCTAATTGCCTCACTCTAGTAACATTAATTTTAAAAGTGAGTTTAGTCTGTCATAACTGGTCATATTGGATCAGTGCTTAAATTTTTACTGTGGCCTGAAGGGCCTTCATGATTTGGTCCCTACCTAGGTTCTCCAGCTTCACATGTAGTACTGAGCCCTTCATCTCTGCACTCAAGTCACTTTATTTTCTTGTTTCTGTTCCTCCAACACTTGATACTCCTTCATGCCCCAGAACTTAACCATATGTTTCCTCTGCCTGGATTCTCTGACTCTATCTTCCTTGCAAGGTATTACCTACTCTTCTTAAGGTCTTATTTTAAACATTTCTTCCTCGAATACCTTTCCTGTCCCACTTCTCCCCTTATCTAGGACAGGTATCTCTGTTCCATTAATAGCACCCTGTGTCTAATAATTGTCACAACTATAATTAATAAAGATGCTTGAGGAATTATTTAATTTGTTTACTATTAATTATTGTTAATTATTTAATCTGTCCCCTAGACTGTAAGATCCATTAGAACAGAGATTTTGTAGTCTTCTCTATTCCCACATTTAACCCAGCTCTAAATAATATAGAGGAGGTATTATAAAACAGTGTAACTATAAGTATTATAAAATTATTTTAAAATTATATATATTATAGAATTACATTATATATAATTATAAAAACTGGGGATGATGCACTTCTTGGTGAAGCATTGTACTTTGCTTCCTTTTGATGAAATGGAAATTTCAGGACATTGGGAGAGCCTAGTCAAAACACTTCCCTCTTCTCTTATGCCCTAAAAATGCTTAGTTCTACACCTTTGTTGCTAGTATTTTTCCTGCTCTCTAAATGTGTAATTCTACAACGGTCCAGATGGTCTGGGTCCTGTAAAATGGCATTGCTTTCTTGGTTAAAAGTAGGTAATTCAGAAAGATATATAGCCTGCAGCCTACAATCAAGCCCCATACAGGGACAGCTGTATGTGTGTATTCATTCTGTTTCCTTATATTCATACTACTTTTTCCGTGAAAGAAATTGCAAGCGAGGGAAGCATTCACTTATAATTTTCTTTTGTTTTGGATACTAAGTGAGGTATTGCTCTATCATTTTTAAAGAGAAATATCAAAAGAAAGCAATCATGAATTTTGGTTTTTTATTTGTTTTTAATTGAAGGATAACTGCTTTACAGTATTGCATTGGTTTCTACCAAACGGCAACATGAATCAGCCACAGGCGTACCCATGTCTCCTCCCACATGAATTTTAAATAAAGGACTTAATGAAACAGGAGGTTTGCAGACCTGGGTTCTCCTGCCTTGTTATAGATACACCCATTTATTTGGGAAGGAACACACAGACTTAGTAATATTTTGCTTAAAGACAATAGATGTAGCCATAGTCTATTGAGATCTACTCTCCACTGGAAGAAATAATGTTTCTATGCTGCTATTAGAAAGGGCAAGCCCCATGTAAGGAATCTCCCCATGAGTCTCCCTCTCTGCTCATTAAGTATTTGTTAGGCTTCCCTAGTGGCTCAGCCAGTAAAGAATCTGCCTTCAATGCATGATACCCAGGTTCGATCCCTGGGTCAGGGAGATCCCCTGAAGAAGGGAATGGCAACCCATTCCAGTATTCTTGCTTGGTGAGCTGTGGTCCATGGGGTCACAAAAGGTTGGACATGACCACATGACTTTCACTTTCACTTCACTTTTATGCGAGTTATCCCATGTTGGGTCCTAATGATCACTGTTTATTTTTCTAAGAGTTCACAAACCATTTTATAATCTGTCCTAGAAATTTTCAGGGGATAAAGATCTACTTTATAATTATAATATCTTCTTTAAAATTAAGTATATTTGCCATGAGTCCCTTTACCATTTACTCTTACTTCTCAAACTTTATGAAATATAAAAATTTAGGTTTCTTTCTGGAGATGCATGCCTAATGCTGATGGTTATTAATCAGCCCTGGAGTTTCTCTAGATTAAAATATACAAAGGCAGCCCTGTTGTGTTAGAAAGATGCCATTCAGAAGAAGTCCTCAGGGCTTCCTTGGGGCTGTGCTCTCTGACTTTGCTTTGGTTCCAAGGTACCTTAGATATGGCCCTCTGCTGCTGCTGCTGCGAAGTCACTTCAGTCGTGTCCGACTCTGTGCGACCCCAGAGACGGCAGCCCACCAGGCTTCCCCGTCCCTGGGATTCTCCAGGCAAGAACACTGGAGTGGGTTGCCATTTCCTTCTCCAATGCATGAAAGTGAAAAGTGAAAGGGAAGTCGCTCAGTCGTTCCCGACTCTTAGTGACCCCATGTACTGCAGCCTACCAGACTCCTCTGTCCATGGATTTTCCAGGCAAGAGTACTGGAGTGGGGTGCCATTGCCTTCTCCGATATGGCCCCCAGTGTCCTCTAATGACTTCCAGACATTGAACTTGAACTAGCTACTCTCATTGCTTGACAATAACAAAAATTGCTGGCAGTTGCTTGGTGGCCTAATGGCTAGGATTCTGGGCTTTCGCTGTCATGGACCCAGTGGCGTGGCCAAAACAAAACAAAACAAAGCAAAACATAAAAGTGCTAACTAATTACTGATTTATATTTCTGCTATTTATCTATAGAGAATATTAAGAATTTTGTCAAAGCTTGATTTTAAAAACTTTTTTTAGTGGCAGTTGGAGAACTCCCATTATAATTGGATCACTGTCATCTTTTATTAAATATGTGAATGCACAATTGTGTGATATGAACATTCACAAAGCAGTCTAATCTGCTCATAGACTCTTTAGTATGTCAGAAAACTCCCTTTTGAAGTCTTTAAAACATAGACTGTCTTTTATAGTCGTGAATATATGATCATCACTCCTAGGTGTTGTTGGGCTAAACTTTGTTCAGTATTTATGTGATTTTTTTAACCAAGTCCTTGATTTTTCTCCCTTCTCCTTGAGTTTATCTTTTTAGCTTCTAGTTTTTATATCTTATTTCTGGGTCTTTGAGCTCTAACACCAAAATCTGTATCTAACTCTAATGTTTTGTCCAAGATCCTAGAAGTTCTTTATAAAAAAAAGTTGTAACAGTATAATTGTCAATGAAAACAAGTAGTCTGATTGTTAGTACATGCTGTAAAACGTGATAGCTCAGTCGGTAAAGAATCTGCCTGCAATGCGGGAAACCTGCGTACGATCCTTGGGTTGTGAAGATCCCCTGGAGGAGGTCATGGCAACCCACTCCAGAATTCTTGCCTGGAGAATCCCCATGGAGAGAGGAGCCTGACGGTCTGCAGTTCATGGGGTCTCAAAGAGTTGGACAGGACTGAGTGACTAAGGTCTCCGTGTAAAAAACTCAGCAGTGATTGGTTTTCTTCCTTCTTAGCATTTTGAGAAGAGAGGTGAAATAATAGACAAAATATGTAAAGTGCTTATTATAGAAGATTCTACTTTTGTGAAACAACATAGAGAAATGTCAAAAAGGGAATCTTCCATTATAATTACTGTAACTATGAAGACTTTTCAGTTTATCACCTTTAGAATGTAAATTTTTATGACACACATATATTTTACATCCTAAGTAAAATACTTAAATGTAAATAATGTATTGGCCTTGCATTTGAGCCAAGTAGACTAAAACCATTTTATCCACATTTTCTGACTCCTAGGTCTCTCTGAATTAGGGTATGTATGTGCCAGGTATTGACTGGAAAAAAAAGAAAAAAAGGTCCAGCCACATTAAAAAAAATTATATTAGTTGTTACTTTATAATGTAATAGTAGAAGTTTGAGTCAGTTTACAATTAGCTTACTTTTGAATGTTACTTACATATATTTGATTTTGTTCCTAAGTTTTATTATGTTTTTATTACATCTGTTCTTACTGGGTCAACAGTTAATTGGTGCCTCAGTTAACACCATTTGGATTAAGCTTTTCTGAATAGTAATAGAAATTACAAGTAATAATGTCTAAAAAGTATCAGTTATTACAGCAAGCAATTATATAATGACATTTCTAAAGGTCTTTACTTCTCATTTTTGTTGATTTTATTTATTAAGTTCCATGCATTGTACTTCCACAAACTAATCCTAAGACAGTGCTTTAAATTTTTGTGCAGAGCTTCAAAGTTTACAAAAGCAGGTCATATATATTCAATTATTATGTATTGGTATAGACCATAACCACATGAAAATAGATTAGATATATTAGATATGATTAATTCTTTTTTTTTTTTTATGATTAATTCTTAACATTTCTTTAATCTTAATTGTACACATATCAGTTCAATTAAGTTATTTTAGATTATTACTACATACCAAATATTTTAGGTGCTCAAGAAATTGAGTCCACAAAATACTTGTATTTTCAAAGACACATACACTATTATTTCTGTTGAGGGGAAAAACAAGACTCAAACAATAGAGTCCCAGCTTACTTCTACTTGTATAAATCAAGTTATTTAAATGAATGAATTGTGTATGCTGACCTGTTCTACCAATGTGCTACTGGGGATGTATGAAAAAAAGATGTGCATGGTGGTGGAAGTAGAAAGAGGCATAAAGCGTATTGGAAAACTACCAAATGTCCCCTGCAAATGGGCCCTATTCAGAATCAGTAAGCGTATGATGAGTGAAGTGGTTTTGAATATCGCCTTTAGATTCCATGCTGTTACAAGGCCAGCCCTGAACATGGCAACTCTTATTTCCACACACAGTACCTCTTCACTCTCAATTTAACCCCAAAATCTGATGAACCCATTACTCCATACTTGATTTCATGGAACAAGGAGTAGATATAGTTACAAATGATCAATCACAAGCCGTGAACCAAAGCAGCAAGGCATTAACAATTCACACCATTTCGGTCCACTTGCTCAAGCAGAAGATGTGCCAGCATATTTAATGCACAGCTACTTCGTTCAGTTTAAGAAAAGACATGACTCAGGCTGCATTTTCAAAACAGAGGAGACTTCCTAAGACTTCATACTTCCAAGCCCCAATGTCACCATTCACCCACATATCAGCAATTAAATAACCAGGTGTTCCATAAAGGTCACAATGTCTGAATTAAATTTTACGCAGGTAAAACCAATACAACCTATGAAATTCTCTGCCCCCCCATACATCCCTGTTCTGTTTGATCCTATCATACAAATCAATGTCTCTTACAGCAAGCAGTATTGTAACACTGTAGACCCCACAGGCAATATGCCGTCAGTTTAATAGGATCACTGAAAAACTAAAGCAGCTGTGAAAGATTGCTCTAAGTATAGCAATCGTGTGCTTGTCATTTTGTTCAGTGGAGGAAAAATCCAAATTTGGGTAGGCATTGGTATTTAAGAAAACAACTGCTAAATCTTTTCTCATGAGTACCTTGGGGACAATAAAATTTGACATATAGCATGTAAACAAAAGTACACAGCAGCTGTTGGTTTGGTTTTGTTTGAATAAAAATATACTGATATAAATCATTCAAAGTATGCCCTCCATCATTCAATCTTCCCAGCAGACCATGCTTTTGAGTGGCGTCTTCTGGTTGTTCTTGGACCAGGAGTTTTCCAGCTGTTACATAAAGCTGGATAAGGAGCAGTAAAACCCATACATACCTTGGCACTAGCTCAGACTCCCTCCAGGCCTGCTTCCTGGACGGGAAGCTGTCAGTTCTGAGTATCTTTTAAGAACTCACCTTGTATCATACAAAAAAGACTTTTTAGATCAACTTTATTAACAAACATTTTCAATTGAATTAATGGGAAATTTCCAAATGATGTCCTGCTAACAATAGTGAGTATTTTTGAGAACTGAGATCTGAAATTTCCTGCCAAGTAGCATATAATAGTTTTTCTGTGGGTAAGTATGCTTTTGGCACTGTCTTTTTTTTTTTCACAGTCTCATGTATTCTGACTGCAATGTGAAACTTACGATTCTGGGTATTTAATTGGCATGAATTTTAATTTTTAATTGGAAGCAAGCTACTAAAGCACTTATTTCCAATGCTTTTTGAAAATATATTGATTGAAAAAAATCCTCTTTTTAGCTTTCTACAGTAGATTCAAATGGAATACGCAAAGTGTCTCTTTAAATGTCAGGTGTTGCTTTTGGAGAGAGACATATATTCCCTAGGTATAAAAATTGACAGGACATTCCAGTCTGTATCTTCATAGTGAGTTCTATTAGGTTTATCTTTAGAGGAATTTTTGGCTCCTTGTCAAAAATTCTTGTACTCTGTCCATCATGAATCCAAATAAGCTCAAGCTTCTTATCTGTGATATATAGGTCCTCTTGAAGGTTGAACAGTTTCATTTCTCATGAATAGCTTATGAACTCATTGTGTTTGGAGTTCTTAGAAGGAATTACCCTTATTATTTAAAATAGCTATTTTGACCTTAATCTAATATTTTATTGCTCTGTTATTTAAATTTTATTGTGTGCCTTTTCCCATAGTAGCATGATTAAGGATTTTCCAGGACTTTTAAAATATCCAGCTCTGGTCTTCTCCTGGCTCTGTGTGTGTGTATGTGTGTGTGTGTGTGTGTGTGTGTGTGTGTGATGTGTACTCAGTCATGTCCGAATCTGTGACCTCATGGACTATAGCCTGCCGGTCTCCTCTGTCCATGGAATTTTCCAAGCAAGAATACTGAAGTGGGTTGCCATTTCCTACTTCAGGGGATCTTCCCGACCCAAGGATTGAACCCGTGTCTCTTGCATCGCTTACATAAGCAGGTGGATTCTTTACCATTGTGCCTCCTGGCTAGTTAATGCTTCATTGCCAAAATTGTATTGTTTTTATTCTATGTTTATTTTCTTCTTTAGTGTTCAAGATCATTTTATAAGAGAGTTTAAAATAAAACTATTGTCCATACATTAATTATGCTTTAAAATTCTGGTATATTTGTATTTATCAAATTTTCATTAAATTTTAATTTGGTCACAGAAAGTTACAGATTCTCAATGATTATGTATAGTTGTACTCATGGTCTTAAAAGTTACCTAAAAGACTGCCCACAGTATATCCAAACGTGCTATTCATTTATCCGGTAGATAGTTACTGGGTGCTGCTTTTATCAAATTGAAAAACACCATGCCTTCAAACTCCAAAGTTTTTGTGATTTACTGGAGGATGAAGGTAGTGAGTGGAGAATATGAGGACCAATGCAAATCAATAAGGGAAAAATAAAATATAAACAATGATCTGGGAAAGGTAGCGGATAGAACAATTTAACAACTTGGGAAATTTTGCCAGAGGAAATGATAATTCCTATGAGCCTTGGAAAACAAGGATATATTAACAGTTGGGAAAAATGGGGGGAAGAAATGCAAGGGAAATAGAACAGCATGTTGATAGTTATGAAATTAATATAGCTACTACTTTTAATCATATGACCCATTTACTCATAATACTTAGTACTTGCTGTGAGCAGTGAAGTTACTCCTTTTGACCACATGATCTATTTACCCAACATCTTCAACTCCACACCTATTGAAATTGGATTAATTTCAATTTTCCTATAGTCCTGACTTGAGAATAAATAAAATGGATAAAAATCATCCATATAACTTCACCTTTACAGTGATGGAAATGATCCCAACTGAATGATCACATTTGACTGATTATACTTATTGATAGATTTAAGGAATGATTAATTTCCAAATCATGTATCTAATAAAAATGTTGAGGACTTGTTTAACAGAATTATTGAAATTACAGGAAAGCAAGATTCTGTAAAGGAGCAAAGAGGTTGAACATTTGTAATAAAGGCCCCAAATGTAAGAAGAAATGCTATGTTATTCATTTCTTGCTATGCACACAAATGTATATTAAAGAAATACAGGATAATATGAGCCAGCTACCTTCTTGAATGAGGTCATATTTCTGAGTAGAATTTGAAAGAGAAACTCATGGTTTACATACAAAATAATATCCCAGAGTTCATTCCTGGGAAAGACATATTTTTTCATTGAGTATCTATAATGGGCTTTGCTAGCTCATAGCAACATGTAGGATTATGCTCTTTCCAATGTTGAAAAGTGTCTATTGTCCTTTCTAAATCAGTGCCCTTATTTCCTGCACATCTATATGCAATAGTCCTCTTTAATAGAATGAAGTTTTGCTTCAGAAACAGAGAAGGAAGAACTGAACATAAAAGAGTTAAAACCATTGGTTAAGAACAGATATGAGTTTTTGGTATAGACTATTATGAATATCCACTAAAATACATAATAAATAATTCTCATTAAAATCTATGGTTGGGGTTGAAAAGTCAACTTTCTCTTTCTTAAAAAATTAATTATTCTATTATATTTCAAAACTATCATCTTAGGCCAAGTCTTCTTTTTAGGGAGAGTTCTTTTATTTGAACTGATTAATAAGTTTTATTTTTCCAATATATTAGGCTTATTTATACTTCCTTTCTAAGTGCTTAGACATATCATTTTCTTATGTTTTCTGTACCTTCCTAGTTAGTGGAAACATTGTTTGTTCTTGGAGTGTGCTTTGTCTTCCTTTTCAAGAAGATCATCAAAGTTACTAGTTTGCAGCTTCCAAAAAGAAAGAGCCTTCTAATCCTCAGTTCAGAGGCTAACCTTTATTAGCGCTCTTGTGGTTATAATGAGGACCCTGCTTCCAGCAGGGAGATTCTGGAATACTGAACAGATTATTCAACAAGTTCAGAGCAGATTCTGAAGTCCCTTATAAAACCTGCTTGTGAATACTGCTTTCTTTGCTTTGCTATTTCTGGTTTCCATAGTATTCCTAATTACATAAATCATGTGGAGCATGGGAGCTCTTTTCCATCCTATATCAACTCTGACACTGCTTACATTTTGATATAATTTGTATTTTTTCATAAACTGTATTTTTTTTTCTTAAATTCTTATGGAAGGTACAAACCCTGAAAAAAAATGTATAAAGTTTTGTATTAGAAAATATATTAAATTCTTCTTTGGAATCCTTTGGGCTGACATAAAGAATTTGAAAGTTACTTTGTGAAAAGCATGGATGAATAAAGCTATAAAGACTAGAGAATTTGATAAAGTGTTCTTAGATTTACATCGAAGATTAAATCTTGGATGTAAATCGTTCAAGTTTCTTATTTGCTTTTTGGATTACTTAAAATTGTTTTTCAATTTAACAGCTATTTATGTAATGCCTTTCCATGTACAAAAACTGTACTAGGTTGAATGGGTGCGTCAATTAAAAGTTTACAAATTAAAATTCAACACATAGTAATATATGAATTTGTAGCTAACTGAAAGCTTTGATGATTCTTAAACTGGGTTTCTTTAGGAAAAATTATAAGCCAAATTGAAGAGTTGCAATTCTAAAAATAAGTTTACTTCTCTTTTTATTTCTTTAGTAATACATATGACCTAATATATTTCTTTTAAAGTTTGAGATAACTGTTGTGATCAAACTTATGGAGAAGAGCAATTGCTTCAGGAGGATAATAGTTTTGATATGTGAATTTCAGGAATTAGTTTCTCAGGCTGGTGAGTGAATTTCATGCACACATCTAAAGATTCTAAATAATCATTGGATCATGATTTCTTTTTAACTTTATTTATCGTAATCTTAGAAAATCTTAAACTCTATTTACAACATTTCCTTTAGTGATGAATATGTTAGAAATAATTTAAATTGCACTTTGGTAGAGAGCTGCAGAACTTAGTGCCATAAAAAGCATAACTTTTTTACTAAGAGCAAAAATCAGCAGAATACCAGTAGCAAAGGCCATTTGCATAACTCAGCCACTCTGCAGCTCAGCTGAACCTAATTGTAATTCAATTTCCAGATTGCTATGCTAGGCCTCTCTGCATAAAATATGCAACATATAACATAACCAATGGCACGGACCTATTTTCTTTGCTGGTGATCTATCCAATTTCTTTTCCAGTAGAAGTATGTATTAGAAGAAGGTCGCCAAGCCATATAGTTATTTTGTATGTTTATGTAATGTCACATGTATACACTTAAAGACAAAGTTAAAAAAATGATATCCTTTCATCTTTCTGGATTCTCAAGTGTGCCTAAGATTTTTAAAGTTTCTTTATTTCTGGCATTTCAGTGGGAAATTAAATCTTGAAAAATGTTAGCTAGCTGCCATGTTATTTGCCTATTTTACACTAGAAAGATTTTATAAGCTAATTGGGTGAAAAAATGTATAAACATGTCTGTCAAGTCCATATGGATGTTGCAATACAGGCCCACAAGTAAATATCTTCTATCTGTTTACAAACCGTGTACTGGAATAGCATCCCTAAATCTTTGACCAGCTTATGTCCCAGAAGCTTAAAAACAAAAGGTATGTATGATAAAATGCTTGCTTAAGATTCTCCCTCTTATTTTTAAACAGCCTCACCACTTTGTTTTATGGGTTATTTAAGCGATGGCAGTGAAAAGACTTGAATAGGATGGTTTATCAAGGTGTGGATTATATTTTATGAATAATTCCCAGATGTGATGTTTTAGTTATATAGACTCCTCTCTGGGAAGCTATATACCGAAACAACATGGATCGTACAATTTTATCAGGACAATGCAAGTAGATTTCAGCAAGGTTGGTTCCAACTCATCTGTGATAAATGAGAAGATAAGGCAATCAGTGCACACCATGACACTGTGCAGCTAGTTAGGCACACTTCAGAACTATTCAGGTGTGCTCACAAAGCTTATGAGTCTTGCATGGGGGGCTGTCTCAATATAAATACATCCTTCATGGTGGCCACTAGTAATGCAGGAATTGCCTCTCTAAGACTTAACCCAGGTCAGGTATAAATAATAGATGTTAAGAGTTAGCTCTGGCATTGGGGCTGTGTTCCAGGCAGTGTATTTCGTTTGGGTCAAAAGAATTTATTTTCCCTTATTTTCTCGTATAGTTCCTCTGCTTGAAAAATGCCTGCAAAATTCCATCACACCTTTACGGGGACCAGTTTGGGTCTCTAAGGGAGAAGGTTTCAGCCCCTCAGGAGCTAAGATGTACATCCAAGGAGTTCTTTTGGCCTTGTACCAACGATTAAAATCTGCAAAAAAATATTCTAAACAGGTGAGTCATCCCTCTTGAAAAACTGCTTTATTGTATGATTTAAAATGTACTTGGTTGTATAGAGGCAATGATTGGCATCATGTCATAAAAGAACTGTGACATGTATTTCATGAGCGTAGTGCCCATTAGGGAGCCAAAATGCTTCTTCTGTAATCTCAAAGACAACAATAACGGGGCTAATTGTATCTATCTTTTGGTGTGGGATGTCATATGTGTCATCTTTCCTTGCTGCATACTGCGCAAAACGAAAGCAACTCCTTATGTGGAAATTCTATAGACAGTTACTTTAAATAAGAAAGTGAATAGCTCCTATAGCATTTGAAGTTTTAAATGACCCCCCTTCTGTTTTTTCCAGTATGAAATCATACTTAATGTTGTAGAAGATGGGCTAAAACATAACCAGTCATATTCTGGGAGATGAAATTGGAAATTAACTTCATGTTGAGTAACTTACTTCATTTGTACTTATTTCACTTGTATATTTCCAGACCTGAAAGTATAGAAATAATGTATTTGAAGTAGTTTAAACTAGAGATTTTCGTTTAATTTCTAAATATCTATTTCATAATTGTGAAACAGAAAGAGAAAGATATAGATTGAGAGAGAGAGTGTGTGTGGATGTGTGTGTGTGTGTGTGTGTATGTGTGATGGGAGAAGGGGTATGTGTATGAAAACTTTGAAATTTTTGAAACTACTTAGAAAGACTTTGATTTATCTTAAAGTAGAATTCTATTGTAGAGCTGAATGATTTGTGCTGTTTATAAAATAAAACTCAATTTGACATAATTTTTGAATCTTCTTTGCACTTGGTCTTAAAAAATTAGGCACGCATTTTACCACATTAAATAAGGGATAGGGTTTACACTTCTAACTGGGAGTTTCCAGTTTAGAACTGGGCACATTATCTCAGACCACAGGCTGCTAAAAAATGAATATTTTGAAGGCATCATGCTATTATTCTCTGTATGCAGGGGGAGGGGAGGTGGGAATGGTAGTCAGTCTTAGTGTTCACACAGCACCTCCTGCTGTCTGGTTAGGGGAAGAACAGCTTGTATTGACTGGAAGAAATTCTTGAACTAAGGTATCCAGAACTAGCAAGAGACATCTTCCCGTGAGAAACTTGCATTCTCAAAACATGATTGGTTTCCTAGTTAATTAATGTCAGTGTATCCAGAAAGGGTATTAATAATTATCATAGATAAAGCTGTTTACAATAAGAATATAAAAAATAAAAATACAAACTTATTTTTAACATTCTTTATTAAGCTAATATCATATATAAAAACTGATATAAAATATATTTTTTAAAACTAAATTATTTTAACAGAAATATTATTTCATTTTTAAGATACAGTAATATACAATAACCTCCAATTTAATTACAATCATGTATTTGTTATTAAACAGCTTGATCCTACTGACAGTTTAAAATTATTTAATGTTAAGAAAGCATGAGACAATTCTCCAGTGCCATAAAAGCACCATTTAAATCAAATCGAAAGAAACTTGAACATTTTCTAAGTTTTATTAAAAGTGAGGATGTTAGAGATAAGAAAAAGCTCAGAAAGTAGTTGTGGCATATTTATTTTTTCTTCCATTGTTCTAAACATTTAAAATTTAAATAGATATGAACAGTTGTACTGGATTGAAGAGGTCTTAGTATTGTGAGAAAATAATGCTTTAAGAATTACTGTTTGATTTTGAAAATTTCTGTGTGATTCAAGATTGGTGAAAAATACATTTTATTAAAATAAATATTAAATGTAAATGTGAAAAAATTAACATTTTTAGCACCTCTAAATGTCTGATCACTTGAAATTGTTTATATCATCAACATTATGACTTTCAACATTATGCCAAATTTAGGAATATTTTAAAAATCTAGGCTCTTTGCCATTTCCAACTAAACCTTTTTACTTTGTTCAGTTGTAAAAACTTAAAGTTTTTCACTCAAATTTTAATGCTTTCACTCAAGTTTTGATATGATACTTGGTCAAGTTTTATTGTATATATACAATTTATGACTTAATTTAGAATTATCTGTAATGCTCATAAAAGTCACTATAGTGGTATCATTATCATGTCATCAGTGGTTATGTTTTAAGCCTGGCAATAGCTTTATTTTTAAGATTTCTTAGCAAATATCCCTCTTAGCATTAGTGAACTTTATCTGAACTGCATTTACTTCATTCGACATTTGAGATAGACCTTTTTATTTAGTTTTATATAAGATTGTGTTTGGTAAAATGGAGATGGATGCTTAATTCCTATTTCCTTAACAAACCTAAGCTTATAAATTATAGAATTATATGACCTCTTGATATCATTTCCATTTATTCCTCTTCTGAGATCATATATAAAAACAACGACATTGTTGTGCCAGGATTCCGTCAAAAGATTGTAGATGTTAAATAGATGTTTTGGAATTCCCCAAGGAAATTTATTTTAAATAAGTTGTGATAATACAGATAGCTTTAAAAGAAAAGTCAGAGCTACTGGTTTTATGTTTACGAACTTATTCACTTTTCAGTTTTTAACTTTAACTTGGGTATTACAAGCATGCAACTGAATTAAGCTCACTACATTAGTATGGTCTTAAAAATATACTGATTTGAGTACATAAACTGAGATATTATAGTTAGGGCAGCATAAAGTCACTTAGTCTTACATTTATCACATTTATTTCCTTAAAAGTGGAAACACTTTAGAAATTGCTCAGAGCTAAGCAGAATCTATTTAATTGGTAATCTTTGAAGTAGCCTAAACGCTTTCCTATGAAATGCAGTTAACACTTTCAGCGACAGGGCCCGTTCCATCTCATTAGCATTCTTGTTATGTAGTGGTGCTGTTGGTGGGGGTGTTGAAGTAGGAATGCCATTGTGTGGAGTTCCAGTGTTTGGGGACAAACACTGCTGTGGAAGGAACGTGTGAAAAGGCCACAGTCCTGTCAGTGAATGAGGAAGGCTGTGCTTTCTGTGTGCTTCAAGCAGGGAAGCTGTCACTCATAGGCCTAACACAGCTAAACAGAGGCCAAAACACAAGCCTGCACTACCTTTTAAAATGATATTAGTGATTTTTAAACATGATCTTCTTTATTTATGATCCTCCATAGAGCTTTTAGTCGCTGTCAGTAAACAAAATATATGTCAGTCTGTTCAGCAGCAGTCGAGGTCTAAAAAAGTCCATGGAACTGAGCCAGGAGGCTATATAAATAATGATTTGGATTGGTTGATCTTAGGTATGAATGTGATTTTTGAGAAATGTATATTTCTGGAAATGTCTTCCCACTTTTGATACTCCTTTGATTTTTTTTTCCCCCAAGCAATAAAATTCCTGGAGACTTTTACATCATGGATGGATAGCATACTTCTTTTAAAATACAGTTTTTAAAGGAGCTCATAAACATAGTTTTAATCATTTAAAGTGACTCACAGTGTAGTTTAACAGGTGTTACAAGTTGTATAGTCATTTCTGAAATTGAGAGAAACACAAAGGAAATGAGTACCTAACTATAATACCTTAACAACCAACATCTTAATTGTGAAGAAAATCATAGTCCCTGTGGTAGTTAAGACATGAAATTTGAAGGAATGTTTAGTACTACTTATTTTCAGCACTTTGGAAAGAAATGATCAACTTTGAAATTGAGTTTTAGCTTGTTTGATAGCTTCATAAAAATAGATAAACAGAAAAAAAATCCTCAAGTGTTTCTTAAAATTTGAGATATGTGTAACTTTGGCAGCATATTGAAAAAAATGGCAATTTTTATTATTTATATCTGAAATTGCAAGGAAATGTTTTATTTCTATAATTTTAATTTGAAAATATATAGTTGGGCCATTTTTAATAGATCATTGCTTAATGAAGTTTGTTGAAAACTGTAATTTTCTGCCTGAATGATTTTTTTTGTGTGTGTGTATATGGTCCTTTTTATTAATTTAAGCTAAGTACTTTTTTGAATGCTGTTATATTCTAATGTGCCATGTTTGATATGTTAGGTTTAAAAATCTTAGACACTAAATTTCTACTTCAAAAATTAGGTTTTATTTTTTAAACTGGAGCTGTACTGTAACTTTATTTTGTGGACATATAATTAGATGAGGAAATGACCATCCAACATCAGCATATATTGGTTTTGTAGTTTAAAACTGAAATGTATTTTATTGTTACATTACACTAACTTCTACCAGAGCACTTACATTTGTTAAAAAAATTCCCAGGTTAATGTTGGTTCACTTTACCCACGCATTTCAGTAAGTTTGATACTTAGATATAAAAGCAATAATAATAAGACTGCAATTCTATTCAGAAAAGATTCAGTTCAAAACATGCTTGAATTGCATTAGTGCTGATTTTGTTTATTGCAAAAAGTATCTTTAAGGAATCTTTTAATTTCCCGTAAAAGAAGTGTTGAGAGTTTGTCTTTTCAGATCTGTGTTGTAGGTTAATTAAAGTCATTTATTGGTCCTAACATTATTGAAGGAAAAACTATTCCTATTTAATTTTCTATATATACTTTTTTCTTAGTATACCAGCTACTTTTTTTTCCCTAGTTTTATTGAGAGATAATTGACATCTAATATTGTATAAGTTTCAGGTATACAATGTGATGATTTTATACACTTATATATATAGTGAAACGATCACCACAGTCGGATTAGTTAACACCTCTCCCACTTCACATAATTAACATATTTGTGTGTGTGTGGTGAGAACATTCAATATCTACTCTCTTAGCAACTTTTCAATATATAGTACAATATTGTTAACCATAGTACATTAGATCTCCATTTATCTATATATTAAAAACTGAGCTCTTTTCTTGATTTACATTGCCTAGAGCAATACCCCAGATATTTCAGTTTTGAACTTCTTGATGTCCTTTGAAACCGTGGAACAAAGTCTATAATATATGAACAAATTTACTATTAAAAACATTAAAATAACGTCATAAATGTTTCAAAATGAGAACTGCTGCTGAGGGTTCTGATAGGTAACTTTTAGACTACTAGCTTGTCTGCAGATGTGAGTGTTGATTTTTCCCCCCTGAAACCAAGCTGCATTCTAGTTACTTGAAGTATTTTAAGAACCTTAAACGTGTGTCTTTTTCTAAGTGTCATGCTTTGAGCAGGCCTAACATCAGTTAAATGAAGTGAAAATTGCATTCTTGTCTTGATAGAGATGAAAATGGATTTCTGGTCATGAAATAGATGTAGTTGTCACTTTTTAAAAAAGGTGTCAGCAGTTTGCTTCAGCAAGTAAGGTGCCAATTCAGTATGGCAGTAAACTTGTGATCTGAGCAATCAATAAAATGCTTCAATAACTTCTGCTTCATTACACTTATAATAAGCGGCTATAGATCCATGGCACATAAAATGTTGATAAAGAAAGTATGTGGGGACCGACGGTGACAATGTTCTTGGAAGTACAGTAGGTGCAATATTGCCATCTAGAGTTTGTGCGCAGGTAATTATTGCAGAGAGGGTGGGGACTGACAATAGCATAAATCAAGAAAGGATAGTGAATCCTTTTTTTTCATCCTTTATCCGTGACACATTTATTTTCATGAAACATTTCATTTGATTCCCCCGAAAACTGTTCAGTTCAGGAAAATTTTTTTCAAATCTATATTTTTCTCTAATTGTCTTAGAATTATACTACCAAATGTCAAATACATATCTGTGGCTCAAAATTGAACTTTTTTTTTTTTACTGTGAAAACTCTATATTAAATAATTTTCTTTGGAAAAAATTAAAGATTTTTCCTTTTTATAAGATAATTCAATTATGTGAAAGCAACTTTATTGACATCTCAGTTGAGTACCTTTCAATTAAAAATATTATCTTTATTAACAGTAAACACTCCTTAAAAAATTGAGACCCAACTTAGTTAAAATTGGAATTTAACATAACTATATTAAAAAACTGTTTAAGAAAATAAACTTACCTGCTTGAACATTTTAATTAACTGTAAGTTTCATTTGGGGATTGTTTAAAATATGTCTTCATCTTTAAATAAGCACTTTAAAAAGTATTAGTTATCACTTTATTTTTCTTATTAATTAAAAAATTATTTAATTTTATAATATTTTTTGAATGAGCTAATTTGAAAAATACATTTTTCACCTAAGCATTACTGAGATTTTCTCCCTCTAAACTGGTTACTGAGAATGCCTGCTTCATAACAGAAACATTTTTTGAGTCTGCATTTAAGTGCTTATGATGCTTAGTATAAACTTAATATAGTATTAAAAGGCTTCCCTGATAGCTCAATTGGTAAAGAATCTGCCTGCAGTGCAGGAGACCCCAGTTCAGTTCCTGGGTTGGGAAGATCCTCTGGAGAAGGGAAAGGCTACCCACTCCAGTATTCTGGCCTGGGTTGCAAAGAGTCAGACACGACTGAGCGACTTTCACTTTCATTTTCAATATAGTATTGATGACTTAATAAGGGAAGTTAATCTGGAAAAATTATTCTCCCATTTATCTATTTTTTAATTTGTATAGATAACTTGTATAAGCTTATTGACCTCGACCATCAGATTTCCATGAGGAAAGTAATTTGACATTAATATATTATTACTGCATTTTTTAGATATTATACTATTTAGATATTTTCTGTTCTCATGTATCTATGTATGGTTGACTTCTAGAATTGTAAAAAATAAAAGTGATTGTAACATTAATTTATTTCCCTTTTATGATGAAAGTTTTATCCTCAAACATCCTAATATTTTATTTTCTCTACTTATATTTAAGTTAAAACCAACTCCTTATGATGAACTCTATTTTGAGATTTTACTCATACTGAATAGAAAATATTGCATCTTAAAACCTCCAAATAATAGCATTGTTCTGGTAAATTAAGTGAGAGGAAACCTGCCCAAATTTTCTTTAAATTACTCAACCACCTACAGGTATTACTGCCTATGACTCTTTTGAAATGAGAATAAATTTTACAGAGTTATAGCAGCAAAGTGGAAGAGTGTGTTTGATAGATTCCCTGAACAGTTTCAACACCCACAGGTATTATTTGTAAGAAAACAATCATGCCGAGTCTTCAGCTGGTTAGAGAGGGCACAGCATTCTATCTTCACCTGACATCCTATCTGTTCCCTTAGCATCCTGGGCCGCCTGCCTGCCGCCCCCTCCTCCTGGAACAATAATGCTCACTGAGAGGTTTGTGTGAATGGACAAGAATATGAATTCTTTTTCCTTGAAGAACTAAGGCATATTCTTAGGGGAGAGGAAAACCAACTATCTTAAGGATTGACTAGTATTTCCTATTTTCTATTAAAACCCATCAATGTTGTGAGTGATTGATAGTTTAAGTCTTTGATTATTAAGTCTGACTACTGATTGATAAAAAGGAGACTCTTAAGTGTAAGCATGTTGGAAATAGTTGCTTTGCTTTATTTTATTAAGAGACATGTAATGGTTTTCTCTCACCTGATGTTAATAGTGTAGCTTGAATAAACCTCATTCCTAACACATATTACTGATTTTTAAATAACATAATTCATTATTTGTTTATATTTTATACATGTAACAGCAGCTGAAAATGAGTATAACATGAATTTATTATTCTCTTCAGTCAAATTTTCTCATTAACTCTGTCATAAAATCAGTTTTACATAATTTCCTAAAAAAAAAAAATAGTATCCTGTTACATTTAAAAAGGATTTCAAGTTCCTAAACAAAGCCAATCAGGAATGGAAAAAGAATAGAGCAAGACTCCATTCATCAACACGTAATATATATCACTAGGAAATACATGTTGAAAGTATCAGAGAACAGAGTGATAGCATCAATAAAAGGCTCTCGAAGGGTCCTAGTGTTCAGGCTTCTGCAAGCCACAGGTGAGTTATATCTTCCAGAGCTGTACTGCCAGCTGTCCTCATGTTATCATAACAACATCTTCACTGAAAATTCTATTGGACAGTTCTGTGGTTGGAGGAAGAAATTCACCCTAGATATCCTAATTATACTTCTGACATTGGTTTCCATATTTCATGACTAACAAAATAACAAAGAATCTTTTAACATGATCTGGTTTTAATTCAGTATTAGGTAGACAAGGTAATCAAGTTTTCACAAAACAAAATTGTGAAACACACACACACGCACGCACACACGCACTCTCCTAGATCACAGTCTATTCACCATCTAACCACCAGATGGACATCTTTAGGGCTTTCAGTGTCTCTTAGGATCCTTATGATTCTGACAGCCACTGAATTAATCCTGTTTGGTGAGAAAAGATTACCTTTCTTCCCCTATGCACCCCTGCCCCTCAAAAATAGAGAGCCAAAGAAGGCAAACTCAAATGATAAAGTATTGAATACTTATGTGCTCAGTCTGTTAGTCAGTGTTGAAGATACAGGAAAACTATCCCAGATCTTGCCCTACAGTTCAGTTCAGTTCCTAGTCGTGTCCGACTCTTTGTGACCACATGGACTACAGCATGCCAGGCTTCCCTGTCCATCACCAACTCCTGGAGCTTACTGAAACTCATGTCCATTGAGTCAGTGATGCCGTCCAACCACCTCATCCTCTGTCATCCCCTTCTCCTCCTGCCTTCAATCTTTTCCAGCATCAGGGTCTTTTCCAATGAGTCGGTTCTTTGCATCAGGTGGCCAAAGTATTGGAGTTTCAGATTCAACATCAGTCCTTCCAATGAATATTCAGCACTGATTTCCTTTAGGACGGACTGGTTGGATCTCCTTGCAGTCCAAGGGACTCTCAAGAGTCTTCTCCAACATCACAGTTCAAAGAATCAATTCTCTAGCGCTTAGCTTTCTTTATAATCCAAATCTCACATCCATACATAACTACTGGAAAAGCCATAGCTTTGACTAGATGGACCTTTATTGGCAAAGTAATGTGTCTGCTTTTTAATATGTTATCTAGGTAGGTCATAGCTTTTCTTCCAAGTAGCAAGCATCTTTTAATTTCATGGCTGCAATCACCATCTGCAGTGATTTTGGAGCCCCCCAAAATAAAATCTCTCACTGTTTCCATTGTTTTCCCATCTGTTTGCCATGAAGTGATGGAACAGATGCCATGATCTTAGTTTACTGAATGTTGAGTTTTAAGCCAGCTTTTTCAGTCTCCTCTTTCACTTTCATCAAGAGGCTCTTTGGTTCTTTGCTTTCTGCCATAAGGGTGGTGTCATCTGCATATCTGAGGTTATTGATATTTCTCCCTGCAGTCTTGATTTCAGCTTGTGCTTCATCCAGTCCAGCGTTTCTCATGCTGTACACTGCATATAAGTTAAATAAGCAGGGTGACAGTATATAGCCTTGATGTACTCCTTTCCCAATTTGGAACCATTCTGTTGTTCCATGTCCAGTTCTAACTGTTGCTTCTTGACCTGCATACAGATTTTTCAGGAGGCACGTCAGGTGGTCTGATATTCCCATCTTTTAAAAAATTTTCCACAGTTGTTGTGATCCACACAGTCAAAGGCTTTGGCATAGTCAATAAAGCAGAAGTAGATGTTTTTCTGGAACTCTTTTGCTTTTTTGATGATCCAGCGGATGTTGGCAATTTGATCTCTGGTTCGTTTTCCTTTTCTAAATCCAGCTTGAACACCTGAAAGTTCACGGTTCATGTATTGCTGAAGCCTGGCTTGGAGAATTTTGAGCATTACTTTGCTAGCATGTGAGATGAGTGCAATTGTGCGGTAGTTTGAGCATTCTTTGACATTGCCTTTCTTTGGGATTGGAGTTAAACTGACCTTTTCCAGTCCTGTGGTCACTGTTGATGATGAGTGCAATTGTGCGGTAGTTTGAGCATTCTTTGACATTGCCTTTCTTTGGGATTGGAGTTAAACTGCCCTTTTCCAGTCCTGTGGTCACTGTTGAGTTTTCCAAATTTGCTGGCATATTGAGTTCAGCACTTTCACAGCATCATCTTTCAGGATTTGAAATAGCTCCACTGGAATTCCATCACCTCCACTAGCTTTGTTCATAGTGATGCTTTCTAAGGCCCACTTGACTTCACATTCCAGGATGTCTGGCTCTAGGTGAGTGATCACACCATCATGATTATCTGGGTCATGAAGATCTTTTTTGTATAGTTCTACTGTGTATTCTTGCCACTTCTTCTTAATATCTTCTGCTTCTGATAGATCCATACCATTTCTGTCCTTTGTTGTGCCCATCTTTGCATGAAATGTTCCCTTGCTCTTAGGAAGCTTCTTTTCTTGTTTTGGAGATAAAACATACCCACATGAAGCCATTAGGAAATATAGTTAATAAGTATATAATTAAGTGCTCAAAATATATGGTACAGATTCTATTAAATGTTATATGGGAACTTAAATAAAAGAAGAGTAAAAAATTGCAATAAAAACATATTAAGGTTGAAATGAACTTTGGAGGTCATATAGTTCAGTCCTCCCATTTTATAGATAATAGTGAGTGACATAAATTAATACTATATTATTGTTGTGAGAATTAAATAGTTATTGTATATAAAACTCTTAACACAGCTCCTAAGATACAGTAAGTGGTCAGTAGTTGTTAGCTATCATCATCATCATCTTCATTATGAATTTTTGTGCTTTCTTGAGGTATGACTGACAAAATTTTAAGATATTTAAAGTGTACATTGTGTTGATTTGATACATGTATTCATTGTGAAAGAATTCTTACCATTAAGTTATCATGTACAGCACCATATATATATATATGTATATATGTGAGAACATTTAAGTTCTACTCTGGCAAATTTCAGTTATATAATACAGTGTTCTCAACTATTTCACCATGTTTTGCATTAGATCCTTGGACCTTATTCACATTATTGCTGAAAGTTTGTACCCTCTTACCAACCTCTCCCTATTTTCCCCATCCCTGGCAACCACATTTCCATTCTATGAGTTTGATTTCTTCTTTTTAGATGTTGCATAAAAGTGATGGGCTTCCCAGATGGTGCTAGTGGTAAAGAACCCACCTCCCAATGCAGGAGACATAGGAGATGTAGGTTTGACCCCTGGTTGGGGAAGATCTGCTGGAGAAAGGAATGGCAACTCACTCCAGTATTCTTGCCTGGTGAACCCTATGAACAGAGCTTGGTGGGCTATAGTCCATGGGGTCGCAAAGAGTCAGACACGACTGAAGCGACTTAGCACGCAGGTGTAAGTGATACTTTTATTATTAATGTTATAGATAAGGCAATTGAGGTAAAGTTGTAATGGGAATAGAACTCCACTTTTACTTTAGAGGTAAGTTATGCTTCATTAACTGAAATATGGGAAGGGTTTAAAAAGAGACTCTTTCAGGCAATAGGATGAAGTTGGAAGTAAGATATTTTCACATGTTATAATTGATACGAAAAAGGTTATTGGTGACTTTGAAAGATGATGAAACCTTGGAGAGAACAGGATTAAAGAAAAAATTGATGTTGAAGAAATAAGGGCAGTGGGTATAGATAAGGCCTCTTCACAGTGGGTATAGATAAGAAGTTGAGAGTGGTCCATATTTTTTTGAAGCCCACAGTATATTAAATAATTAAGAAATGTCAAAACAAGGTTTTAAATCCACTGAATATATAGTTTTACATAATTACACTTAAAATTAACTCTATCAACAACTTCTCCCTAATAAGATATAATTGTTCTATTCTTATAATACAAGATTCATAAAAATATTAATTCATAATCTGTATAGGTAGCTTGGTCTGGTGATGGGACAGAAGTTTCATAACATCTGAGCTGTCTTCTTTGGTTGATTATGTCATGATACCTTTTTGTATGTATATCTTTTCATGTTGATGTATGGCAAAACCAATACAATATTGTAAAGTAATTAATCTCAAATTAAAATAAATAAATTTATATTTAAAAAAAAGAAAAGTAAGGAAAAAGGTTAAATTTGGGGCCTATTTTGATTGTAAGACTGAGGTCAAAAGCCTTCCTCAACCTCAGGCTTGAAGCATCTGAGATCCTGGAGTGGTTGAGGACTGTGAGTGGAGAATGAAAGTCACTTAGTTTGAAAACCATATGCTAGAGTTTACCCATGTTTCAAGAAAGCAAGTTTATACTCACCCTAGACAAGGTATGGAAAAAGTTTTTAAAATTTTTTGTTTAAATCTGATTTGACCTTTCACACAAGGTACTACTCATGGTGGTCAGAGAAAGCAAAAAACTAAATTTGATTGAGCCCAAATAATTTAACGAATTCTTTTAGGTAATGCCCAGCCTTTTGGATGAAGAGGCTCAGATGCTCATTTTCTTCCCTCTGGGTTTATAGAGGTGGAGAGAGGTTAAGTAACTGGGGTTGTTCCTTTGCAGGTACGCATAGACTAAAAGAGGTGGTTAAGGAATGAATGACGAGCTTCTCAACTTTCATATATACTTTGTAATAAAATGATCCTACCTAAGAACATGCCTGCAGTGGAGGTACATGCCATTTCTCTTTTCACATCTTCCATCATTTTTAGGCAAATACACCTTTCCCTTATCCTGAGTCTATTGTGGTGCTTCATCCCAGAGTGCAGAAACTTCCAGGCCGTCAAACAGAGGGCTGTTTTGAAATATTGGTGCCATAAACTTCTTGTAGGGTTCTGAACCTTTCCTTGTTATAAATGTGTTTCTGTTAAGGAAGAAAAGGGACAGAAATATAAAGTTGATGAGAAAAGGGTACAGGTAACCTTTTGATTGTCAGAGAAGAGCTTTCCCATGTTGATGTATGGCAAAACCAAAACAATATTGTAAAGTAATTAGCCTCCAATTAAAATAAATAAATATAAATTAAAAAAAAGAAAATGGTTGACATAAAACTGTTCTGGTATTTAGTCTTGTTGGACAGATTTAAAAGAAAAATTGAACTGTTCTAATTAGTAATACCAATACTTAAAACATGCCAGAAAATGCATCTTTCATCACTGTTTTTAAGCTAATGATAAAAAAATTTTAATGTTGACATAAAATGTTGGTGCACAGTTTTCTAAGTGAGGGGTATATAGTTTTCTAAATTCTTTTAGACAGTTTGTGAGCTAAATATTAATGTTTTGGAGTCCTGATAGTGCCGGGGAGGGAGGTTGTTTGAGCCATGTGGTGCCCACTGCTGAGGTATCACTGGTCTTGTCTGTGACTGAGGTTTGAAGCAGATATAAGTCCTAAACTATTGGCTGCTCTTTGTTGGGTCGGGAGTACTCCCGGGAAGCTTTAGCTTTAGCTCGGCTTTCCCTGAGTTTCTACCACATTCTCCATCTTGCTTATGGCCTAAGTAGGTCACCCTGCAGCCTTCGCAGTGTAGTCACTGTGGACATTTGTGGCCCTTCTGGCTTACAGTTGTGCTACCTTTTGGTTGGTCTGGGGCCATGTGAGAATTTGTAGGTCTTATCTAAACCCCTACTGAAAACAGCTCACAAAAGCTAGATTGTAGCCTATTTTCTGCTTCTTACACACTATTCCACTTCATTTACTCTGTGACTCCATACCCACTTCCACCTAAGGTTGGGGAAGAGGGCAGTCTCAATAAAGACCACTCCCAGAATATCAAATGAGAATCCAGATGGGGCCTTTTGTCCTAGCCTGCTCCTCAATTTATCTAACACACATGCCCCTCTTTGGGCTAAAGCTGGGAGATAGCAGACCATAGTTTAAAAGAGTCATTCTGTAATACAGTTCAATGTTACATACATACCCATCCACATATGTATATAACATGAGAGTTTTTAAGAATAAGATTTCATCATACTACTTGTAAGGCACTAACAACTGGCTTGGACTAACTCAATTGAATTCACAGTCCCTGACATATAGTTTCAGGGTTATATTTCATCCTATATACCTTCAGTTCAGTTCAGTTCAGTCACTCAGTTGTGTCTGGCTCTGCTACACCATAGATTGCAGCACACCAGGCTTCTCTGTCCATCACCAACTCCTGCAGATTGCTCAGACTCATGTCCATTGAGTTGGTGATGCCATCCAACCATCTCATCCTCTGTCATCCACTTCTCCTCCTGCCTTCAATCTTTCCCAGTATCAGGGTCTTTTCCAATGAGTCAGTTCTTTGCATCAGGTGGCCAAAGTATTGAAGTTTCAGCTTCAGCATTAGTCCTTCCAATGAATATTCAGGACTGATTTCCTTTAGGATGGACTGGTTGGCTCTCCTTGCTGTCCAAGGAACTCTGAAGAGTCTTTTCCAACACCACAGTTCAAGAGCATCAATTCCTCGGTGCTCAGTCTTCTTTACGGTCCAACTCTCACATCCATATATGACTACTGGAAAACCATACCTTTGACTATATGGACCTTTGTCAGCAAAGTAATGTCTCTGCTTTTTAATATACCTTAACACAGCTTTTTACTTAAATTTTTTCTAATTGACGTATAGTTCAATTACAATATTGTGTTAGTTTCAGCTGTACAGCAAAGTAATTCAGTTATATATATTTATTATTTTTCAGACAATTTTTATTATAGATTATTATAGGATACTGAATATAGTGCACTGTGTTATATAGTAAATCCTTGTTGTCTGTTTTATGTATTTTATACCTGTTAATCCCATACTTCTAATTTAACACTTTTCCCTCTCCCTTTCCCTTTTGATAACCTATTTCTATGTTTGTAGGTCTGTTTATATTTTTAATGTGGCTTTTAAAATTTAAACATTTCCCCTACATGAAATTTGGTAGATCCAGCTAAGGCAATTCTTGGAAGGAAATCTGTAGCATTACAATATTTGTATTAAAATGTCTAAAAACAATGATCTAAGTTTTCACTGTAGAAAAGGAAGACAGTTATGCCCTACAAAAGCAGAAAAGGGAATTAATAAAGGAAAAAATCAATGAAGCAAAAAATAGGACCAAAAATAAAAAATCAAGTGAATCAAAAGTTATTTTTTTTAATATCAATAACATTGATATTTTGTCAGTTTAAATGGTCACTGTTGTTTCTTGAATTTGTTGCCTTTCTTCTGAGTTCCTTTTTTCCTCCTTCTGAAGTTTAACCCATCTTGAGTCTTCTTGAGTATTCACCCTTCACTATCCAGGAATGCTTCCGTCACCTCTGCCTAGCTCACAATTCCAGCGAAGAGCTGTCCTGCAAGGTTGCTGGGTGCTCCTATCTAGTGCTCTGTGCACAGTAAGTATCCGGTCACAGAAGCAATAAGTGGCTGGCTCAGTTCTGAGAAATCGAACTCTGTGCTCCCCCTTCACTCAGTATTTCCAGGGGTCTCTGTAAATCCATTGGTCCTATCAATAGATCTGCAGATTTCTTCAGCCTCCTCCCCTGAGCTATACCAAGGTTCAGATGATTGGGAACCCCATCTTTGTGTTCACACAGTGAACCAGCTCCCAGCCCCTATTTCAAATAGAGCCTTTTTAGTCCTCATAATAGTTAAAGAAGCTGCCTGCCAATGAAGGAGACCCAATAGACATGGGTGGGTTCAATCTCTGGGCTGGGAAGATCCCCTGGAGTAGGAAATGACAATCCGTTCCAGTCTTCTTGCCTGGAAAATTCCATGGACAGAGGAGCTTGGCGGGTTACAGTCCATGGGATCGCAAAGAGTTGGACATGACTGAGCACACACATACACAATACTTGGGTAGGCTCTAAGGATTACTTTTGACTAGGAGCCCAGCAGGCCTGTAACTTTAGTTCTGCTCATAGTTTGTACTTCTGTTTTACGTCTGGTCCCTAGTGATATTAAAAATATTTAATAGCCTAGTACATCCCAGGATACAATCACAATATATGCCAGCTTGGAAAAAAAGGAAGAAAGGGAGAAGAAGGGAAGGAGGGAGGAAAAAGAATAAATGAGGTCTGTATAATTTTAGTTCTTTGAAAAATTTTGAAATTTGTTTTATGGCTTAGAATATGCTCTAAACAAATGTGCCAGTAGAATGCTCTACTTTGTTGGTTGCAAGTGATCTATAAATGTCAATTTGCTCATGTCGCTTGATAGCGTTGTTCAGATCTTCTATTATCTTTACTGTAATTTTGGATTTATTTCTCCTTTCAGTTCTATCAGTGTTTTCTACATATACTTTAAAGCTTTGTTAGTGGAACCATATACATCTAGGATTGTTATATTTTCATCATGAACTGACTTTTAATAATCATTATGCAGTGTACGTCTTTAGTCCTGTTAATACTTTTTTGTTTTGAAGTCTACTTTGTTTTATATAGTGTGTTTAATATAGTTACTCCTATATTCTTTTCATTAGTGTTATCAGGAGATAGTATTTTCTATCCATTTACTTTTAATATATCTGTATCTTTATAGGTAAAGTGTTTCTTATGGAAATAATTTGGATCTTGCTTTTCCTCCCAATCTTACAGTTTCTTACTTTTTATTTTGAATGTTTAAACCATTTATATTTAATATTATTATTGATATGATTGAGTTTAACTTTTCATTTGTGTTATATTTGTCTCATTTGCTCTTTGTTCCTTTTATCTTTTCTACTAACCTCTTTTAAATTAAAGTGTTCTTTTAATGATTTCATTTTGTCTCTACCATGGGTTTATTAGCTGAATATCTTTGTTTAATTTTTGTGTATGAGTGTAGTTGTTGTTCCAGGATTTACAGTATACATATTTAGCTTTTCATAGTCTGCCTTTGAATAATATTTACTTTATTACAAGAGAAGAAATATATATCATGTATTTCCATTTATCTCTTCTATTCTTTGTGCTACTATTGTTATATATCTTGCTACACGTGTTAAACTCAGAAAATATTGTTATTTTTTATTTAAACACTTATGTTTTAAAGAGACTAAAGTGAGAATTAGTGACTAAACCACCACCACCAAAGTGAGAATCAGATCAGATCAGATCAGTCGCTCGGTCGTGTCTGACTCTTTGCGACCCCATGAATCGCAGCACGCCAGGCCTCCCTGTCCATCACCAACTGCCGGAGTTCACTCAGACTCATGTCCATTGAGTCAGTGATGCCATCCAGCCATCTCATCCTCTGTCGTCCCCTTCTCCTCCTGCCCCCAATCCCTCCCAGCATCAGAGTCTTTTCCAATGAGTCAACTCTTCACGTGAGGTGGCCAAAGTACTGGAGTTTCAGCTTTAGCATCATTCCTTCCAAAGAAATCCCAGGACTGATCTCCTTCAGAATGGACTGGTTGGATCTCCTTGCAGTCCAAGGGACTCTCAAGAGTCTTCTCCAACACCACAGTTCAAAAGCATCAATTCTTCGGTGCTCAGCTTTCTTCACAGTCCAACTCTCACATCCATACATGACCACAGGAAAAACCATAGCCTTGACTAGAC
>NW_011495081.1:5672180-5688635 GCF_000754665.1 Bison bison bison | reverse complement strand
TGCTCAGCTTTCTTCACAGTCCAACTCTCACATCCATACATGACCACAGGAAAAACCATAGCCTTGACTAGACGAACCTTTGTTGGCAAAGTAATGTCTCTGCTTTTGAATATGCTATCTAGGTTGGTCATAACTTTCCTTCCAAGGAGTAAGCGTCTTTTAATTTCATGGCAGCAGTCACCATCTGCAGTGATTTTGGAGCCCAGAAAAATAAAGTCTGATGCTCTTTCCACTGTTTCCCCATCTCTTTCCCATGAAGTGATGGGACCAGATGCCATGATCTTCGTTTTCTGAATGTTGAGCTTTAAGCCAACTTTTTCACTCTCCACTTTCACCTTCATCAAGAGGCTTTTGAATTCCTCTTCACTTTCTGCCATAAGGGTGGTGTCATCTGCATATCTGAGGTTATTGATATTTCTCCCAGCAATCTTGATTCCAGCTTGTGTTTCTTCCAGCCCAGTGTTTCTCATGATGTACTCTGCATATAAGTTAAATAAACAGGGTGACAATATACAGCCTTGACGTACTCCTTTTCCTATTTGGAACCAGTCTGTTGTTCCATGTCCAGTTCTAACTGTTGCTTCCTGACCTGTATACAAATTTCTCAAGAGGCAGATCAGGTGGTCTGGTATTCCCATCTCTTTCAGAATTTTCCACAGTTTATTGTGATCCACACAGTCAAAGGCTTTGGCATAGTCAATAAAGCAGAAATTGATGTTTTTCTGGAACTCTCTTGCTTTTTCCATGATCCAGCGGATGTTGGCAATTTGATCTCTGGTTCCTCTGCCTTTTCTAAAACCAGCTTGAACATCAGGAAGTTCACAGTTCACGCGTTGCTGAAGCCTGGCTTGGAGAATTTTGAGCATTACTTTACTAGCATGTGAGATGAGTGCAATTGTGCGGTAGTTTGAGCATTCTTTGGCATTGCCTTTCTTTAGGATTGGAAAGAAAACTGACCTTTTCCAGTCCTGTGGCCACTGCTGAGTTTTCCAAATGTGCTGGCATATTGAGTGCAGCACTTTCACAGCATTATCTCTCAGGATTTGAAATAGCTCCACTGGAATTCCATCACCTCCACTAGCTTTGTTTGTAGTGATGCTTCCTAAGGCCCACTTGACTTCACATTCCAGGGTGTCTGGCTCTAGATGAGTGATCACAGCATCGTGATTATCTTGGTTGTGAAGATGTTTTTTGTACAGTTCTTCTGTGTATTCTTGCCACCTCTTCTTAATATCTTCTGCTTCTGTTAGGTCTGTACCATTTCTGTCCTTTATCAAGCCCATCTTTGCATGAAATGTTCCTTTGGTATCTCTGTTTTTCTTGAAGAGATCTCTAGGCTTTCCCATTCTGTTGTTTTCCTCTATTCTTTGCATTGATCGCTGAAGAAGGCTTTCTTATCTCTTCTTGCTATTCTTTGGAACTCTGCATTCAGATGTTTATATCTTTCCTTTTCTCCTTTGCTTTTCGCTTCTCTTCTTTTCACAGCTATTTGTAAGGCTGCCCCAGACAGCCATTTTGCTTTATTGCATTTTTTTTCCATGGTGATGGTCTTGATCCCTGTCTCCTGTACAATGTCACGGACCTCATTCCATAGCTCATGAGGCACTCTAGCTATCAGATCTAAGCCCTTAAATCTATTTCTCACTTCCACTGTATAATCATAAGGGATTTGATTTAGGTCATACCTGAATGGTCTAGTGGTTTTCCCTACTTTCTTCAATTTCATTCTGAATTTGGCAATAAGGAGTTCATGGTCTGAACCACAGTCAGCTCCTGGTCTTGTTTTTGCTGACTGTATAGAGCTTCTCCATCTTTGGCTGCAAAGAATATAATCAATCTGATTTTGGTGTTGACCATCTGGTGATGTCCATGTATAGTCTTCTCTTGTGTTGTTGGAAGAGGGTGTTTGTTATGACCAGTACATTTTCTTGGCAAAACTCTGTCAGTCTTTGCCCTGCTTCATTCCGTATTCCACAGCCAAATTTGCCTGTTACTCCAGGTGTTTCTTGACTTCCTACTTTTGCATTCCAGTCACCTATAATGAAAAGGACATCTTTTTTGGGTGTTAGTTCTAAAAGGTCTTGTAGGTCTTCATAAAACCATGCAACTTCAGCTTCTTCAGCGTTACTGGTTGGGGCATAAACTTGGATTACTGTGATATTGAATGGTTTGCCTTGGAAACGAACAGAGATCATTCTGTCGTTTTTGAGATTGCATCCAAGTGTTGCATTTCGGACTCTTTTGTTGACCATGATGGCTACTCCATTTCTTCTGAGGGATTCCTGCCCGCAGTAGTAGATATAATGGTCATCTGAGTTAAATTCACCCATTCCAGTCCATTTTAGTTCGCTGATTCCTAGAATGTCGACATGAGAATAAATGTCTTTTATTTATCTATGTACTTAATGGATTTTGACACTCCTTGTGTGTGTTAGTTGCTCAGTTGTGTCTGACCGTTTGTGACCCCGTGGACTGTAGCCTGCCAGGCTCCCTCAGTCCATGGGATTATTTCAGGCAAGGGTATGGAGTGGGTTGCCATTTCCTTCTCCAGGAGATCTACCGAACCCAGGGATCGAACCCAGGTCTCCCCCGTTGCAGGAAGACTCTTTACCATCTGAGTCACCAGGGAAACTGATACTCTTTATCCCTTAACAAATCCAAGTGTCCACTTTGTTTTTCTTTTGCTCTAAGAGCTTCCTTAAATATTCATTTGGTTAATGATTTTTTTTTTTTTGGTTTGAGAAAGTCTTGGTTTTATCCTCCTTGTTGAAATATATTTTCATTGAGTATGGAATTCTAGGTAGGTTTTTTTTGTTTTTTGTTTGCTTAAAAGTGTTGCTCCATTGTATTCTGGCTATATGAGTTTCTGATGCTACATTAGACATTATTCTTATGTGAGTTTTCCTTTCATAATAAGATTTTTTTCCTGCTGCTTTTATGATTTTATAGTTCTTTTTTTTTTTTTTTTTTTAACAATTTGATCATGTTATATCTTTTGTGTTTTTGTTGGAGTGGGGGAAGGTTTATCTGCTTGAGATTGTTGTTGGATCTATTGGGTTCTATTATTTATTAAAATTTTGGCCTTTATTTCTTAAAGTGGTTTTTCTGTTCCTAATTCTTTCTCCTTTTTTTGTAGACTCTAGTTACTCAGCTGAAAAAAACTGATGTGTCTTTTTCCCCTAGTCCTTTCTCTCTCTTTTTTTTTTAAAGTTTGAATTATTTCTGGGGAACCATGAAGCTGATCTAGGAAACAAATCACTTCTGATTCATGAGAAACCATTAGAGAAGAAAGATGAAGCTACAATACTTTGCCTGAAATTTAAGCATTTAGTTTCAGAATTTCAAATATAAGAGGAAATTATATTCCAAATATAAACACCATCTTTCCATTTGTATTCTTCTGTGTGGTTTTATAAATCTTCTATTATCAATATCAAGACTCTCTGTACAGTTCAAATTTTTTTCTTTTCATTCCCTAATACCAGAATCTCTTCTTAAGTCAAGTCATTGTCACCACAGTCCAGCAATCATGCCGTAGTCCTTCCTAGCTTTGTTTCCCATTCTCTTATATGGGATGGAAATGGTGATCTAATTTTTCCTTATTTTAAAACAATGAAATCTTTCAAATATGAAAGATTAATATGAACATTTATATAACCAAATGTTTCTTTGTATTTTATTTTTAGGAAATAAAGCATAAATACAGAATTTCCCTTCCCTTTGCCTCCTTTCCAGATATAATTAGTATCCTGAATTTCTAGAGATGTTTTATATGATTATACATGCATGTAGTCTCTATATATAAATATATATTTATATAGAGTTTTATATATATACATATATATATCTCTAACCATGTAAAACTTTTACATTTTTTCATTCTTTGTATAAATAGTGTATTATATATATTACTCTGTACTTGCAATATTTTATTTGTGACTTGTATTCATGCTGATATAGAAAGCTGTTATGCATCAATTTCTGTTATGCATATAAACAATCTACTTATCTGACTTGTTGACACAGTTTGTATCCAGATTGTTGTAAAGAATGCTCCTACAAACATTTGTGTATATTACTCTGTATGCACATGTATTAAGATTTCTGCGGAGTATATATCTGAAAGCAAAACTCTGAAAAGAGTATGCACATTTTTGTGGGTTATTATCTGTTTTTTTATTTTATAAAACTATTATGTCACTTTATACTTTAATCAGCAGTTTATACAATTCCTATTTCTCTTTCCCACAGAAGCATACCTTCTGTGACTTATTTACCCAGTAATAGTTAATGATACTTTTGAGAAATGCTAAGGAGGTCTATTATGGTTGTGTTGTAGTGTATATGACGATCAATCTTATGAGTCAACTTGACTGGGCTAAGGGATGCCTATATAGCTGGTAAAATATTGTTTCTGGTTGTGTCTATGAAGATGTTTCCTGAAGAGCTTAGCTTTGCATAGGTAGACTGAGTAAAGAAGATGGCCCTCACTTGTGTGGGGGCTTAAACAGAACAGAAAGGCAGAGAAAGGTGAATTTGTTCTCTTTCTTGGACTTGGATATCCATTTTCCCCTGCCCTGGAACGTTGGTTCTTCTGGGTGAGGTCTTAGGACTCAGCTTGAGACTTACACCATTGAAAACTTTGTTTCTCAGGCCTTTCAATTTTGGGAACTGTACCACAAGCTTTCACTGAGCCTTCCCAGGTAGCTCAGTGGTAAAGAATCCAGCTGCCAATGTGGGAGACTCGGGAGAGACAGGTTTGATTCCTGGGTCAGGAAAGACCCCCTGGAGGAGGAAATGGCAGCCCACTCTAGGATTCTTGCCTGGGAAATCCCATGGACAGAGGAGCCTGGTGGGCTACAGTCCATGGGGTCACAAAAGTCAGACACGATTGAGCATGCACATGGAGGGCACAAGCTTTCCTGGGCTGCCATCTTGCTTACTGCAGTTTGAGGGCCTTTTCAGCCTTCATAATTGCACCAGTTAATCCTTCGTATGTATCTATATCTGTATATATGTTTGTGTGTGTGTATATATATATATGTATATCGGAGAAGGCAATGGCATCCCACTCCAGTACTCTTGCCTGGAAAATCCCATGGACAGAGGAGCCTGGTGGGCTGTAGTCCATGGGGTCGCACAGAGTTGGACACGACTGAAGCGACTTCACTTTCACTTTTCACTTTCATGCATTGGAGAAGGAAATGGCAGGCCACTCCGGTGTTCTTGCCTGGAGAATCCCAGGGACGGGGGAGCCTGGTCGGCTGCCGTCTATGGGGTCGCACAGAGTCGGACACGACTGAAGCGACTTAGCAGCATATGTATATATATATCCTGTTGGTTCTGTTTCTCTGGAGAACACTGTTTAATATGCTCTGCTTTATAACCATTCTTCTATTATAATACAACTACATTTTTTTTTCTTTTCCTGAAATAAACTTCTTTGTAATTATTTAGGATAATACCCAGGATGGAAATTATTATTATTTGTTTGTAAATACATAAAGCTCTATTAAGTCTTTCAAAAGGGTTGAATCAATGTAATCTTTTTAGGATCTGTCATTAATATTTTCATATTTGATAGTTTAGCATATACATATTTCATTGTTTTATTAGCATTTATTATATTACTCTTGAGGCTAAACATTTTCCATATACCTGTTAATTAAATATGTCATTCAAATGGTCTTTGCACATTAAAAATAGATTTTTAACATTAATTTAAAAATAATACCTAGGTTAAACCTCTAAAATTTTGTCTTACATACAATTTTAAAATGAAATACAAACTGTACGTACAACATAATGCATCAGATTTTTTTAAAAATCAGAAATTACAAGCCTCTATATAGGACACAGCCTTCAATCTTGTGAGGTTAATTCAACAGTACTGCTTTGCTCAAAACCACTTGGGATTTACATTAATTGCATTTGTATGACTATTGTCAGTGATAACGTTTTTATCTCTGTATGTTGAATTTATTTTTTGAAATACAAAAAGTCATTTTTGCCAAATCTGATGATGAACCTAGTGTTAAGTATCAAATAGTTTCATGAAGAACATATTGTGAGTCTATGAATTTTCATTAGGAACTAATTTCTAGATAAATATTGCCCATTATGTTGCAAAGAATCTTCCAAATGCTTCAGCAGTTATACATAAGAAACTTTATAGATGTTTTATTTTATCTGTGGTATGAGTTTTGTGTGAACAGTGTCATTTATGTCAAGGAAATAAAGTCATTTTTGCGTGTGATTTTGACATGGACTCAGAATACAGGAATTTTGTATCAAGTCCACTCTTTCTAATTACTCAAAATTCATGGCATATCTTTAGGGCAACTTTTTTATTCTTTTACCAAGCCAATATACTATACTGCTTAAGAACCCAGATGCTAGAGTCAGATTGCCTGGATTCAAGTCCAAGCAACATGATTTAACCAGCTCTGTGGCCTTAGGCAAGCTGGTTAACCCGTTTCAATTTCTCACCTGTAAAATGGGGATAATAATAGGGCGATTGTGAGATAATATTTGAAATGCCTAGCAATGAGAAAGTATCTCAAAGTGATAATATCTATATGTTCTAGAACAATGCCTGGCACCTAGAAAACATTTAATAAATGTTAGCTGCTATTATTATCACTGTCATTGATTATTTTATCATCTGTTTTTTCTCATATTCAATCAGTTACCTTACAGACATGGTACCTTGTTCTTAGTTGGCCAACTTTTTCTTTCAGTTACCTATTTGGATACACTAAATATAGTGGATTGGCCTAAAAGTTTGTTCAAGTTTTTCTGTAACATCTTATGGAAAGACCTGAATGAATATTTTGACCAACCCAATGCTTTTGACACTATCCTGATGTAATGGTTTCCAAGCCTGACAGCATCAGAATCACAGATGTCCCACCTCTGCTCAATTCATATTCAGTCAATCTGGGGCAAGACCAGGAGTCTAGTTCATTAAAAATGCTCCCAAGATGTTGAGTTCTGAAACTCAGTTAAAGTGTCGTGAGAGTCTTCTCTACTATCTTCAAAATGATTTTGAAGTCAATTAAAAAAAAAACTTTTTGACATAACTTTATTTCCTCTAGTTTCTTTTAACAAATTCAATTTCTGTTAAATTGCTATTAATTTAAAATCTTCTGCAGCTTTAATTTCAAATACAAATAATTTTTTAATTTAAATTTATTCTGAAATTTTTACTCTAAATTTTTTTTAACTGTATTATTTACCTGGAATCATTTCTTTCCCATGTGGGCTGCATATGTATATGTATGTGAGCCTGTGCGTGGGTTTCTTTAGCACCACCTCAGGCATGAGAGCTGACCAGCCTTCACAGCAGTTGCTCCAGGTTAAGGCTTGTTGAAACTTGTCCTTGCTATGATGACACCTTTCCTGGCTTCTTCAAGCCACGCATAAGAATCAGCCTCGTTACTTTAAAGTAGCACCTCACATGCTCAGAAAATTGTGGTATTGAATTTCAGCAAAAATATATATCTATCCACCAAATTTTACTGAGAATTAGAACCTTGCCATAGAATTCCAGGATTGGTGCGTGTGACCAATATACTAATTGATGGGAGCAGAGGAGTGTGGGTGAAGGGGAAAAGCCTTAAGCTGAAAGTCAGAATTTAGGTTTGAAATACCTCTATCAACTTTTATTAATGTTATTCAAAGATAGACTCTGAGTTTTTCATCCTTTCCATCTTCTCTTTGACATTTAGCTGTTATGTCTTATGGTGACCCTTTTTTCTTTCTATAAAAGTACATTTATGTTAATATCATAAAAGGTAGAATTTAGTTCTTGAACCCTTCTGCAAATGTCAGTGGACACTGGACAGTAAATATAGCCCAGATAACCTGATGTCAAGAAATATAAAACTCAAGGCAGCCTTTTAATGACAGAACTTTAAAAAGTGATGTCTGTTTAGGGAAAACAATCTTTTGTAACATTTAGGTAGTGACTGTAAATTAGAAACATAGAAATAGAACTTGAAAAGGATGTCATTGCTTTAATCGTTTGCCTTCAAACATTTATTTTCGAGTATTAAGAGAAAAGCATTTGGGATGAAGAGAACAAAGGTGATGATGACTATAGTATATTCTATATTTTTTATCACTGTGTAAACCAGGTACATTAACTTACTGGTGTTTTGCCTTTTGTGAGAACTTGAGGGCACATTAGAAATGCTAGCTTTTATTTCTCATCCCGTGTTCTTGTTGATTAAAAAGCAATCTTTCTATAATTACAACTGTATATTTTCTTTGGAAATTTTTATATGATTGATTTTTAACAGTAAAAGACCAAAAGGCAAAAACGCACTATGAAATGTTTCTCCATTTAGTGGAAGCATACTTTAGAGAGGAGTTATTTCCACATCTTGTAATGCTTCTATTTCTTTGAATTAACATAGCTTTTCAAAAAGCCGTCAATTAATAAATACATGTTGAACACACAGTCTTTGTTAGAAGACATGGATAGATATATACATTATAGAATATACATTATAAAAGAAATTATTTAGTTGAATTCCATTTACATATTACCTCTCTAATAATTGTTTTCTACAAAAATGAAATGGCATTACTTTAGTGACTTTTATTCTTTAAAGATACTGAAGAACCCATATAGCATATTATGTTATCAAATGTTAAATCATTCATAACAGTATGTGTTTTAGTACTTCTTACTTTTAAAGAATCCTGTCTTATAATAAGTAATTCCCTTTTCAAGTGAGTATATACTTGCCTTAAACAGAATAGTCTTAAGATACACTTATTGGAATGAGACATGTAGAGGGGCAGTGCTTTTTCTTTTTCACACGCACATCCCAATTTGTGTAGTTTCTAGTAACAGCATTTGGATCTTTTCTTATCGTTACTTCTAGTTTTCTCTCATACATCTAATTATAGATGGATTATGAGGACTACTTTGTGCTATTCCTTTGCACACATACCTGTTTTTCCCATTTATGATTTTTATTTACTCTGGTAGGTCTTCAAAAATCTACTTGAGTTGTTTACAGTCCTCTAGATCAGAAAATCTAAAAATTTAGTTTTCTTTTTCATGATTTGACTTACAAACATTTTGAAGCCTATATATATCAGCTTGCTTTTACAAACAGATCTACCCATTTTCAAATGTACAAATCAGCACAGACCAAAAGTAAGGACATCTCCCCTACTTCCTGCTACGATTTCTCTCTCTTTACGGAAATGTGAACTGATAGCTTTGGGAAGTTCTGTGAAATGTTAACATTTGAGTGTACCTTCCCATCTCCCTTTCCCGTCCTCTTCCTCCTCTAGTTGCAGGTTTAGAGTGGTGGAGGAGGGCCAGTTGTCCCAGCAGGGAATATTCTACCTTATTGCTGGTCTCAACCCAATTATAGACATGCCTGAACTGGCTAAGTCTGCTCCTGCCCCTAAAATAGGCTCTAAAAAAGCTGTGACCAAGGCCCAGAAAAAGGACAGCAAGAAGCGCAAGTGCAGCCCCAAGGAGAGCTACTCCGTGTACGTGTACAAGGTGCTGAAGCAAGTCCATCCGGACACCGGCATCTCGTCCAAAGCCATGGGAATCATGAACTCCTGCGTCAGCGACATTTTCGAGCGCATCTCTGGCGAGGCATCGCGCCTGGCCCATTACAACAAGCGCTTGACTATCATATCCAGGGAGATCCAGACCGCCATGCGCTTGCTGCTACCTGGGGAGCTGGCCAAGCACACTGTGTCCGAGGGCACTAAGGCTGTCACCAAGTATACCAGCTCCAAGTAAATATAATATGCCTAGCTGCTGTTAACGGAGAAGGCAACGGCACCCCACTCCAGTACTCTTGCCTGGAAAATCCCATGGACAGAGGGCCTGGTGGGCTGTGGTCCATGGGGTCGCTAAGAGTCGGGCACGACTGAGCGACTTCACTTTCACTTTCAAACCAATTAAGGGGATTCCCAGGTCGTGCACTGGTAAAGAACCCACCTGCCAATGCAGGAGACAAAAGAGATGTGGGTTCTATCCCTGGGTCAGGAAGATCCTCTGGAGGAGGGCATGGCAACCCACTCCAGTATTCTTGCCTGGAAAACCTTATGGACAGAGGAGGCTGGTGAACTAGAGTCCATAGGGTCTCAAAGAGTCAGATGTGACTGAAGCAACTTAGCACACACCCACATCCCAACTGAAATGTTGTTTCTGAGGAAAATGTATTTTGAATCTTATGCTAATTATTAAACACACTTGTGGTGGATTGTGTTTCAAAAATGTGTTTAATAATTAACATAAGATTAATCCAAAGACTGAGAGAGTACTAAAATAAGTGAAGTAAAGTGAAGTGAAGTCGCTCAGTCGTGTCCGACTCTTTGCAACCCTATGGACTGTAGCCTACAAGAAAATAAAGTTCAAATACTGAGAGAGGAGTGGAATTACTTTACTGCTGGGCATGGCAGAAACTGAATTTTGCTTTAGAAAGACCACTCTGCCCAGTCTGAATCCAGAAGCAGGAAACCCAGTTAGCAAAGAGTCCAGTCTCGGACATGAAGTTCAGGGAAAGGGTTATGGGGTGGGTATTTTAGAACCAAAGGCCATACACCATTTCTGTCCCTGTGAGACAGCTAAGTCTTTGAGTGGATAGCACTCTCTGGGCTTATCTATGAGTCAGGGCTGGATGGCTGGACGTGGTTTCTGCTGCAGGAAAAATGCACCTGCCTTGGGGTTATTGCATATAACTGCCTTAGTTGATCTGGTGCGAACAGTTTTATTTTATGGCATCTTCTTGTCATTTCAGCAGAAGTGAGATCCACAGTAGACTAAGTAACCAGGTTAGGGTTCTTAAGTAGTTGGGACTGTGAGGTTGTAGATCTGCCTCTTTTTGCAAATTAATACTGTCTGATCACAGTGAGGTCAAAGTTCTTCTCAAGGATGCAGAGTAGTATTACAACTCATCCATGGGTTCTGAAATCTGAGTTCAGGTGTTGTAGCATAAATTCACTTCAAGATTTTCTATGTATGTTTTATAAATTAATAATTGATTTGAAACTTTCATGATTATTCATAAGCATTAGGAAATTTATCTTGTGTCTAATTATTAATCATCTGTCATCTATTTATATCATCTATGACTCCTGACACATAGGAAAAATAATATTCATATTATTTCATATTATTCATATGGATATTTACAGCCCCCTCCTGCCCAGATTAGTAGGAATTCCAGTGTTTCTTCTGGAATTCTCCCCCTTTGAAGTTTCTTGGTTTCCTTTGCTATTAACACATCTCAGTGGGGACCATCTCATTGCATTAGTGAAGCTATACTACAGCTGTAATACCTCTAAAGTGAAGAGGTCAAGAACTCTCTATCACATTCTGCCCTAGATGCTCCTTGGCTCTGCATAGAAGTAAGGATGGGCAGCTTTATTAAAGCACAGATGAGATTCTGTGACATTCTTCTCCTGGAGCAGTAACTGCCTGTTTGCGTTATGTTTATGAAATTAACAAGGGCCATCCAGAGCTTTTTTTCCAAAACAAAAAAGTCCTGCTCTAAGAAGATGTGCCGTCTCCATTTTTAGGCAGAGAAGTGGATAACTTGAAAATGGCAAATTAAAAAATCAAAACATTTGACTAACTAGGGATTTTGTGAATACATACATATAACATACACACATATGTATTATATATCATCTATACATATATATAACATATATTTTATCTCTCGGCAACTAATATTGAGCAAAATCTGTATTTTAGTTGTTTGGAGATGCTTGAATTTATTTTAGACAAATTTAATTTTTTAAATGTGGGACTTCTAACCCTATTTGGACATGGATGTGATGAAAGAACTCACACAGATTCATGCATCTACATTAGTTCAAGATATAACTATTAAAATATCTTGCTTAACTTTATATACTTATTAACTTTATATTACTTATGAATATATTAAAAATGAAATATATTAACTAGCATCTTTATATTGAATTGTACAAGTGTTTATAGTTTCTTATATTGCTAAAGGTAAGAAATTACCCTAAATTAGTATATTTTTAAATTTAACTGCATTATATAGCAAATAATCTCCTTTTCCTTCACCAGGAAACTTGTATTAGGGAACTAAAATGATAAAAACACATTTCCGTTATCTTATTTGTAACCTATAATTTCTGAAGACCAATTTAAGGTATATTGTCTCTTTAAATGACATTAAATTAGACCTCCGTCGTCTGTTTCCTGTCACTTCCTATTATTTTGTACTTGTTCATCAATCCTTGGGGGAAATCAGACCCTGTGTGGCTCTCCCTGATCTGCATAATGCTCAGTAGGGGCGTGGTCAGGAGGGACCTCCCCTCCCCCCAGATTGACATTCCTACTCAATCCCCTTCCCCATTGTTAGTCCCATTGGGTCCTCGCCTGATGAAGCAGAATGAAAGTGACTTTAGAAAGTGACTTTAAAAATTAACTTAAAAATTGAACTCTACTATTTTCAGTGTTTCTATCTGTTTTCACATTATGCATTTTGAAATGTGTTCTTTTTTGGTGCTGTCCATTATTTCATGCCTCAACAACAAAGTTTCTTATGGTTAAAACATTAACCATGGTTCCAGGATTTTCACATCGAAAAATTCATGTGCAAATGACCTTATTTTGTAATAGTCTAGGGGATTATATTTGCACACATTTCTAATTTTGGAAACATATTGTTTGCAACAATAAAACCAAAAGAATCCAGGCCCCATGTGCTTTTAATCAGTTTATGATAAAAACAGTTCTTCTGTTTCAGAGTGAATTAAGATTTTTCACCCATTTTATTTTAAACGTAGGAGCTGTCATAAGTGAATAAATGATCTTTTATAAAATTACATACATTTACAAAGTATAAAATCAATGTCTACCAAAGAAAACCATTCCCAGAGATAATTGCTGTTAATAATAATCGCTCAGTCATGCCCGACTCTTTGTGACCCCATGGATAGTCGCCTGCACCAAGCTCCTCCATCCATGGGATTTTCAAGGCAAGAGTACTGGAGTGGGTTGCCATTTCCTTCTCCAGGGAATCTTCCCAACCCAGGGATCAAACCCAGGTCTCTCACATTGTAGACAGATGCTTTACCATCTGAGCCACCAAGGAAGTCCATATATATATATATGTATATATATTTGTATACTTGCCCTTTTTAGAAGTAACATTATGTAATTTGTTTTATATTTTATTATACCATGCACCTCTTTCCACATTAGTACATAGAGAGTGACCACTTTTCCTGGCTGTATGTATTCCACTGTGTTAGGCTTTGGGATCGAGTAATACTTTTAGATGTTGATAAATATATACTTTGATAAATAGACTGAGGAGCCAGGCAGGAATTAAAATACAGTCCCACTTTACTATTGATAAGGGTAAATTTGAGAAGATGGTTTTAACATGAGACTAAAATTGCCCCTGAGTTGTACTTATCCACTCGGCCAGAGAAGAACTGCCTGCATTCCCTGGAGGACAGCAAATAACTGCCCTGGCAGAGAAGAAAAAAGCATGCCAGAGAAAAAATGGAAAGAGACGATGAGAGAGAGGTTGGGAGGCGGGCCACACTTCTGCTAGTAATACTGAGTATGAATTCCTAGAATTAGAATTATTAGAACAAAGGAGATCTGCATTTAATTTTTCCACAGATATTGCCTAATAGCTCAGTAAGAAGTTTGAACTTATTTACATTGTACTGAGATAAATTAATGTGCCATTTCTGTGGATCCTCACTTTTATTCACCTGTGGCAGGTTAATAGGTTAAAATAATCTCATTTAAAAAAATCTGTTGACTGTTTATTAGTGAAGTGTTTTTCTGTACGTTTATTGGTCACTTGTATTTTTTTTTGTAATTCATCCATCATAACTTTGGTTATGTTCATCTTCTCATAATGAGTTGTGAACATTGTTTGTGGATTAAGTGTATTTAAATTATCTATCATTTAGAAATGGTATACATTTCTAAATCTGTCATTTATCTTTAAAAATTTCTAGTGTCTTTTAAATACAGTAGTTAAATTTCTGTTTAATTGGCTTTTAACTTAAAAAAATAGTTTCTTGGTTTTATATTATGCTAAGCAGAATTTTCACATCCTAGGAATATAAGAATATTTTTCCCCTGGAATTTTTTTTTTTTTTTAACTTTGAAGTTTTTAATTTACATGGAATTTATTTTTGTAGTCATGCTGGAAGTATAAAAGCCCGTACTTTACTATTATAAAACTTAACTCATTGGTCTTGTAGGATTTGTAAAAGTACTAATTAACTGTGTTTAGCTTTTAATTTTAAACTCATAAATGAATTACTCTGGAAGTTTAGGTAGTCTATAATATATTTGCTTGAATTTTAATTATGCATATAGACTCTACATTATGACTTCCTGTAGCAGAAATTACAAAAAGGAAAACTGCATCATTGATACCTTGTATGTAGAAGGCCTTCAAAATATTGAACATGATTATTCCATTTTTTTCTGATTAAAGAACAAAGTACCTAGCCATGCCAGGGTAATTAACTCATCTAATCTAAATCTAGGAAACATGTTTAATTCATCTCACATTGAAATTAACTCTCAAATCCCATAGCCTCACAACTTAGGATGGGATTGGGGAGATAGGGAAAGTAATTAAAATTCAATTCAGGTAGTAGCCAATGTGGATCATAGGGAATAACTTGGGGGATACAATTGTGTGTGTGCTAAGGCAGGTCCCATGGCCTGTGGCCTGCCAGGCTTTTCTGTCCATGGGATTCTGGAGTGGGTTGCCATTTCCTCCTCCAGGGGATCTTCCCAACTCAGGAATCGAACCTGTGTCTCTTATATCCCTTGCGTTGGCAGGCAGGGTCTTTACCACTAACACTACCTGGGATATAATTGGCTGTATATAAATATTTGTTTCTGTTCATATAGATGGTCTTAAATAAGTAGAATGAATAAATCCTTGTCTAGCCATATGTTCTTCATCATGGTAATCATAGGCAGGTTTTTACTGTTAGGATAGTTTGAACAGTGTCCTGTGAAAAATGAAAGCTTGAGCATATGAGGGCAGTCCAGCTCTGACCCGCAAGCTCAGTTCATTTGATAAAGATGGAGTCTTGAATATGCTTCTTGAGTCATGGAGGATGATCATATATAGATGGGAACAATTACCTTGTCTAAAGTTAAAAACTTATTGTTCTGAAGTAGTTCATGGACCAACCAAATTAAGTCTCAAAAAATGGGCTTCCTGAGAATTTATGCAACTTGCCTGGCTAGGTCAGAGCAGCAGATTCTAGAGGAATTAAAAAAAACAAAGATGATGGTATCCGGTTCCATCACTTTATGGCAAATAGAAGGGGAAAAAGTAGAAGCTGTGACAGATTTTATTTCTTGGGCTCCAAAATCACTGCGGACATTAACTGCAGCCATGAAATTAAAAAAAACTTTCTCCTTGAAAGGAAAGCTAAGACAAACCTAGACAGTGTATTAAAAAGCAGAGACATCACTCTACCAACAAAGGTCCATCTAGTCAAAGCTGTGGTTTTTCTGGTAGTCATGTATGGATGTAAGAGTTGGACCATAAAGACTCCCCTCTGTTGCTAAGAACACAGAAGGAGAATTTGCTGAGAACACAGAAGGAGAATTCTCTGCCTTAATTTTCTCACCATCGAATCATTGTTTATCCTCTCAACTAACTTTTGCCACAGTCTGTACAGACTCTTGTCTCCATCAGCCCTGACTGAAATCTGCAATGCTTTAGCTGTTCCTCTGATATATGTCAACCATATTTTGTAGATATTCTGATGTCGGGAGCTGCGTTAGGCATTACTGACAAAATGGAGGCACGGCCCCAGACCCCTGTCCTCATTCCGCAGGCACGGCCCCAGGATGAAGGAGTTAGGCCTTGTAATTCTGACTTGTCTTTTCCTCTCCTTGGCTGAGTTGACTGAAAAGGAATATTAAGGTGCTTATTGTTCTTGAGAGGAGCATGAGAAGGCACAAAGCCTTCTGTAGCTGTGCTCAGAAAATAATTCATAAAGTTAATCATTGACAGTTGTTCAAGGTCTTTTACAAAAGAGTGTTCCAGGATGAGCACATAGGCCGTAGCTTGAGGCCATGGGAGGGATTTCTATCTGAAGCCTATTTGTGAGGAGAATGTTTATGGCAAAGAAGTTTACTGAATTTAGGGCTTCAGTTCAGTTCAATTGCTCAGTCGTGTCCGACTCTTAGCGACCCCATGAATCGCAGCACGCCAGGCCTCCCTGTCCATCACAAACTCCCGGAGTTCACTCAGACTCACGTCCATCGAGTCAGTGATGCCATCCAGCCATCTCATCCTCTGTCGTCCCCTTCTCCTCCTGCCCCCAATCCCTCCTAGCAGCAGAGTCGTTTCCAATGAGTCAACTCTTCGCATGAGGTGGCCAAAGTACTGGAGTTTCAGCTTCAGCATCATTCCTTCCAAAGAAATC
>NW_011495081.1:5649359-5672051 GCF_000754665.1 Bison bison bison | reverse complement strand
GGATCATGGAAAAAGCAAGAGTGTTCCAGAAAAACATCTATTTCTGCTTTATTGACTATGCCAAAGCCTTTGACTGTGTAGATCACAACAAACTATGGAAAATTCTGAAAGAGATGGGAATACCAGAACACCTGACCTGCTTCTTGAGAAATTTGTATACAGGTCAGGAAGCAACAGTTAGAACTGGACATGGAACAACAGACTGGTTCCAAATAGGAAAAGGAGTTCATCAAGGCTGTATATTGTCACCCTGTTTATTTAACTTGTATGCAGAGTACATCATGAGAAACGCTGGACTGGAAGAAACACAAGCTGGAATCAAGATTGCAGGGAGAAATATCAATAACCTCAGATATGCAGATGACACCACCCTTATGGCAGAAAGTGAAGAGGAACTCAAAAGCCTCTTGATGAAGATGAAAGTGGAGAGTGAAAAAGTTGGCTTAAAGCTCAACATTCAGAAAATGAAGATCATGGCATCTGGTCCCATCACTTGACGGGAAATAGATGGGGAAACAGTGTCAGACTTTATTTTGGGGGGCTCCAAAATCACTGCAGATGGTGACTGCAGCCATGAAATTAAAAGACACTTACTCCTTGGAAGGAAAGTTATGACCAACCTAGATAGCATATTCAGAAGACATTACTTTGCCAACAAAGGTCTGCCTAGTCAAGGCTATGGTTTTTCCTGTGGTCATGTATGGATGTGAGAGTTGGACTGTGAAGAAGGCTGAGTGCCGAAGAATTGATGCTTTTGAACTGTGGTGTTGGAGAAGACTCTTGAGAGTCCCTTGGACTGCAAGGAGATCCAACCAGTCCATTCTGAAGGAGATCAGCCCTGGGATTTCTTTGGAAGGAATGATGCTAAAGCTGAAACTCCAGTACTTTGGCCACCTCATGAGGAGAGTTGACTCATTGGAAAAGACTCTGATGCTGGGAGGGATTGGGGTCAAGAGGAGAAGGGGACGACAGAGGATGAGATGGCTGGATGGCATCACTGACTCGGTGGACTTGAGTCTGAGTGAACTCTGGGAGTTTGTGATGGACAGGGAGGCCTGGCATGCTGTGATTCATGGGGTCGCAAAGAGTCGGACACGAGTGAGCGACTGATCTGATCTGATCTGAGTAAACTGAGGAATTTGGCATGTGTTACAATGTAATCACAAGTTAACTATAGGACACATTAGAGGAGGTAGATAATAGATGGTAAAGCTGATTCCCAGAGAATCACTGAAGCAGGAACTCTGTTTGAAGAGCAACAATGATTTATGGAGATAATAAATCTGGGAGAGGGGGATCTGAAAATGTCAAACCTCTGGCCTAATGTTTTTGTAAAAGTATAAAAGAGAATCTTAAACTTGAAATAAACAGACAGTCCATAGAAAACTGAGAGGCTGTCTCGTTCGACACCGTTCACCTCTTCAGGTTGAATCCCTGGTTGCTAGAGTTGGACTCCGGCATTCAGGGACTTTAGACTTCATTTAATTTTATTCTTTAGTCTTTTTAATACAGTTTAAAAAAAATATTGAAGAGGATAATAATGCCCCTTAGCTATTAAAATCACTGGCCTTAACCTCTCTGTAATATTTGCCACTTTTTAATTACTTTGACAAGCCATCTGCTTCCTGGCTTTTGTGAACTCTTCTAGTTTTACTTCTTTTAGACTTTCACCTGTGTTCTCCTTGTTAAAAATCTCTGCCTCACTCTCCACCCCAAGTATGTTTCCTTAGAGAAAACAATGTTGTCTGCTCTGACTTCTGTGCTGGGGACTGTAAATTTTATATTTCTACACTTACAGCTTGTTTACATACCAGTTCTGAATTTCCTAATAACCATTGAACATCGTGTTCCCCTAACAATTTAAATTTAATATTCAATGATATATATTTATTTGCGTGCCTATGATCTGCCAAGAACTCTAGGAAATATGGAGTTTAGAGATACAAAAAACTGAGTACCTGCCTTAAAGAACTTGAAGAAGAGGAAAGCAGAAAATAAAACATAAGCAAATGAATAAACAAGGTAATTCCAGGTACTGTTAAATGCTATCAAAGACATTCAGTGGAGTATTGTTTCAGAGACTGGTGGTCTAGGGGGTTGATTTTTGTTGATAATTCAATTGCTGAAGAAAATATTTCAGTAACCTTTAAATGCTGAGAAGGAGTCATGCAAATCAACAATTTCCTGGATACTTTATCAGCTTCTTAAGCAGTTTCTCTGCCTTTACTTTTATTCTGTTATATAGTCCCTCCTCCACATGGGAATCAGCACTGTCTTTCATATCCATGCTTAAAATTCTCTAATAATCTTCGAAGAGTAAGATACAGACTCCATACCACGCTCCACAGAACTCTCCATGATCTCCTCCTCAATCATCACACTCAAGCCATGATGTCCTTACTTCTGTCCCAGAAGTGTACCACTCTTAACAACCGCAGTTGCCAAGGCCCTAAAGTAAGAAAGAGGGGTTCATTTATGCAAGGGCCCTGAGGTAAGAAAGAGTGGTACATTTCTGTATAGGTAGCTTGGTCTGGGACAAAAGTTTTATAACAGCTGTCTTCTTTGGTTGATTGTGTCACTATACTTTTGTATGTATTTCTTTATTTGAAAGTAAGGAAAAAGGTTTAATTTGCGGCCTATTTTGATTGTAAGACTGAGTCAAAAGCCTTCCTCAACCTGAGGCTTGAAGCATCTGAGATCCTGGAGTGGTTGAGGACTGTAAGTGGAGAGTTCATCCAACGTAGTCAGGAAAAGGATAGAGTTTGTGAGCACAGATGCATGTAGGTTGGTTAGCTAGAAATAGTATAGCTCAATCAATACGTGTTGTGGCCCAATTTCCAGCTGTGGGAAGAAAGAATTTATCAAAGCAGTGCCATGTGCATAAACTTCTGCTTAGCTTTGTTTTATAAAGGCTTCACTGGTGGCTCAGGTGGTAAAGAATCCACTGGCGATGCAAGAGACTGGGATTCGAGCCCTGGGACAGGAAGATCCCCTGAAGAAGGGAATGGCAACCCACTCCAGTATTGCCTGGAAAATCCCATGGACAGAGGAGCCTGGAGGGCTACAGTCCATGGGATTGTAGAGTTGGGCACGACTGAGTGACTAACCCTTACCTTACCTTAGTTTTGTTTTATACTTTGTATATTTTATAATTAGAATTGACATCTTTATAATATTTAGTTTCAGTAGTGATAAATACTTTATGCTGCTTATTATGTGCTAACTCCAGAGCTAAGAACTTTACATATGTTGCCTCACTCTACAACAATCTAATGTACAGGGTTCTCTTATTATCTCCATTGTGCAAATGAGGAAGGAGGCTCTTCTTATTTGTGACCATTTTCTCTTGTACAAATTAGCTTGTGGAATTCCCTGAAAGCCTTTTTTGGAACTTTGATTGTAACTGAACTAAATTCATTGATTGTTCTGGGGGGAGAATTTAATCCTAGTATCTGAAAAAAATGACTGAGAACTTCCTAAAATGTAAGAAAAATGAAGGACCTCTGCTATATACATCTATGTGTAAATTTTTGTCTGTACAGAAATTGTCAACTCCTTTGGGTAAATACCAAGGAATGCAATTACCTGATCATATGGTAAGAATGTGTTCCATTTGTAGGAAACCATCAAACTGTCTTCCAAGGTGGGTACACCATTTTGCATTCCCAGCAGTCCCAAAGAGAGTTCCTATTACTCCATATCCTCACCAACATTTGGTGTTCTCAGTATTCTGGGTTTTGGTTTTTCTTTTTTTTTTTCTTTTTTTGGTTTTTCTAATAGGTATGTGTTGGTATTGCATTTTAATTTGTATTTTCCTCATGATGTATAATGAGTATCTTTTCAAATGCTTATTTGCTGTCTGTATTTATTTGACAAAATGTTTAAGGTCTTTAGCCCCTTTTTTAATCAGGTTGTTAGTATCATAATTAAATATTTTTCTTATTGCTGAGGTTCTTTTTATTGAGTTTTAAGAATTTTTGGTTGTTTTGGAAAACAGTCCTTTATTATATATGTCTTTGCAAATATTTTCTCCTAGGCTTGTCTTTTCATTCTCTTAAAGCACTATATTTTTTTATTTTCCACTATTTGCATTGATTCTTCTTAGTATCCATTTTTTCTAGTTTCATTTTTGCCTTTTTTATATTTTTATTCTTTATAAGTTATTCCTTCCTCTAACTCTTGCAGCATCCTGGAATGCTTCTTTCATCTAGACTAAACTCATGTTTCATTGTTGGAAAAATCTTGTTTCTCTTTCTTGGCATTTTATTTTTTAATCTGTGTTTACATTTTGACTTGCAGGCTCATTTGAAGCAGAAGTTTAGGGGCTTTTCTTCTCTTTTTTCCTCTGTGCTCACCTTCCACTACCAAGCAGTTTTATGATTGCCTCCCTGGCCTTTCAGGGAGTCCAGAACTCAGTGTTTTAACGCATGTTGGAATTTCTACCAACACAACCACGTGTTTTTCCTTCTACCACCTTCTACCCATTTCATTGTCTTTCTATACATTTATCCAAGCAGTGGGTTAGCTGCTGTTTTGTTTTTTTTTTTTCCTCAGTCTCTTTTCTAGGGAAATGCTCTTACTGAACCCCTGACTATGTGGACCATTTTTATCCTCATTATCTCTCAGGAGCCAGATTCTCAACAGCCTCTATATATTTCCACTCTCTAGGACAAGTAGGCCAAGAGCTTTATTCTTTTAATATCTCTCTAAAGTTGTTTATTTTGGTTTTGAGTCAGGCCGTGTTGTTTGAATTTTCTTCTTATTATTAAAATTTTATCTGTATTGTTATACATTTTAAGCAGTGCAAAGTTGTTTTGGTGTGAATAGCTTGGATGAAATTGCTTTGAAGTTCAGTCTTTTAAGAAAAGTTAAAAGAGAATGGCCAGTGTAGGAGAATCAGAGTACCCACCAAACCAGACCTGTGACCAAAGTGGAGATTTGTGGACTGGGTACCTGGGTGCATAGTCCTGAGGGCCTTGTATTTTTTATGGCTTGTGGTTCAAAAAAACTTTTGAACACTGTGATGCACTGTGCAAGAAGATTGACAATTCACAGTCACTCTATTTCCTCATTTATATCAAGCATGCACACACATATCAAGCTGAAGCAAATTGGCAATCTAAAAATGATTTATTCATTTAAAGTCAAATACCATTTAATACTTATAAGGCACACAAAAAGGAAAAAAAAAAAAAGCCCCGAGAGGCATAAACAAAAAGATGACTAGCTCTGACACATCCTGTCTGATGACGGTGAGCTACAGTCTTTTAAGGATTTTTAAAATGAATGGCTTGTCCAATTTGTTCTCTTCATTCTCATTTCTTTCCTCCCAAATGTCTTATTTGTACCCCACCTGTCATATATCATACTTTTAAACCCTTGTCTTACTTTTGCAAATTTCACAGCCTTGTATTTTTAATGTGGTCCAACCCTTTCTGATTTAATGCTTCATCTTGAATTTCATTATTTTTTCTCCTCCCCTTTCTCCTGTCTTGATTCTTAGTTTGGGCACCACATCTTAATATATTTTTTTTAACTTAATGAGTGATTACTTTAGGCAAGATAGCTAGTAAAAAGGGTAGTAGGCAAGACAGGTGCTAAAAAGTGATGCATATCAAGAGACTTTAAGAAACTACTCAGGGTCCAAGTGGTAATTATGGGTATTGTGACACTTTCTTGCTAATGTGAATATCACATTTTCTAAGCTTGATATCTCTTTACATACCCATTACTCTTTTAAAATATTCAAGTTATAGATGGGTGGTTAACATGATAGAATTCGACTTTTATAAAATGATCATATAGAAAAGTGTATAGCTGATGCATATTTGCTAATAATATTAATGTATTATTTAGTTTAATAGCATATGAATTTTAATTTAATAATATTCAGTATAGTATTATGTATTTTGTATATGTATCTTATTCAAGAAGTATTTGAGTCAAAGAAACCATTGAAATAAAAATAAACTAGGAGGAGTCACATTCATTCATTTATTCATTGGGCATTTACTAAATACCCTTTAAGACAAGGGATTTAGAAAGATGATAGACCTGGTCCTTGCCCTCAAGTAGCCTACAGTATAATGGGGTTGACAGATAATCAATCATATAATTTTGTGAAATGTGGGAAGTCCTGTAATAGGGAACTTGATTTGGGGACCAAAATGTCTTTTTCTTAAGAGCAAATAATGCTCAATTTGATGGTGAGCCTATAATTTCTAGACTGCTTGGGAGCTTATGTCTTACAAAGTAGTATGCAACATTTTAAATAATTAAATATCATTGTAAGATAATAACAGGAACCAACCAATATAAACTGGCTATTAGCAGCCAATTATAGCTTGCTGTCATTTTTATTTATTGTAATGAATTTGTCATCTTATTTCTTGAAGTAACAGATGAGGTATGAAAATTACTAAAGCAACCTATCTAAACAAAGTGATTGGAGATTCATGACTTTTAAAAACAATGATGGTCTTTTTAATGTGAAAATTAGATATGTGCTTGAATAGATGAATAAAACAACTAACCTTATTAATTTTTACATTAATTATAGCTCAAACAATTAAATTGACTTGTGTTCCTTCTTAACTTGTTGAATTCCTGATCACTATGATATAAAGGAGAATTTCTTCTTTACTCAAAAAATTATATTGTTGCCACTATGGTACTTCTCCCTGATTTTTTTCAAAAATCCTTTTACTTTTTCATTTAAAATTACTAAATATGTTCTGTAATGCTTGTCACACATTAATGTCAATGACTCTAAGCTATGTTTAAGTTATCCACTGGCATCTAGTAATTATCCAGCACCATGAAATGCGAGGCAGTATCTTCTGATGTGTAAAATTTCAAACCTGAAGAGAATTCCTTAATTTAAAACATATCTTTAGATAATTTTAATTTACATTTTTTTTACATTTAAAAATTATAGATACTTTCCTTAATTAAAGTTTTTCTTCTGATCAATAGTTTCTAGGGTCCTGTGTTTCTAAACATATTATAAATTATTAGATGGCATCAGTAGTCACAGGTCATTTTGGGTCATTTTTTAAAAATCTCAGATTTTTTCAGCAAAACTTTTCATCATATAAAGATACCAGATTCCTTTTATAAAAGGTGATTGACTGTATATGTTAACAGTAGTTATTTGGAGCAAATTATCTCATATGGAATTTGTTTTAATATTTTGCAAAAACATGTATTCATCCTGTGTGATGGAAGAACATTGAAATAACTATTTATTGTAACTTTAAGCTAAATTTAATTTTAGTCCTGTTTTGAACTAGCCTTAAAACCCACAAACACCCAAACCTGAGAATTGGGTTGGTATCAGGCAGAGAGTATGTGAATTCTGATACCTTTTCATCACTTGTATACTAGGAATTCTATTTTTTAAATGATATCCTGCCAGCTTTTTCACAATCCATTAATTCCTGGATCAACATCAGAAAGAATGTCAGAGCAGAGTGAAATTCTTGTAAGACACAGATGTCAGGATCAAAAGTCAGAGACATTCTAAGAGCAGCAGGGAAGCAAGCTTGTTAGACTTTAATCGGAACAATTAGTATCTGTCATGTGACAGTCTCGTTGCCCTGCCTTATATTTCTAAGTTCCAGGCATGCTGCAAGACAAGTCCTCTTCCAAGTTTGATGGAAAATTTCATGAGTTTTTGGTCTGATTACTTTTGGCCAGGATTCTTAAGTTTTGTTGGTCCTCTGCAAATTTCCTTAAATGGTGAATTATTGATACACTTAAATTAACTAGGATCCAGCTTAGTTTAGAGACAAATTTTCATCTTCTCTGAGTACATGTAATACAAAGTGACTTGCTTTATGGATGTTTGTGATCATTAGTACCCAGGAGGCTTTTCCAGCTATTTTATAATATCTCAGAGAGTGAGAGCTTTTGTGGTCTAGTCTCAGATTGCTCCAGTGGATGCTCAATAAATGTGAATCATTGATGAAGGAAAAACTAATTAAAATTAGATTTTGAGGTTTTAGTTAAAGAATTCCTTTGAAATCAGCCATTATAGTTTGCTTGGGTTTCATTAAACCAAAGTAATATTCTTTGAATAAAAAAAAATCAATCAACCAGTTGTCTTTACTACATATTGTCAATAAACTAACTTGATTCACTTATCATTTCCAGTAATAAGTTGCTTTTATTTTTGCAGTCATCTCTTTTGTGAAAAATACGTAACAACTATTTATTTATTCGGAGGTCAGCTTTTGGGACAACCTCAAACATCAGGAACTGTAAATCAGCATTTCTGGTAATCAGGAATGGTTCTTTGAAGTGTGAAAATTAGTGAAAACAGCTGAGAAAACTCAGGCCAAAATTACTTCTGATGTGATAGGATTGATCAGTTCACTATTGGTAGAAAAAGGGCTACTCTAAGTGGTTAGTGATAGCTGTAAAAACAAGCCAAAAGCCATGGGAAAGAATATGAACTAGAGGAGACAGACTTCCTTGATGGTTCAATGGTTAAGACTCTGCCTTTCCACTGCAAGGGGTGAAGGTTCAATCCCTGGTTAGGAAACTAATTTTCCACAAACCACACAGTGCAACCTAAAACAACAACAACAACAAAAATACAGGAGACTAGACAGGAGGCCAAAAGCATTGAAAAGGGCAGGAATCTCAAGCAGTGGTGAGAGTGGTGGTCACTTTATTGTGTCTCTGAGTCTCTCATATACTACTACTTCCATGAGTCCCCCATAAAATGATGGCATTATATTTTGATATGACCTGCTGATATTTTCTCAATAGCATTCAAAAAAGGCCATTTTTAATTCACTTTTTTATTATTCTATAACATTATCTAAATAAAGTATACGTCAGTTCAGTTCAGTTGCTCAGTCATGTCCTACTCTTTGCGACCCCATGAATCACAGCACACCAGGCCTCCCTGTCCATCACCAACTGCCGGAGTTCACTCAGACTCACGTCCATCGAGTAAGTGATGTCATCCAGCCGTCTCATCCTCTGTCGTCCCCTTCTCCTCCTGCCTCCAATCCCTCCCAGCATCAGAGTCTTTTCCAATGAGTCAACTCTTCGCATGAGGTGGCCAAAAACTGAAGTTTCAGCTTTAGCATCATTCCTTCCAAAGAAATCCCAGGGCTGATCTCCTTCAGAATGGACTGGTTGGATCTCCTTGCAGTCCAAGGGACTCTCAAGAGTCTTCTCCAACACCACAGTTCAAAAGCATCAATTCTTCAGCACTCAGCCTTCTTCACAGTCCAACTCTCACATCCATACATGACCACAGGAAAAACCATAGCCTTGACTAGGTGGACCTTTGTTGGCAAAATAATGTCTCTGCTTTTGAATATGCTATCTAGGTTGGTCATAACTTTCCTTCCAAGGAGTAAGCGTCTTTTAATTTCGTGGCTGCAGTCACCATCTGCAGTGATTTTGGAGCCCCCAAAAATAAAGTCTGACACTGTTTCCACTGTTTCCCCATCTATTTCCCATCAAGTGATGGGACCGGATGCCATGATCTTCATTTTCTGAATGTTGAGCTTTAAGCCAACTATTTCACTCTCCACTTTCACTTTCATCAAGAGGTTTTTTAGTTCCTCTTCACTTTCTGCCAGAAGGGTGGTGTCATCTGCATATCGGAGGTCATTGATATTTCTCCCTGCAATCTTGATTCCAGCTTGTGCTTCTTCCAGCCCAGCATTTCTCATGATGTACTCTGCATATAAGTTAAATAAGCAGGGTGACAATATACAGCCTTGACGTCCTCTTTTCCTATTTAGAAACAGTCTGTTGTTCCATGTCCAGTTCTAACTGTTGCTTCCTGACCTGCATATAAGTTTCTCAAGAGGCAGGTCAAGTGGTCTGGTATTCCCCATTTCTTTCAGAATTTTCCACAGTTTATTGTGATCCACACAGTCGAAGGCTTTGGCATAGTCAATAAAGCAGAAATAGATGTTATGATAGGTAACTTAAAAATTTTTCTTATACTGTTTCATTTTTTCTAAATTTTTAAAATGACCACATAATCAGAAAAAATTACTCATAATAATTATTTAAATAAATTTATATTGATTAAGTTGATGTCATCAAAAATGCTGGTAGAGAACTTATGGATAAGTGTGGAGTGAATGATTCCCCTATCAATTATAAGTATATTTCCAGTGTACCCATGAGGCACAGCAAGAGACAATCTTGTCAAGACTGAATCAAAATCAGGCTTGTGATATCCTGAAAAAAAAAAAACAAAGCAACCAACCTTAATATAATAGAACTTTAGCTTTTGAAGGCTTTTTGTAGCTAAATAGCGGCAGTGATGCTAGAGCTTAGTATAAGCAATGTATTTCTTTTCCTTCTCTTTGCATTGATTCTATAGAGGGTAGATCTTTTAGGTTTTTCCATTAATATCATGATCAAGAGCTGGTCCCAGAGACCTAGGTCTGAACTTCTATACAGTTCACTTCTACTGGTGGCAGTCATTTTCTTGCTACATGTATACTATTAAGAATCGTCATGAAGGTTTTCTCAAAATATTTTTTGTTTCTCCTGGAACCATCAGTTTAGAGAAAAAGTTTTGATCGACAAAACCCTGTTGTTGTTGTTGTTCAGTTCCTCAGTTGTGTCTGACTCTTTGTGAACCTGTGTACTGCAGCATGCCAGGCTTCCCTGTCCTTCAGTATGTCCTGGAGTTTGCTCCAACTCATGTCCATTGAGTCGATGATGCCATTCACCCAGTCATCTTCTGTCACCCCCTTCTCCTTTTTCCCTCAATCTTTCCCAGCATCAAGGTCTTTTCCAATGAGTTGGCTTTTCATATCAGATGCAAATAATTCTTTCTGTTGAGTCAGCACAGTCAGTAGAGTGAAGTATTCTTCTGCTTGTTTCCCCCCAAAGGGCTAGTGAATGGCTCTCAGTGTCTGGTGTGACGGCTCTCTCTGCAGGAGTTTAAGCCATTAGAGAGCAATGGGACCTCTACTTGGTGGCCTGTGTGCCATCTGTTATTGTTCCAAGGGGAATGAGTCTGTCACTTCGTTAATCTGTTTACTGGGCACTTGCTCTCTGTGAACCCTGCACAAAGATGATTCACAGGAAAATTTTGAAAAATAGAAAATCAGAGTCTGTGCCCTGGAAAGGCTTAGAATCCAATTAGAGGAATAAACCACAAACTGATATGAGAACATATATATCACAACATATGAATAAATACAGATTGATGTAGCACAGCTGCATTAATTGTTGAAAGATCAGGACAAAAGCATCGTTTGCCTTTATCACCCCAACTGTGAAACATCATACTCAACAACATGGGTAAACCTCACAGATATTATGCTGCAGAAAAGAAGCCAGGCACCAAAGAGTATATACTGTATGAAGTTCAAGAAGGGGCAAAACTAATCCACATGATAAAAGTCACAACAGTGGTTACCTTAGGGGACTACTAATGATCCAGCTCTAACATGTGGCAGGAACTGGACAAGTGTGCATTTAATGAATAACTTAATGAATAATGCTTTTGCTTTAGTAAAAATTTCATTGTCTTTAAGATTTATAGATCTGAAAGTTCTTCCTTCTCCTTCCATTTTTCCTCCTTTCAGTTTATGTATTGAACAACTTAGTTCATTTGACTTGTGGAGTTTTCTACAGTCTAGTTTTTGCTACTTACATTTTCAAGGTGTAGTTCAGCCTGTTTGTTCTCTGTATTTCCTGTGAATTGATTATAGATCTAGAGGCTTTATAAAAATCAGATTCTAATTTTTGGGTAGAATTATGGGTGGTGGTGTGTTTCTTCATGAGGAGGCACATATATCTGGTTGTTTCTCTTTTTGTAATATTAGCAACTGTTGATGTCTAATGCCCACATCCATTAAATCATTAGATTTTGCAAAATGGATATAATAATTTATTTGTTAGTAATTAGTATGAATCCACATAGAGACACTTTTGCTCCTCAATTGTCTGGTTACTCAGTGGTGAGAGAAGATAAATTCTCAATTTTTTTTCTTATTTAGCAATTTTCAGTGATTTAATTTTCTATCATCTTCTAAAGATGACCAATTAAGTTCTTTTTTTTAATCATTATAACTACACTTATCTAAATAGACTTAATGTGTTTCAGTCCATTGCAGCTATTGACTCAAAAAGCCCAATTTTTGGACAATGAGATTTATGAATGATTTGTGTGAGTTAGGACTATGCCAGGGAGTCTGACTTCAGAAGCTTTTGCAACTATACAAGAAAAAAAAAAAAAGAATATAATCAATTAACATTCAACTTACTACAAAATTTGACAAAAAGTCAAATTATGATCTAATATAAATACTCAAAAATATGCTATTATATCATTGCAATGAGGAAATACATGTTTTGGGGAGAATCTTCATTTATTACATAACATTATGTATTTAATTTACATTTTTTCCATTTACATTTTAATTAATTTCCTTCTAAAAACTGAATATAACCTGTATACAGTAAAGGGCATATAGCTTTATGAAATTTGAAAGATGTAATTAATCACTGTAACCACCATGCAAACTAAGACACAGTACATTTCTAACAGCCCAGAATGTTTCTTCCTGCATTCTCTCATTAATAGTCCCCTAAGATAACCACAGTGGTGTGTGGTCACTCACCCAGACCCAGACATACTGGAGTGCAAAGTCAAGTGGGCCTTAGGAAGCATTACTTTGAACAAAGCTAGTGGAGGTGATAGAATTCCAGCTGAGCTATTTCAAATCCTAAAAGATGATGCTGTTAAAGTGCTGCCCTCAATATGCCAGCAAATTTGGAAAACTCAGCAATGGCTACAGGACTGGAAAAGGTCAATTTTCATTCCAGTCCAAAAGAAAGGCAATGCCAAAGACTGTTGAAATAACTGTGTAATTGCACTCAGTTCACATGCTGGCAAGGTAATGCTCAAAATCCTTCACGCTTGGCTTCAAAGTACCTGAAAAGAGAATGTCCAGAGGTACAGGCTGGATTAGAAAAGACAGAGGAACAAGAGATCAAATTGCCAACATCTGTTGGATCATAGAAAAAACAAGGGAATTCCAGAAAAACATCTACTTCTGCTTCATTGACTATGCTAAAGCCTTTGACTGTGTGGATGACAACAAACTGGAAAATTCTTAAGGAGATGGAAATACCAGACCATCTTACCTACCTCCTGAGAAACCTGTTTGCAGGTCAAGAAGTAACAGAACTGGATATGGAACAACGGACTGGTTAAAAATTGGGAAAGGAGTATATCAAGGCTGTATATTGTCACCCTGCTTATTTAACTTATATGCAGAGTACATCATGCAAAATGCTGGGCTGGATGAATTACAAGCTGGAATCAAGAATACTGGGAGAAATATCAACAACCTCAGATATGCAGATGATACTATTCTAATGGCAGTAAGTGAAGAGTAACTAAAGAACTTCTTGGCGAGGGTGAAAGAGGAGAGTGAAAAAGCTGGCTTAAAACTCAACCTTCAGAAAACTAAGATCATGGCAACTGATACCTTCACTTTATGGCAAATAGATGGAGAAAAAGTGGAAACAGTGGCAGATTTTATTTTCTTGGGCTTCAAAATCACTGCAGGTGATGACTGCTGCCATGAAAGATGCTTAAAAGACGCTTACTCCTTGGAAGAAAAGCAATGACAAACCTAGACAGTGTATTAAAAAGCAGAGATATCACTTTGCTAACAAAGGTCCATATAGTCAAAGCTATAGTTTTTCCAGTCGTCATGTACGGATATAAGAGTTGGACCCTTAAGAAGGTTGAGTGCCGAAAACTGATGTTTTTGAATTTTGGTGCTGGAGAAGACCCTTGAGAGTCCCTTGGACATCAGGGAGATCAGATCAGTCAATCCTAAAGTAAATCCACTCTGAATATTCATTGGAAGGACTGATGCTGAGGCTGAAGTTCCAATACTTTGGCTACCTGCTGCTAAGAGCCAACACACTGGAAAAGACCCTGATGCTGTGAAACATTGAAGGCAGGAGGAGAAGAGGATGATGTAGGAGATGATTGGATGGCATCCATGACCCAATAAACATGAGTTTGAGCAAACTCCAGGAGATAGTGGAGGATAAAGGAGTGGCAGTCCATGGGGTTATATAGAGTCAGACATAACTGAGCGACTGAACAACAACAAATAGGTAATCACTATTCAGATTTTTATTACTGTAGATTAGTTGTGCCAGTTCTTGAACTTCATTTAAATGGAGCTTGTATGAATTACCTGGCTTCTTTTGTGTAACATGATATCTGTGACTTTCATCCATGTTGTTCAGTGTCTTAATTTATTCTTTTACATTGCTGTGTAGCATCTATTATGTGTCCTTGTATATGTCTTTTGGTGGATATATTTACTCATTTCTCTTGTGTGTGTGTGTGTGTGTGTGTGTGTATCAGTTTGGTTCAGTTCAGTCGCTCAGTCGTGTCTGACTCTTTGCGACCCCATGAATCGCAGCACGCCAGGCCTCCCTGTCCATCACCAACTCCCGGAGTTCACTCAGGCTCACGTCCACTGAGTCAGTGATGCCATCCAGCCATCTCATCCTCTGTCGTCCCCTTCTCCTCCTGCCCCCAATCCCTCCCAGCAGCAGAGTCTTTTCCAATGAGTCAGCTCTTCGCATGAGGTGGCCAAAGTACTGGAGTTTCAGCTTTAGCATCATTCCTTCCAAAGAAATCCCAGGGCTGATCTTCTTTAGAATGGACTGGTTGGATCTCCTTGCAGTCCAAGGGACTCTCAAGAGTCTTCTCCAACACCACAGTTCAAAAGCATCAATTCTTCGGCGCTCAGCTTTCTTCACATTCCAACTCTCACCTCCATACATGACCACTGGAAAAACCATAGCCTTGACTAGACAGACCTTTGTTGTCAAAGTAATTTCTCCTCTTTTCAATATGCTATCTAGGTTGGATGACTGAAACCCCTATGCTGTACATTGCTGGTAGGAGTATGAATTAGTTCAACAACTTTAGAAAATACCTTGTCACCAGCCGCCCCAGTCAGGTGGTGGCGGAGACATGCAAGCGCAAAGGCCTGAAGGAAGGCATCCTAGCCCTGGACAACTTCCTGGACAAGTTGTAGGTGGCCTCCGCTTAGCCCACCGCCAGGTGGGGCGCGGTCCCTGTGCCCAGGGACAAGTGACCACAGCAACAAGCCCCCACATTCTCCACAACACCTAAAGGCTGCAGTAATGCTCTGCCTGACAGGTTTCTGGGGCCCACTTCGTGCCATCGCTCAACATGAACACTTGATGCCATTTCTTTCGATATTTATTTCCAGATTTCAGGGGCAACAAGTGCCCTTGCAGCAGGGACTTATCTGGCCGGTGGGGATGAGGGAGGGGATGGAACAACCAATACTTTTTTGTTGAGAGGGAAACTTAATGTCAAAAAAAAGTGAAAAATAAATGCATTAAGAGGTTAAAAAAAAGAAAATACTTTGTTGATATCTATTAAAGCTAAACATATGCATACTCTATCCCAGAGTATTTTCTAAAGTTGTTGAACTAATTCATACTCCTACCAGCAATGTACAACACAGGGGCTTCAGTCACCCTTAATCTTCACCAACACTTGGTATCATCAGTTTCTTTAATTTTATCTATCTTGTTGAGTGTGTGGTGGCATCTCATTGTGGTTTTCTGGTCATTGTTAATAGCTCCACATTCATGTGCTCCAGTTTCTTCAGTTCAGTTCAGTCACTCAGTCATGTCCGATTCTTTGGAACCCCATGAACTGCAGCACGCCACGCCTCCCTGTCCATCACCAACTCCTGGAATCCACCCAAATCCATGTCCATTGAGTCAGCGATGCCATCCAACCATCTCATCCTCTATCGTCCCCTTCTCCTCTGGCCTTCAATCTTTCCCAGCATCAGGGTCTTTTAAAATGAGTCAGGTTTTACTTTATTGTTGGTTTTTGGTATTAATGTCCTTTAACAAATATTTATCCAGTGCTTACTATGTGCCAGGGACTATTTAAGGTGCTGGAGTTACATCATCAAAAAAGTGTTACATTTAATAGGAATATTTTTGTACACTATTTTGTCTTTAGTGAATCTCAATCAATGAAGCTTTATGGCTCTTTGGGCTTTCCAGGTAGTACAGTGGTAAAGAATCTGCCTGCCAGTTCAGGAGACACAGGTGAAGCAGATTCGATCCCTGGGTCCAGAAGATCCCCTGAAGAAGAAAATGGCAACCCACTCCAATATTCTCACCTGGAAAATTCCACTGAAAGAAGAGCCTGGTGGGTTACAGTCTATGGGTTCACAGAGAGTTGGACATGAACTGAGCACGCACCCACGCTATACACTGTCAGATATTTTTCAAAAGGCTTTGAAGAAGTTTGGAAATTGACAGAAAACAGCAATGTGGGTTTTCCTTCCTGGCATCTGACCAGAGAATTAGAAGACTGGTATCTGCCACTGGGCACTCTTTGAACCTGGGCATGTCTCTTTGCTTCCAGACTGTTTTTCACATCTATAAGTGATGAGGCTGAGTAGGATGAGCTGAGCTTTTTTTCAGCCAAAAACTTGCCTCACTGATTTGTCAGAATTCAGCAGTGTGGGGCTAAATCCCCTATAGTCACTGTGGGGCCTTAGATTCTAATAAGCTTGGTGCTTAGAATTATTCTCGAGGGCAGCGTTTCAATTTCACTCATCTTTGTAGTATTTCTGTCATTATGTATTAATAACCACATATAATTATTTTTGTAATTTAGGTGTGTTGGACAGGAATGTTAAAAAGATCTATGTTAAAAAAGCATATTAGAAAGATTTAGTGCACAAAAATCTACTGCCATTTTAGATAAGATCTAAAACAAATAATGAGCTAATTTTCTAAATTCCTATTAACCTTCATATTTTACTTCTCTTCTTATGTCTAGAAGGATATTCAGTGACAAACAGACAAGACCTCACCTTCAAGGGCTTATAGTCAATTTTTACTGATCAGAGGCCTAGAAATCCTATCATTCTGGTCTTACAACCTCAAATTTGAATAGCATTTATAAGCATCATTTTCAAAACATACAGAGTCATGTTGCACCACTTACTTGTGACCTAAACACTTAAATGGATCATTTCATCATCTTGTTTAATACTTGGATTTTTCTCTATGGAGCTCAAGCCTCTGATGTGTATCAAGCAACTAGAAAATTTCACGCCCCTTGACCTTGTCTAGGGAATACTCAAAATAATTTTCTATTGTTCATGTTTTCCAGTCATCATAACTTCCCCACGAACACTTCTGAATCTCTGGCAGGGCTTTAAAACTACTCTTGGAAGGTCAGATATAGCATTTTATTGTCTAGTTTGAGCTGCTTACTGGGGTGGAAATGAATGTGCTGGAATACAACTGAGTTTTGTTGCAAACGGGATTGCTTCTCCTTTGTATTCTTTCTCTCATTTCTGTAACTGGCTGAGGAACCTAATAAACTGGCACATAGCAGGAGTAGTTCACTTTCAGAATTCTACTTCCGTGTAGTAGAAAAGTGGTAGAAAGGTGAGAGGATCCATCAGTTAATGAATATTCATGCCTTTGTTCTTTCAATAAACATTTATTGATACCTGAATGTACAGGTATTTATAGTGTTATTGATACCTGAATGTACAGGTATTTATAGTGTTAAGTAATATACAAAAATGGAATTTCAAACCTTGGCCTGAGATGCTTATAGTGTAGCTGGAGACAGCCCTATAAATAAATACATTCAATATAATGTAACAGTTGTTATAATATAGATCTGAGTAAGGTGCTATGGTAGTACAAAGTAGGGAGTAACACATTTTCCATGTATGTGTGAGTGTGTGTATGCACATATTATGGAAGGCTTACTAGCAGATATGATTTGTTTAAGCTGAACAATTCAGTTTAAACTGAATTGTGAAACATTATTAGGACTTAGGAAAGATGAGAGGAAATTCCTGCCAGAGGATGGCTTATGCCAAGGAACAGTAGCCTAGTGGAGCAATGGAGCATGTGGGGAACTCTAAGTACATAATTGATATCAATTCAGTTCAGTTCAGTTGCTCAGTCGTGTTCAACTCTTTGCGACCCCATGAATCGCAGCATACCAGCATACCTCCCTGTCCATCGCCAACTCCCGGAGTTCACTCAAACACATTATTGAGTCGGTAATGCCATCCAGCCTTCTCATTCTCTGTCGTCCCCTTTTCCTCCTGCCCCCAATCCCTTCCAGCATCAGTCTTTTCTAGTGAGTCAACTCTTCGCATGAGGTGGCCAGAGTACTGGAGTTTTAGCTTTAGCATCATTCCTTCCAAAGAAATCCCGGGGCTGATCTCCTTCAGAATGGACCATCGATACAGTGGGATATATAGTTGATATAGATGGAACATAGTTCAGTGGAGAAAGATGGTGGGTGGGACACACAAGTGGAAAGTCAAGCAGACACTGGACCATTAGGTACTTGTGTGTCATACTAAGGAGTTTTCTCATGAAGGGTTTAGTTAGGAAGTGAAAGGATTAGAATAGATTTTTTTTGGGGAAAAAAAAAAAGGTCAATTTGGGAAGGGATAAATGAGACTGGGCTAATTTTGAAAGCAGAAAGAAGAGTCAAAAAGTTATTCCAGTAATCAATGTGAGAACTGATGGGCTGAATTAGGATAGTAAGAGTGATGATTAAGAGACAAGGAAGGATTTGAAAGTTTTTAGTGAGTTAGAGTTGGTGGGACTTTGTGAACAAGGAAAAGAAGAGTGTGGGTCCCTGGTTTCTGCTTTGTGTGATCACATTGTACCATTTACCTATGTAGGTAAGCCTGCCTACTTATAGAGGAACTACCATGTGCTGGGCATACCAGGAGGTACAATGAAGTTTAAAATATGGCCCCTACTAATTTATAATATGTGCTTCTTTACAGTAGTATGTGTTGGACAGGTAGAATTACATGAAAAGGGCATTGTTAGATGAAGGAAAATGTCTAGTCAAGCTAAAGGACACCCATGAGAATGAATATGGTGAATCCTTAAGACCCTTTAGAAGACCTACTGGCCTGGGGAAAAACTTCCCTCTCCATCCTTCATCCCTTGACCTCTTTGCTTCAGTTAAAACCTAACTCTCCACAGACATCACTCTCATGACCTTCTTTGTTTTTGCAACCTCCTTTTGAGTTTTCTCTTTTCACCTCCTACCCGTGCTCACTACGGGGGAAGAATGATCAACACCAGAAACGTCTGCCTATTGATCTTGATCTCGTGCCACCATCAGTCAGTTCTCTTCCAGGTTTCACACTCCTCTTCTATACCCCTGTTTCCATATTTTTGGCACTGTCCATGGCTCCTAGAACTCTATTTCCTCTTCCTTGATATCTGCTGTGACTAAAAGTAAAAAATGTAGTAAAATGTGTCATTAAAATAGGAAAAAAATGAAAGATAAGTGATAGACTAGAAGAAAAAATTTGCAACACACACACAAAGGCCGAATTTCTGAATATACAGAGCTCTTTCAAGTCAATAAAAAATAGGTGGACAGTCAAAATATTGATCAAGGGTATAAATAGTAAATTTATAGAAAAAGGAAACACAAGTGGCTCTGAAAATATTGAATAATGTTTCTTGAACTTAGAGATAATTTTAAAAATTAAAATCAAAACATAAGCTTTTACTTAATAATATAATAACAATTAGAAAGTTTGTTCACATGGGGTCGCAAAGAGTCAGACACGACTGAGCAACTGATCTGATCTGATCTGAGAGTTGGTGAGTAGAGTAGGAAATGGCAAACCACTCCAGTATTCTTGCTTGGAAAATTCCATGGACAGAGGTGCCTGGCAGGCTACAGTCCATGGGGTCGTAAAGAATTAGGCACAACTGAGCACACACACACACACACACATACACACACACAGAGTTGGTGAGAGTGTGAGTAAAATAGATATTTCCATACATTCTTTGTGGAAGTATGTGCGTAGTCACTCAGTGGTGTCTGACTCCATGATCTTGGATAATTATTTCTACCACTTTGCTTTTGCTATCAACTTTTATGGATGGAACACATTCAATATTTTGTTCCTGATTATAGTCTGTGCTTGAAACATTGAGTGATGGTGCAAATCTGACAGATAAGAATGGTACAAAATTACACTTTTGTTTGGTGCCTGTATAACTGTTAACTATCATTCCCTTGGGAAGTAAAGGTCTCCAAAATCTCTTTTCTTCCTAGAAATTCCCACAAACCCATTTACTTAATGAAATCAAACTTCTTTCTCCATGAAGAGAACATATAAGTTATAATGTAGTTACCAGTATTTCCTGCTGTAAAATAAATGAGAATTCTAGAGTTACTGATCTGTAGATAAGATCTCACACTGGAAATATGTAACATGGGAGAAAGCAGAGATCTTTAGTGTCGCATCTGGGTTCAAATCCTTGCTCTGCCATTTAATATAATGTTGAAGAGGTTATTTATCTTCTCTGAGCCTCAGTTTCCTATCTATAAGTAGAAATAATGTAGCTAGTGTTTCTGGTTGCTTCAAAGATTCGATTATAATATGTTAATCAACTTGCATGACAATAGCACCATGACACAGGTTGTCAGGGAGTGGTAACTGAATGACATTCCTAGCTGACTCATGGGGTAAAGTACGTGCTATCTTCACCAAGGGGGTGGGGGATGCATTACCAAACAGGCCACAGATTTGCAACAAATATAGTTGGATTCTTGTTTTGCAGAATGTTTCTAGAAAGGTTGCATGAAATTTCTGCCTTTCAGAACAGCATATAGAAGGGTGGAAGTAAGGCTGAATAATTAATCTGCTGCTTCCTTGCCATCTCCAGTCTCTGCTAACACTGCTAACTACCTGGCAAATCCCTTAGTTTGGCAATGCCAGATTCAGTACGTGGATCTTAGTTCCTTGACCAGGGATCGAACCAGCATCCCCTGCGTTGAAAGGTGGATTCTTAACCACTGGACCATCAGGGATGTCCTTGGCTTAAAGTTTTTTTAATGTAATTATTGAAATGAGTTAATTCTTGTTCCTTAAAGCTTCGGGTTTGCGGTATTAACAACCTCAGATTACCTATTCAACATCTCAAGTTCCTCTACGGTAATGCATTTTTGAATCAGCTGATCTTCTGTGTGCCAGCTCTAGTCTTTGGCTCTTAAATCTCGCCGACCTTTTTTCCCTCTGGCAACCAACAGAGTTGGTGTGGAACATAACTTGTGATTGGCACCCAAGTCTTAACACTAGCAGATAACCAGGTTTTGACATGTTGTTATTTTATTTTCCACACAATTGACTGCCTTGACAATGAATCTAAAACCTTCTTTGAGATTTCTGAGCAGTTTTAGAAGCTAGTATTTGGTGGTGATGAGAATCAGTGGGGAGATATCCCCATTTTTAAAAAAATGTTCTGCATCATTCACCACCAAGTACTAGCTCAACACTATTGTTTATTTGATAGAGACTGTATTAATCAGGCTTCTTGATTATAATATAAAAAGTCCAACTAGTTACCTTAAACAAAACAAAAGTATTGGAATGATAATCAACAGAAGATGGAGGAAGCTGCTTGGAAAATGGGAAGAAAACAAGAGGGCAAAAGAAGCTTATAACTTTTTTTTTTTTTTGTCTCTGGGTCACTTGTTCTAAATGGAAAGTCTAGGAAACATCACTGGAGGAGCTGAATCTCACTCATGTCTCTGTACCCTGTGCTCCCAGGAAGGAACATTCCTCTTGGCTTCCAAGGGGGGAGACAGAGCACTACTCCCACCAATACTAGATTCAGTGGGAAATACCCACTAAATTACAGCTAAATTAAAGAGGAGATTGGATGCTGTATAATTTTTAAAAAGAAGAAAAATAAAGAAAAAATGTTCACTGCAGAGTTCACTGTATTCCCAGCACCTATTTTAGTGCCTGCATCTCGTTGATAACCAACAATATTACATTTAAGAAAATGAATGGATTCGGTTATAACCTCAAAGACAGAATCTATTGTGGTGGTCTCCCTGTCTTGATAAAATGGCGTAGTTTCTTTAGCCACAAAACACAAATCGAAGTACAATTTCTTCATCACATTTAATAACTAAAAAGAGCTACCAGTTCAGTTCAGTTCAGTTGCTCAGTCGTGTCCGACTCTTCGCGACCCCATGAATTGCAGCACACCAGGCCTCCCTGTCCATCACCAACTCCCGGAGTTCACCCAGACTCACGTCCATCGAGTCAGTGATGCCATCCAGCCATCTCATCCTCTGTCGTCCCCTTCTCCTCCTGCCCCCAATCCCTCCCAGCAGCAGAGTCTTTTCCAATGAGTCAACTCTTCACATGAGGTGGCCAAAGTACTGGAGTTTCAGCTTTAGCATCATTCCCTCCAAAGAAATCCCAGGGCTGATCTCTTTCAGAATGGACTGGTTGGATCTCCTTGCAGTCCAAGGGACTCTCAAGAGTCATTCTCCAATACCACAGTTCAAAAGCATCAATTCTTTGGCGCTCAGCCTTCTTCACAGTCCAACTCTCACAGCCATACATGACCACAGGAAAAACCATAGCCTTGACTAGACGAACCTTTGTTGGCAAAGTAATGTCTCTGCTTTTCAATATTCTATCTAGGTTGGTCGTAACTTTCCTTCCAAGGAGTAAGTGTCTTTTAATTTCATGGCTGCCGTCACCATCTGCAGTGATTTTGGAGCCCCAAAAAATAAAGTCTGACACTGTTTCCATTGTTTGCCCATCTATTTCCCATGAA
>NW_011495081.1:5635492-5649259 GCF_000754665.1 Bison bison bison | reverse complement strand
ATTTCTCCCAGCAGTCTTGATTCCAGCTTGTGCTTCTTCCAGCCCAGCATTTCTCATGATGTACTCTGCATATAAGTTAAATAAGCAGGGTGACAATATACAGCCTTGACGTACTCCTTTTCCTATTTGGAACCAGTCTGTTGTTCCATGTCCAGTTCTAACTGTTGCTTCCTGACCTGCATACAGATTTATCAAGAGGCAGGTCAGGTGGTCTGGTACTCCCATCACTTTCAGAATTTTCCAGTTTATTGTGATCCACACAGTCAAAGGCTTTGGCATAGTCAATAAAGCAGAAGTAGATGTTTTTCTGGAACACTCTTGCTTTTTCCATGATCCAGTGGATGTTGGCAATTTGATCTCTGGTTCCTCTGCCTTTTCTAAAACCAGCTTGAACATCAGGAAGTTCACGGTTCACGTACTGCTGAAGCCTGGCTTGGAGAATTTTGAACATTACTTTACTTGTATGTGAGATGAGTGCAATTGTGTGATAGTTTGAGCATTCTTTGGCATTGCCTTTCTTTGGGATTGAAATGAAAACTGACCTTCTCCAGTCCTGTGGCCACTGCTGAGTTTTCCAAATGTGCTGGCATATTGAGTGCAGCACTTTCACAGCATCATCTTTCAGGATTTGAAATAGCTCCACTGGAATTCCATCACCTCCACTAGCTTTGTTTGTAGTGATGCTTTCTAAGGCCCACTTGACTTCACATTCCAGGATGTCTGGCTCTAGATGAGTGATCACAGCATCGTGATTATCTTGGTCATGTAGATCTTTTTTTGTTCAGTTCTTCTGTGTATTCTTTCCACCTCTTCTTAATATCTTCTGCTTCTGTTAGGTCCATACCATTTCTGTCCTTTATCGAGCCCATCTTTGCATGAAATGTTCCCTTGGTATCTCGAATTTTCTTGAAGAGATCTCTAGTCTTTCCCATTCTGTTGTCTTCCTCTATTTCTTTGCATTGATCGCTGAGGAAGGTTTTCTTATTTCTTCTTGCTATTCTTTGGATCTTTAGCAAAACTTAAATTTTGATAGCTTTAACCATCAGATAGCTACCTTCAAACTTTTTCCCCACTATTTTCCTCTCCAAGTAATGTTTTGGCAAACACCAATGGGCAAGAAATTCTTGTGAGTTTTTCCAGTTGTAGAAGTTTTTTAATTCCTTGTGTTTTAAAATGCTATTTCACAGGGAGCTCATGACCTTTATGGCTATATGCTGCTGGTGTTTCAGAGCTTTCTAAACTGACATGGCACAGCAAAACACATTTTCAAGAGTAAAAAATATCCCAGAACTATTAAAAAATAACATTTGTGAAATTAGGAATAAAATGGCATTCAAATTAAGGTCATGTAATGCCATTTCAAAGCATATTTATACAGGCAGCATATTAAGGAGATTGGTTTCTTTGAAGAATATGCACTTCCTAACTTAATGAAAGTCTGGTCAAATTTGCTTTTTTTGGCTGCCACCTTTAGCTATCTAAAAAGTGTATTTGTGTGTGTGTGTGTAGAAGTATGGGAAAACCTTGTAGAATGGATTATAGTAATTTCATATTTTGGATAGGTGGAGTAGTTGAGAAGTTAGCTAGTCAAGTTAGCTAGTCAAGCTGTTTGCCAGTAAGCCAAATTTTTATTTTCTGTACATCTTCCTTAATGGCCTGCTGCTGCTGCTACGTAGCTTCAGTGTGTCCAACTCTGTGCGACCCCTTAGAGGGCAACAGCAGCCCACTAGGCTCCTCTGTCCCTGGGATTCTCCAGGCAAGAATATTGGAGTGGGTTGCCATTGCCTTCTCCATCCTTAATGGCCTACTGTCTGCCAATTGAAACAGTACCTGAAGTCAGATCATGAACCCTCTGATTTATACAATCCTGAGAGAGAATAAATTCAACAAAATGGAGGGTGTTAACAAAAATAAGAGAGAATTTGAATTCCTTTTTGAGTATTGCATTACAATGAATAATCAGCTTTGATTTTTTATATACTTGTCTTAAAATTTGAAATTCTTATTTTATCAAATGCAGTATAAATATGTCTAATTATCTGTGTGAATTAGCATCAGGTGATATAATGTCATACGCAAAGTTAATTATTGGGTTCACTCCAAGTTCTTTCTCACTTTATTGTCTTCATATTTCCCTTAAGAAAAGGTATTTACCTTCTTTAGTTATTTTGTAAAAACAAGAGATTTTTCCAAATTTAAAATTATGTTATAATATCAGTGTGATTTTGAAAGTAAATTAGCATATATCTTTCAGGCACTAGTATAAAATTTTCATGGTCACTTGTTTTTTCCTTTGAAAACTGAGTGATGTAGAAAATTCGATTGATTAATTCTCAGGGTGTCTTCTATGATTCTGTTTATAGGTGCATCATTTTGAAGGGGAATTTTATCACTTGTTATTAGTATGTCAAATGGGAAGTCCTTTTTTATAAATACTAGTTTATGGACTTCTTTATGTTGATGTCAGTAAGTAGGCAAAAATATAGATAGAAAAATCTTATTTTCAACTTAATCTCATTAATTTAACAATAAATGGCATTTCCAGGAAATGGCCCTAGTTCTTTCAAAAATCAGAATATAACTCCTACTGTCTATTCCTATAATTAAAATAATCTTAGAATTCTTAGACTGAAGCTGATAATTATTTCTGTCAAAAGATATTAGGAAAAAACCTGGTTGATAGATATTAGAAGGTATCATCTTGGATCTGAAGTTTAGTTGATAGGGCAAATATATAATTTAAAAAATTATTATTAAGAAGAATAATAAGATCTATAACTATATATGCATGTCTAATCCATTTTGCACCTTTTATATGATGGAAATCTGTCAGTCTGACCATCAGATTTTTCATTCAATTGCTTGTTTTCTCTTTTATCAATTATTCTTTCTTAGTGTATTATATAAAGTGAAATATGCCAAATGAATTTCTCACAGAAGAATAAATCTTTTGTAAGAGCATGAGTCTTTCAACTATATCTATCTAGAATGATTATAAGATCATTCAAAATGTCTATAAGCTTATCTTGATGGGCTACAATTTGTCAGTGCTATACACATTAAACTTGTTTGAATGAAAGAAAACTTTCCTAAAACAATCTGATTTAGTCTAGATTTTGGTAGTCACTAATACTCCTTGCCCAATAGTACAAGCTCTATCTTCCGTAGATCATACTGATTACACTAGAAATTCCCAAGTGATTGGATGCCCAAGATGACTAATTATGGCCAGTAAGTTGTAAATGGAAATAATGTGTGTCACTTCTGAGATGCAACATTTGATTTCCTTATTCAAGACCCTTGATAATTTTCTTATCTTCTGCCCTTGTGACTATTGTGGCTGCTCCATCATTTTTGGTCCTGAAATATAGAGGTATAATATATCCAGTCAACCTGTGATGGACATGTAGGTTGAGAGAGATAAATATTAGGTGTTATAAATCAAGGATTAGTGAACTGTAGCCCATGGGTCAAATCTGGCCTGCAATCTGTTCTTGGAAATAAAGTTTTATAGAAACTTAGACTTGTCTGTTTGTTCATGTGTTGTCTATGGCTGCTTTTGTGCTACGACACCAGAACTGAGTAGTTGCAACAGAAGCTGTACAACTAGCAAAACTGAAAATGTTTATTATATAGACCTTTAAATAAAATGCTTCCCTTCTCCTATTCCAGTGATGACTCAGTGGTCTTTTGTTATGGGTCAGAACCTGTAAAGATTTAGGTGTAGAATCATCATATCAGGATGCTGATTTTCCCACCTAGTCTTATCTAAATCCAAGTAGAGAGGCTCTTGTGCCCAAACAAAGAATAAGTAGGAGGTAGGTAACAGAAATTGTTGGCCCTGAAGTGCATTATCCTTTAGGGAATGTGGTGCTGTACTGTTGTGAAGGTGGCTAGATGAGATATGAGATTATAGGATATGAAATGATTGAGTGAGGTCACGTGTCCAGCTCTTTGCGACCCCATGGACTGTAGCCTACAAGGCCCCTCTGCCCATGGAACTTTCCAGGCAAGAGTACCAGAGTGGGTTGCCATTTCCTTCTCCAGGGGATCTTCCTGACCCAGGGATCGAACCCAAGTCTCCCGCATTGCAGGCAGACACTTTACCATCTGAGCCACCAGGGAAGTCCCTAGGATATGCAATATACATGTGCAAATAGGTAGATTTGTTCTTACCTCCAAGTGGATAGGATTTAAGATGTTTTATTCGAGAAATATAATTTTTCTAAAAAGAAGATATAGATTTTGCCAAAAGGGATGGAAAACAGAAAGGTCCAGATGTCCTAACTCTGTCTGAAAGCAATGATATCTTTGACTATTATTCCCTACTTCCTTCCCCCACCCCTACTCACACTGCTACCCCACCCGAGTGTTCAGCATCAGCGTGATATGTTCCTTCTTTGGGCCTTAGCTCCCTCTACTTCTGCTCAGGGAAGTAAAAATGCTCCTTAACTCAAATTTTTGTTTCTCCAAGGCACAGTTTGGTTGAAACCCCTTCTCTAAAGTCCTCCCTTATTTCTTTCTCCTATAAACTTCTGTAATGATTTATGTATGTATCTGTTATGTCAGGTGCAACTTTCTGCTTTGTGTTTTCTGCTTCATTTATTGCATGCTTTATCTCCCTAAGTGAAAGTGAAGTCGCTCAGTCGTGTCCGACTCTTTGCGACCCCATGGACTGTAGCCTACCTCTGTCCATGGGATTTTCCAGGCAATAGTACTGGAGTGGATTGCCATTTCCTTCTCCAGGGGATCTTCCCAACCCAGGGATCGAACCCGGGTCTCCTGCACTGTAGACAGACGCTTTACCATCTGAGCCATGAGGGAAGTTATCTCCCTAACTATACCACAAACTCATTTTTTATAATTTTACACCTAGTACTGGATCATGCAAGTAATAATAAATACTTGTTGAATGAATTAATAACTCAGCTGCGCTTTTCTGTGTGGGTAATGACAAAGAGGGAAACTGGGACGGAGAGAACATTGAGTCATTCTCGGGCCTGATTCTCTTTCTTCCGTATGGGCCACAGAGTCTGAGGTAAGGGCCTTGCTCTGAGTAGGTGCTTAATTTTATTTCAGCTGCCACTTTCTATTATTTTACTTATTAACTTTGTCTCAATCTACATCCCCAGTCTCCCCACAGTCATCAAATGCTCATTTTATTCTTTTAATCCTCAATCTTAGTTTTTTCCTTGCCTTGCATTTTTGATAATGATTGGATAATTAACATTTATCGAATGCTTAATATATGCTAGCTACTATGTTTACATATCTGTGTGTGTTTTCTCGTTTCATCCTTACACCAACCTTATGAGTAGGTGTGCATGCTAAGTACTTCAATCATGTCTGACTCTTTGTGACCCTGTATCCTGCCAAGCTTCTCTGTCCATAGGATTCTCCAGGCAAGAATACTGGAGTGCGTTTCCATGCCCTCCTCCAGGGGATCTTATGCGTAGTTACTATTATTAAATTCTTTCTCATAAATGAGAAAACTGAGGACTTGGGTGTTAAGTAACTCCCTTGAGTGATATTACTACATAGCTGGTGAGCATAGGAGCTAGATGAGTAACCCAGCCAGTCTTTCTCCAGAGCCCATCTAGTTTATAAAACGTCTTCCTCAAAGGATTTCCCTTCACTAATCTCTGTTTTTCATACTATGTCCAGTCTGGTTTTACATATTGGTCAAGGCACATTTAAGCATCTAGCATTGTGCTGAGGGTAGGGAAATGTCACAGAGCTATAAAACCATGTTCCTTTAAAGGATCTACACTTTTAGTTGGCAATAGCAGATATATAGATATCAAATAATTAGTGGAAAACATCATATGTAATGAGTGCTAAATTGGGCAGTACAGACATATCATAAATTCATAGGCTGTTAGAGTCAAAGAGAGAGACTTTTAAGGTCAACGAGGCCACTGTGCTTGTTTTACAGATGAGCAGCTTGACAGCATATAGTGAGGTGATAATTGTGTGATACAGAAAAAATAACAACCCAAGTTGCCTCAAGAGGTTGGGGGTGGGTGGGCACATCAAATGGAGTTAGGAAAGGGAGGTTGGTGTTGAAGATGTCATCAAAGAATGATTCACAAAGGAAGTGGGACTTGATTTCAAAGGACGGGTAAGTTATGTCTGAGGGAGGTTGTACGTACGTGTGCCTGTAGGTAGGTGTGTGTATGAGTGCACACATACCCAGGGCATTTTTAAAAAATTGACTTATAGTTGGTTTATGATATTAGTTTCAGGTAAATGACGTATTGATTCAAAATTTTTTAACTTGTACTCCATTTAAAGTTCTGATAAAACATTGACTATATTTTCTGTCCTGTATACTATGTCCATGTAGTGTATTTATTTAATATGTGATCATTTGTATCTCTTAATCCGCTAGTCAGGGCACTGTTTGAATGAAGCCATGAAGTGCGCAGAGTATGAGATTTGTTCCGTCTGCTTGTTCACCATTTTGTCTCCAGCATTAATTAGTGCTTGTGGGTGGGGATTTTAAAAGATGTGAGTGCCTGAGCCTAACTCAGATGAATTGAATTGGAATCTTTAGGGGTTGGCCTGGGGAGTCAGTAATTTTTCAAAAGCTCTCCAGATGGTTCTACTATGAAGACAGGATTGAGAACAATGCAAAAGTATAGACATAGTATCTTCCCATGATGTCACCACTTAGTGGAGAGCTAAGATGTATAAGAGTAAAATGAGTGTGGTTTAGAGTCTATGGTCAGTGTTCTGTATGCAGAAAATAGCATAATGAAATGAAAGGATTTGAGATGAGATTAGATGAGATAGATAGATGAGATGGGGAGTTGGAAAAGACCATTTGGAAAGCAATTATAGTAATTATGGATTAGAAGATTGAAGCCTAGCCTAGGGTGTTTTTTCTGGAAATAGAAAGTTGTAATCTGAGAATTTTCACAAAGGCTTAGTGACTGGTAAAATCTAAAAGATGAAGAAAAGAGTCCAAGAAATAAAATGGCAAAAAGCTGACAAAAGTTTGCCTTATTAAACATTTTAAGGGTGATGTTTGGGGTGTGAAAATATTTACTGAAAAACTAACTTTGAACAAATCAACATTTTAAGACCAATGATTTTTTTTATAGTTTTTAAAATCTCATATTGACTTATGGTTAAGAATTACTTTCTGTTATGTTTTCTTGGATATCCAATGACTTTTCTTAAGTTTATACTTCAACAATTTCAATACTTCAAATTTATGGCTCCTTCTCCAACCACTTTCTCACCACTAATGGAGGGAAACATAGTTGCATAATAGTTCCATTTATAGAAATTCATGACATGTGTTTCATGGACTGTAATAATTAGTATTAGATCTGACTGCAATATCAGAGACAACCTACTTAACTGTGGCTTAAATCTTTAGATGAGAATTCTGGAGGAAGACAGTTGCTGACGTTAGTTCAGGAGCTCAAGGATATCAAAGCTGAAGTCTCTGACATTCTTTGGCTTTCCTCTCAACGTCCAAGGACTACTGGGACTCTAGTCATCATGTATATTCCAAGGACCAAGAAGGGGAAAGTGTGGCAGAGCATAAAGAGTTTTCTTGGAAATCCCAGTATTTGCATTTATATCTCGTTGGCCACTCTTGTTTCCAAAGGAGGCTGGGAAATACACTGTTTTAACCAGGCACATTGCTCAAGTTCTCTGTTAGTGAGAGAGGCATATAGGCTAACCATAATTTTGTGCTCCCCCTCTTTCTCTTTATTTGGAGAAAAAAAAAAACATGTATTAGCATCTGCTGTGTGGCAAGTATCTTTCACAGTAAACAAGACAAACACAATTCCTATTCTCATGGAGCTTAGAGTCTTGCAGGGGAGACGTGAGGCAAACAATAGCACACATATTTAGTTAACTGAAGGTGTGACAATGATACAGGGGAAAGTAAAAAAGTCATTTTACTTATTTCTTACACTCTTCCTTTTAAACTTTTCCTTATTTTATGTCAATCTTATATTCATTTTTGTGTATATGGGCCTTAAATTTTGAAACAAAGCAGTTGTATGAAGTATTTAATCTACAAACACAATAGGCTCACTTTTTATTTAATCTGTTTTTATTAATAATACAGTTTCAAAGACCCAACAAGATATTTAAAATATAATCTTAAGTTATCTTTCTGGTCTTTTAATGAAGTATCCCAACTCAGTGGACCTTGAGCAATAATAAAAAATCAAAGTCTAGAAACATTCTAAAAGCCAGAAAATTATGAAAGGACTTGTGAAGAGTCACAGTGAAGTTTGTCAAGAACTGAAAGGTCTGAGGTTTCTACCCTATTTGCAAGCAAGACCACCACAACTTCATGATGTGCAGAACACTCGAGACTCTTGGATTACAGACAGTGGACTTTGTTACTCACAGCTCAGCAAGAGTCATGAACTTCACGTTCACCTTGGCTCCCCATTACCCTCAGGTCTGATGGGGGCAACGCAGAGTGGCCCAGGTGGATAATGTCCCAGCAGTAAGTTCGTATCACAGTTAAGGAACCCCAAAGTTGGAAACCTCTAGTTGTATAAGAAGATAACTAGCAAACCTGCCCAGTCTTTGCGCTAGAGAGAGAAGGAGCTATTTTCTCTATGATTCTGTTCAGGAAACGAATCTGTTCTCCAGAGGATGATGCTACTCCTGTCTTTCAAGCTGTTCACTATTCAGACTTTCTTGAAAAGATAGTCCAGAACAAAAGCTACTCAAAATTCTTGGAAGAATACAAAAGAGTGTACTAAGTAAAAGAACTCTCCCTTTCCCCAACCCCTAGAAGCAACATTAGTCCCCCTGGGTATTCTTCCAGAAATATTCTGTTCATGAACAAGCTTGTAAGTATGTATCACCTCTCTTCTCTTCCTCCTCTTTCTTCTTCTCCTTCTTTTCCTTTTCTTTCTCCACTAATTCCAGCCTATTTATTTACACTGTATGCTACCTTATTTTCTGTAAACAATGTATTTTGAGGAGCATTTGTGCCTTGTATATCTGATTTATAGTTTATGGATTTATCATAATTTATCTAGCCAGCCCCCTATTGATAAACATTGGGTTTTTATTCAATCTTTGGTTATTATAAACAACGCTGCAGTGACTATTCCTGTGTACACTTTTTTCGGCTATGTATGAGTGGCATCTGGTCCCATCACTTCACGGGAAATAGATGGGGAAACAGTGGAAACAGTGTCAGACTTTATTTTTCTGGGCTCCAAAATTACTGTAGATGGTTATTGCAGCTATGAAATTAAAAGACACTTACTCCTTGGAATGAAAGTTATGACCAACCTAGACAGCATATTAAAAAGCAGAGATATTACTTTGCCAACAAAGGTCTGTCTGGTCAAGACTTTGGTTTTTCCAGTAGTCATGTATGGATGTGAGAGTTGGACTATAAAGAAAGCTGAGTGCAGAAGAATTGATGTTTTTGAACTGTGTTGTTGGAGAAGACTCTTGAGAGTCCCTTGGACTGCAAGGAGATTCGACCAGTCCATCCTAAAGGAGACCAGTCCTGGGTGTTCATTGGAAGGACTGATGCTGAGGCTGAAACTCCAATACTTTGGCCACCTCATGCGAAGAGTTGACTCATTGGAAAAGACTCTGATGCTGGGAGGGATTGGGGGCAGGAGGAGAAGGGGGCAACAGAGGATGAGATGAATGGATGTCATCACCAACTCGATGCACATGATTTTGGGTGAACTCCGGGAGTTGGTGATGGACAGGGAGGCCTGATGTGCTGCAATTCATGGGGTCGCAGAGTCGGACTCGACTGAGCGACTGAACTGAACTGATGAGTATGTATAGGTAGTATTCTTAGTAGAATTGTTAACTAAAAAAATCAAATCATTATAGATATTATCAAAGTGCCTTCCAAGACAGTAGTACAGGAGAGTGCTGCTGCTGCTAAGTCGCTTCAGTCGTGTCCGACTCTGTGCGACCCCATAAACAGAAGCCCACCAGGCTCCCCTGCCCCTATGCACTATTGTTTTTAATTTTTGTCAGTCTAATAGGTAAACAATCTCATTGAGCTCTATTTTGCCTTTCTCTTCTTATAAATTATGTTAAATATTTTTGTATATTTAAAAGCCATTGAACATTTTCATTTCTTAAATTTTTTTCTTCACATCCTTTACGCATTCATTTTTAGTATTTTTCTTGTTGGTTTGTAGAAACTGTGTGTATTAAGGGAATTAGCCCCTTGTTTTAATATGTACCCTGTGCATGGATGGAGCTTTCCAGGTGGCACTAGTGGTAAGGAATGCATCTGCCAATGCAGGAGATGCAGGTTCAACCTCTGGATTCTGAAGATCCCCTGGAGGAGGACACCAGCACACTCCAGTGTTCTTGCCTGGAGAACCGCATGGACAGAGGAGCCTGGCAGGCTACTGTCCATAGGGTCGCAAAGAGTTGGACACGACTCAAGTGACTTAGCACACATGCACGTGTGTGCACAGGTTTGAATTTCTTTTAAATATGCCATCGATTAATAGTACTAGAATGACCTTTACAATAATTTAGGCTCTACATGCAAAAAACTATATAGCAAGCTTTATTTTGTAGTATCCTTGTACCCTGCTGAGTTCAATGCCAGGGAAGATTCGGCTGAATTTACAAAATAAATATGCTTGTGATGGGGCAAAATTCACTTATTCAGTGCCATATCACATCATGGTAAAAGCCTATGAAACAAACAATCTAACTGTATAGTATGATTATAGCAGCAGTGAATGCAGTTCCTAAATCTAACCTATTCATTTCCCATTTTACTAGAGTTAATTTGGTATTTATACTGTAGCTACTGTGTGTAGCTATCAGGACATGAGTTCAGTGTCATTGCCTTTTGTAAGTTCTTGGTGATGTTTTTACCTAACTTTAATATGTATTAACTTATCCCCCAACTTTATTATTTGTGATTAGAAAGTCAAGCAGTTGTTCCATGTTGTTAGCGATATAACTTTGAAACATTTTTGTCTTTTATTCTCTTTCAACTTTCTGAGTTTGTTTTGTTGAAGAATGGTCTGAAATTTCAAGGAAAGGTATTTAAAATTATTACCGTTTGCAACTATTTTATGTGTGAACTGGACTAATTTAAATGCTGTGAAATGAAGTACAAAAATGAATTGGATGCTAAATTTTATATTTAATTTGTATCTATGGACTTTTATAGCAGAACCCATAGAACTTTACAGAAAAATGTAATGTAAATTAGAACATTGGGGGATTCTAGGATGTAATACAGACTGTGACAAAAGAATCACCTACGTTACAAATGTATGAAACAATCTTCACTGGAAGGGATGGGAAGAAAAGATACTGATCTAAGTAACTGGAAGAGTAAAGTCGATAAAATTAAATCCAAAAGGAATTGGCCATAAGCACATATTCTATTGATAAAGTTGTTTTTCACAGGTATCTGGGATTATAATTCTGGAAACATTGTATGTGTATATTGGAATCAAATAAATACATGACAGACTGAGGCAGGCAGGATTTTTTTTTTTTTTAACTATGAAATGGGAGGTTACAAACAAGCAAGGGAAGAAGGCTGGAATCATCCATGTGTCGGTGGATCAGAGTTGGAGACATTAGTGTGAACTCATGTTTAGAACTCTAATATAGATACAGATGGTTACATATAGAAATATTTATAAATATATGTATATATAGCTTGGTCAGTCGGCTGAAACTGCCTAAAAGGAATAATACTCCTAGTGTCCAGATTTTGGTTTCTAATTTTGTTCTTCAATAAAAGAAACAAAGGATTCTAGGAGAACTGTTAGATTCTAGGACTGAGGCAGGACATACATGAATTTCCTGGAGCATCTTATAGTGCTTAAAAGAAAAAACTGCTCAAAAGACATACAACAGTGGGAGTGTGTCAAAGAGACGTAGAAACCAACCAGAAGAGCTCCCAATAGTCAAAGCTGTAACCCAATGTGTAAAATAAATATCCGTACATCTATAATGATGTTGTCACCTACCATTTTGAGTAGGACCCCAGCTAGGGTTCTCCTGCCCAGTGTCATCGGAGCCAGTGAATGAGTTCAATTGAAAAGTCAATGAAAGTTTTGTTCTTTGATCAAAGGTTGAAAAGGTACATGTTTGTGTTCTAGAATGCTCTCCCCAACGGGCTGTGGGGTGGGGCTCTATTTCCCTCAGAGCCTGGGAGAAGGTGGCGTTCTCTCAGGGCTGGTGCAGCTGTGCTGCTCAATCTCCGATCACAGTGCAGACTCCACATGCATCCCGCGGCCATGTGTGGCACTTCTGCACTAGAAATTCTGGTCTGAAGGACCAGATTCAAGGTCTCTGCGTGGGGCACCTTATCAGCAGTGAAACTAGCACAGACACAGAGAAAAGAGGAAACAAGAGGGTTCGAGTTTATTATCCAGATTCTATTCTTATTTCCTGGGAATTTTCTTGGGCTTTGCTGATGACAATATGAAAACAAACGAATAAATAAGGGAGAATCAACAGATTCTGCCAAAAAATCCTAAATAAGCGATATAGGCACTGTATGGTCAAGAAGGTGGAGCGTAACTCTCCACTGCTTAAGCGCGATCTGTGATAGTGGCTTTCTTTCAAAGATTACTTTATGAAAGGGAAACAAAAGAGTAACTTTACAGTTGTTCAGTTGCTCAGTCATGTTGAACTCTTTGCAACCCCATGGACTGCAGCATGCCAGGCCTCCCTGTCTGTCACCATCTCTCGAAGTTTGCCCAAGCTCATGTGCATTGTATCAGTGATGCTATTTAGCCATCTCATCCTCTGACTCTTTGGTCTCCTGCCCTCAATCTTTCCCAGAAGCAGGGACTTTTCCAATGAGTTGGCTGTTTGTATCAGATGACCAAAATACTGGTGCTTCAGCTTCAGCATCAGTCCTTCCAACGAAGTATTCAGGGTTGATTTCCCTTAAGATTAACTGGTTTGATCTCGTTGCTGTCCAAGGGACTTTCAGGAGTCTTCTTCAGCACCACAGTTCAAAGGCATCAATTCTTTGTCGTTCTTCCTTCTTTATGGTCCAGCTCTCACAACTTTACAGTAGGAAAACCTGATAAACACTCCCTCAGCCAGGTCATAAAGTTGACACAGTAGTGATAAGCCATGTTGATAATATGCACCTTTGATGTGATGTGATGAAAACAGCACTTTACCTCTGTGGAATTCCACAATCTAATCATAAGAACACATATCAGATAAATTGCAGTTGAGGAACATTCTTTAAAATACCTGACCAGTAATCCCAAGACTTTCAAGTCATCAATAAGGAACAAAAAAGCCTGAGAAACTGTCACAACCAAGAGGAGTCCTAAGGAGACATGACGACTAAATGCAATGTGGTATCCTGGATGGGATCTTAGAACAGAAAAAGAACATTAGGTGAAATCTAAGGAAATCTGAATCAAGTATGGACTTAGTTAAAAATATTGTATCAATGTTGGTTTGTTACTTGTGACAAAGGTACCATACTAATGTAAGATGTAATGTAATATTGATAGTAGAGGAAATTGAGTAGTAGTATACAGGGGAACTCTCTATGTTTGTTTGTTTTTTTTATTGGAGTATAATTGCTCTACAGTGTTGTGTTAGTCTCTGTTATACAATGAAGTGAATCAACTACATGATTTCTGTAAAACTCTATTTTGTTCTGAAGTAAAAAATTTTATTTAAAATAGTAAAAGATAAAAACCATAATAAAAATATTCCTCCATCACAGGATAACACATATGTGGGTGTATGCTGCCTGACCACAAGACTTGAATTAATCATAAT
>NW_011495081.1:5607992-5630492 GCF_000754665.1 Bison bison bison | reverse complement strand
GACTACATGTAGTACTCAGGAAAGCAACAGTTTTGAAGCATTCTCAGATACTTATGTGAAGGGCTTATTTGCATATAAACAGAGTGCTCATTATCAATCAAACTTACCAGCTCTTTTAAGCATCCAAAGGAGTTTTACCACAATTTGAACAAAAAGACATTGTTCAATATTGGCCTTCTGTGCATGGCTTGGGGGCTTCCCAGGTTGCTCAGTGGGTAAAGAATCTGCCTGACATGCAGGAGACATGAGTTCAATCCCTGGGTTGGGAAGATCACTTGGAAGAGGGCATGGCAATCCACTCTAGTATCCTTGCCTGGAGAATCCCATGGACAGAGGAGCCTGGTGAGCTACAGCACATGGGTCTCAAATAGTTAGACACAACTAAAGCGACTTAGCACACACTCACACACGCTTGGCTTATTTCACTTGGCAAAGTGTTTTCAAGGTTTCTCCATATCAAAATATATATCCGATTTCCCTCCTTTATGGCTGAGTGATATTCTACAACCTGTAATCCCACCTTTTGTTTATTGATTCTTCTGTCAATGCACATTTAGGTTGCTTCCACCTTTTGGCTGTTGTGGTTATGGATACTTTTAATTGAAGAATTTTATTATTTAAAACACCATTGACTACTCCCAGTAGGTAAACTTACTTTTATAAGGTGATTTAAAATGTGGATATGATTGCTTCCATAATTGTTCTTATTATCATCCTTTTGACATACTAAAAAGTATTTTGCTGGCAGATATTTATTGCCTTAACTTGAAGGTCCTATAATTTACTGAGCACATATGAGTACTATACCTTAAATACTGAAAAGACAGACATGGATAGAGGACATAAATGTGGAGATGCGTGTGTGTGCTGAGTCCCTTCAATTGACTCTTTGTGATCCTATGGCCTGTAGTCTGCCAAGCTTCTCTGTCCATGGGACTCTCCAAGCAAGAATACTGGAGTGAGTTTCCATGCCCTCCTCCAGGGTTATCTTCCCAACCCGTAGTTGGAAGCTGCATCTCCTGCATTGGCAGGCAGGTTCTTCACTGCTGGTGCCACCTGGGAAGCCCAGATATAGAGATAGTCATGGCCAGATTTAGTATGCAGGTTTGAGTTGTTTGACCTGCACAGTATGTATGAATTTAAAAAAATAAATAGTTTCAGATATCTGGAAATCAGGAGATTGTTACATTTTAATGTAAAATTAGATTTTGTTTTCTCAGAAAATCTGGAACATCTGACAATATCCTAAACCCCTTTTCCACATGACAACATTTTGTGGGGCTGACTGGCAGTTGCTACCTTCAGACAGAATTCATACTCTTCAGTTGAACATAAATTGTATATGATCTGATTTTCTTGTTTTTACTTTTCTAGCCCCCAACAGACCTGTTCTCTGGAGCTGTGCTGTATTTAACACATGACTAGTCCAAATTGAGACATGCTGTTTGTATGAAAATCACACTGGATTTCAAATAGTTGGCATGAAATAAGAGGGCAAAATATTTCATTAATAATTTTTGTATTGGTTATATGTTTAAATGGTAATATTTTGGTTCAATAAATTAGTAAAATAAGTTTAACCTGTTCTTTTTACCTTTTAAAAAATATGGCTACTAGACAATTTAAGATTGCATATGTGTCTCACATTAGATTTCTGTTAAATAGTACTACTCTTGTTGGTCATGTCCTAGTACAGGGGTTGCTAAGCAATAGCCCATGAGCCAAATCTGACTAGTTGCCTGTTTTGGTATGATCCACATGTTAAGAATGATTTTCACAGCTGATTATTTACATTTTTTTTTTATTATAGGGAACATTTAGTTTTAAACCTCAATTGAAATATTGTTCCTCTCAAAAGAATTTAATTTGTCTCATTAGTCGACCAGTAGTTCAAAACACTATACTCAGTTATTCTTATCATTATTATTGTATTTTGAATTTCATCAAAAGCTTATGAAAATTGTTTTTTCTCTTGTTATTCAAGTTCCTATATTTTATCCTTAATGTTCCTTCTTTGTGTGCAAAGCCTAAAATATTTACTATCTGTCTTTTCACAGAAAAAGTTTACTAACTGTTGGTCCAATAGGAAGCTGATGCAGGCAGCTTTCTGAGGAAGTTAAAGATAGTGGAAATACTTTGGATTGTGATAGGCAAGGGTTCCAATCCTATTCATTGATCTAATCTCTGAGTCTTTGTTTTCTTACCTGTAAAATGGCAATAATGATTCCTTTCTGAATTATTTCATAATTAATAAGATTCTGTGAATATAGGTAAGATACTGTACAAGATGTTTTGTGGGCTAGGTAACTCTAGCACTTCCTCTGCCTAGAATGCTCTTCCTTGTCATACCTGACTTGGTGCCTTCTTGCCCATCTTTAGCTCAGATCATTTCTAGTTCAGAGAGGCATTTCTTGCTCTAGCCTCGAGCTTAGGTTAGCTCTCCCCAGAAATCCTGCCTTTTTTTTTTTAATGCTTATCATATTTACTGCTGTTTGTCCCACATCTGTCTGCCATCTAAGAATTTAATATGTAGAAGGGAAGTGTCCTGTTAACCACTATTTTATAGTACTAACACAAAATGAGTATCAAATAAATTTCTTTGAGTGATGTTGATGCAAAATACTGTACAAATGACACACACACACACAAGCTAGAAGAATTCAGAGGGAGATTTGTTTTTTCCACAGAGATTTCAGTTTGTGTCTAGAAATTTGGGTCATGTTTTAGCACTTACAGTTTAAATATATCTATACTTTATTCATCCCTTCTGCAGACTTGTATTTTCTCATTCATCTTTCTTAAAGAAATATAGGTAAAACACTAAACACAATGTCTGGCACACAGTAAGGCCTCAACAAATTCTCTTTTCTCTAATTGTGGATGATGATGGTAAATCGGAATACTGAACATAAAATAACCAAAGTATCTATGTACTAGATAAAATTGAGAGATCAAAAATTTTGGAGAACAGAAGGAAATCCACTTTAAGCAAATTGCAACACCCAAATTCAAACCACTCTTGGCAACAAAAGTCAACTTTATTTTTTTAATGAACAGGATTTGAAGTAAAGGACAGTAAAAACTTAGAATCCAAATCAAGTTCTGAAAACCAAAACTAAATTTTGTAATGTCCTGAGTTTATACACTCAGTTCAGTTCAGTTGCTCAGTCGTGTCCAACTCTTTGTGACCCCATGGACCGCAGCATGCCAGGCCTCCCTGTCCATCACCAACTCCTGGAGTTTACTCAAACTCATGTCCATTGAGTCAGTGATACCATCCAACCATCTCATCCTCTGTCGATCCCTTCTCCTCCCACTCAATCTTTCCCAGCATATGGGTCTTTTCCAATGAGTCAGTTCTTCACATCAGGTGGCCAAAGTATTGGAGTTTCAGCTTCAGCATCAGTCCTTCCAATGAATATTCAGGACTGATTTCCTTTGGGATGGACTAGTTGGATCTCCTTGCAGTCCAAGAGACTCTCAAGAGTCTCCTCAAACACCACAGTTCAAAAGCATCAATTCTTCAGCACACACTAGTTACAAATTTATACAATGAATGTCTGTGTGCCAAAATATTTCTTGTCAGAATGACAACTGGCAGTTGTGATTCCCATCCCTTCAAACACAAGGCTTAACAGCTGGGAAGAAAAAGCCCACAGTAGGATTCATGTTAGGCTTTTCTAACAGGAATGGACGCTAAGGCTCTAGAGATGACAGAGCTGATAATCAAAGGCAGCCTCAGGGTTTCCTGTTACAACCTTACCTAACCTTGAAATGAAGGTCACCCAATACATAATTTTAAAAGGCCAGATTTGGTTGATCAGATCCACAAGATGGAGTCATTATCCTCCTTACCAAGCTTTAGGGATTTCTGGAATTTCGTTTGAGAATTCTATGTATTCCATTCCCAGGTCTTCAACTCTGTTCAGTTTAACCAGTATTTGTCAAGTATCTACTATGTGCTAGGCACTAAGGAAATAGAGTTGAATATACAGTCAGAGTCTGTTTTAGAGGAGCTCAGAGTCTGGTGGCAATGGCACCCCACAAAATCCCATGGATGGAGGAGCCTGGTGGGCTGCAGTCCATGGGGTTGCTAAGAGTTGGACACGACTGAGCGACTTCACTTTCATGCATTGGAGAAGGAAATGGCAACCCACTCCAGTGTTCTTGCCTGGAGAATCCCAGGGACGGGGGAGCCTGGTGGGCTGCCGTCTATGGGGTCGCACAGAGTCGGACACGACTGAGGTGACTTAGCAGCAGCAGCAGAGTCTGGTGGAAGAGAACAGTGTGCAAGAGACACCAATTCACTGCATGTATGCTGCAAGAGCACCCTGCACACTTACTGTACAGCATCAAAGATGGGCTCCATGCCCAGGACTGAGAACCAATCAGGGCAGTCTTCCTGATGGAGTTAAACCAGAATAGACTCAGAGTGTGTGAGTGTGTGCATGTGTGTGTCTATAAGGAAGGTAGTGGAGGTACAAACTAGAGTTAAGGCCATCTGTTTTTATCCTTGTATCTTTCTTGCGTCCTGTACTCAGTTGTGTCCAACTCTTTGCGACCCCATGGACTATAACCTGCCAGGCTCCTCTGTCCACGGAATTTTCTGGGCAGGAATACTGGAGTGGGTTGCCATTCCTCCTTCAGGGGATCTTCCTGACCCAGTGATTGAACCCACATCTCCTGCATCTCTTGCATTGACAAGCGGATTCTTTACCACTGCTCCACCTGGGAAGCCCAGAGTGGAAAGTTAGTAAATAGCTAATCATACAAATGTATGAGTTGGTGTGCTAGAGTTATGAACAGACTGCTCTGGCAACACAAAGGGAATGACAGATTGCCTCAGGAAAAGCCACCTGAAGAAAGGTTAGAGAAGACTGTATTAAGCAGAGAAGAGAATTCCCCAAATGGTACGAGTTCACTTGTTATCTCAGACTAATTACTTTATCCTCAAGCATGTCCTGGTTTGAACAGTAAATTACATGGTCACACCATGTAGAACAGCAGTGTAGTGGAGACTTCTTGCTTCCAGCAAAATCATCCTCTCTTTTTGAAACTTGGTGGCACTATCTCCCAGCCTGACTTGCTGTTGGAGGTGGCCCTGTGACTAAGTTCTCTTCAGTGGAATGGGAACAAAAGTGATGTGTTCCCAGCAGCAGAAGAACTGAAGAAGAATGAAATTAAAAGTTAATGTGCTGCTTTCCCTATCACAAACTTCTCATGTCACAAAACTGACTTGCACTGTGATAAAGGAGAGCTTGAAATCATGTGTGACACTGAAATTTTGAATAAGGATGAAATTTTAAAAGAGACACAAACATAGAGAACAGACTTTTGGACTCTGTGGGAGAAGGTGAGGGTGGGATGATTTGAGAGAATAGCATTGAAACATGTGTATTACCATATGTGAAATAGATTGCCAGTCCAGGTTCAATGCATGCGACAGGGTGCTCAGGGCCGGTGCACTGGGATGACCCTGAGGGATGGGATGGGGAAGGGTGTGGGAGGGGGGTTTGGGATGGGGGACACATGTATACCCATGCCTTATTTATGTCAATGTATGGCAAAAACCACTACAATATTTTAAAGTAATTAGCCTCCAATTAAATTAATTTACAAAAAAATTTTTAATACCTGTAAGTACTAGGTAGTGATAGATCTGCTTAAGATGTTTTATAATGGACATTTGATGGCACCGCCATGCAATGAAAAGCAAGTTGCCAGATAATATGGAGGTAATACCATTTCTGTAAACATAAAATCCATATATTTTACATATACTTATATTTCTATATATGTGCATAGGAAAAGATCCAAACTATTAAATACAGACGGTTAACAGTACCTCTGAGTACTCTTTAGTCGCACTAATCAATGTATTAGAATGCATTAATAGAAATTTTCAGAATGAAAAGTAACATTGAGTGTTAATTTTGATAATCCTAGAGATGAAGGGAATGTTAGATAAGGAATTATACACAAGTTACTTTAATATGTTTGATGATAGCTGCTATTAGTCAGTGAATCTTAATTTAGTTTTTTTGTACATACCTGAAATAAAAGTCTCCTGAGGTTTCCAAATGTAATTTATTTTCTTATTAATGTCATCTAATGTCAATTTATATAAATAGAATTCTGATTTTTAACTCTGAGCTTTCATAATTAAATGCTCTAGTTTGAAGAAAAATTTGCCCATCTGTCTGTTACTATCTAGCTGTTTCTTCCATTTTAAAATCATATCTTCTGATGTATCCAAGATGTAATTAAAATCCATGGACGGCAGAGTCAGACATGCCTGGATTTGAATCTCAGTTCTTTAATTTTTTTTTTTACTTTGTGTTATAAGCAAGTTACTTTATCTCTTTAAGCAAAAATTACAGGACTTCATAAAGCTCTTTTGAGGATTAAATGCCACAGTGCATCCCCAGTGCCCAGAATGACAGAGTAGACAATGAGAATCCCACCCATATCTCTACCCAGTCTTTGCTCTCATCTCAGTTCACTTTTAAGAAGCAGTAAATGTAGTTTAATGCAGTTACTAAATAAGAATTCATAAACCTTCCATTGCCCTGCATTAATTAACACTACCCAGCCTCTCAAAAAAGTTTTAGCAGGCAATTGGTAATTTGAAAGCAAAGGTGTAAGTAGTATTTTATCTCTTTTGTCTCTTGTAAATTTCTTGCTTCTGAATTATATTTTATCTTGTCAAGATTGAAATAAAATGAGGGAAAAGATAATTATGTTGGGACAAATGTGAACAGAGGACAAATTTTAAAAATTAGTAGTAACTCATACATATTGGTAGTAACAGGAAAATAAAGCAATATTTAAAACAACCTGTTTTTTAATTATAAGATTTATCATCCTTATGTATTAATATTTCAGAAAATTTAGTTTGTAGATATAAGGTGATGTAAATTAAAAAAAGAGCTACAGCACCCACAGTCTCACCTTCTGAGTAGCTATTCTCAATATTTTAGTGCATATACTTCTCATATGCTGATACATATTTAAAATCTTGTTTACTTTTTGAGACCACATTTTTTCAGTTACTATGTTGTTAACATTTCCTGTTATTCAGTATTCCATAACATTATTTTAAATGGATGATGATATTCTAGTCAAAAGCTTTATTTTACTAATATTCTTAATTTTGAACATTTATGTGTGCAGTATTTTTACTCTTGCAAAGCAATGTTTTGCCATGATTTTAGTCAATTTTCTGGTGCATATCCATGATTATTTTTTATTGAAAAATTCCTTGAAGTGGAATGTTTAGATAAAAAGTTGTGTACAATTTAAATATTTGATATACATTGCTAAATTCTCCTCTAGTAAGCTATAACATTTATGCTTTCATTGATAATACTTGAAAGCACCAGTTTCCCTGTATTCATTGTTCCTTGAATTCACTAATCCTTATCAGTAGAAAAATTTTTTTGACTCGTCAGTCAGTAAGTTAAACACATCATCTCATTATTTTAGTCTGAATTATTTTATTAATAGTAATATTTAATTTTTGTGCTTGTTTTATTTGGCCCTTGTATTTCTTTTATGAACTGTGTATTTGTTTCTTTTGCTCTTATTTTCTTTGGTGTTTATTTTTTTTGTAATTAATTTTTTTAGTCTACCTAAAGTGGTTTTTTTTTTTTTTTTGGCATTTCTTTTCCATGGGGATGGTCTTGATTCCTGTCTCCTGTACAATGTCACGAACCTCCGTCCATAGTTCATCAGGGACTCTATCAGATCTAGTCCCTTAAATCTATTTCTCACTTCCACTGTATAATCATAAGGAATTTGATTTAGGTCATACCTGAATGGTCTAGTGGTTTTCCCTACTTTCCTCACAAACTGGAATCAAGATTGCAGGAAGAAATATCAATAACCTTAGATATGCAGATGACACCACCCTTATGGCAGAAAGTGAAGAGGAACTAAAAAGCCTCTTGATGAAGGTGAAAGTGGAGAGTGAAAAAGTTGGCTTAAAGCTCAACATTCAGAAAACTAAGATCATGATGTCTGGTCCCATCACTTCGTGGGAAATAGATGGGGAAACAACGGAAACAGTGGCAGACTTTATTTTTCTGGGCTCCAAAATCACTGCAGATGGTGATTGCAGCCGTGAAATTCAAAGACGCTTACTCCTTGGAAGAAAAGTTATGACCAACCTAGATTGCATATTGAAAAGCAGAGATATTACTTTGCCAACAAAGGTCCGTCTAGTCAAGGCTATGGTTTTTCCTGTGGTCATGTATGGATGTGAGAGTTGGACTGTGAAGAAAGCTGAGTGCTGAAGAATTGATGCTTTTGAACTGTGGTATTGGAGAAGACTCTTGAGAGTCCCTTGGACTGCAAGGAGATCCAACCAGTCCATTCTAAAGGAGATCAGTCCTGGGATTTCTTTGGAAGGAATGATGCTGAAGCTGAAACTCCAATACTTTGGCCACCTCATGCGAAGAGTTGACTCATTGGAAAAGACCCTGATCCTGGGAGGGATTGTGGGCAGGAGGAGAAGGGGACAACAGAGGATGAGATGGCTGGATGGTATCACCGACTCAATGGACATGAGTTTGGGTGAACTCTGGGAGTTGGTGATGGACAGGGAGGCCTAGCATGCTGCAATTCATGGGGTCGTAAAGAGTCGGACACGACTGAGTGACTGAACTGAACTGAAAGTGTTCTTCAAAAGGAGAAGGGAGCAGCAGAGGATGAGATGGTTAGATAGCATCACTGACTCAAGGGACATGAGTTTGGGCAAACTCTGGGAGAGATGTATTTCAGAATTTGTTATGTTTTGGATTTTAGAAAAGTAATGTAGCACATAGACCATATGTCATATAACAACTGTAGCACAATCTGAAACAGTTCCCTGTAATAAAGTACTTCAGTATTTTCACAGTAAAACAGTCACACTAAGTGATATAAGTAAAGTCTATAAATTAGTACTTACTAGGTTTTGTTGCCTGATAAGTTCTAAAACATTCAATTTTCATAAATTCGGAATTGTGCCTAAGACACATTAAACTTGTATCATATTTAGCATGTAATAAAGCCTTAAGTATGTAAGTTGTGTCTATTTTAGCCTGATAATTAGTTCCATTATCTGTCTTTGCTTCACAATGTGATATAACTGCTTTAGTGATTTTTGTTTTAATATTAGTTTTACTGTCTTCCTTTTAACCCCAAAATTTCTTGGTCATATGTTTTAGGTATATTATAGAATTTTTTCCTCAGTAAGACAAATTACATGGAGAGTTACAGATTAACTTGGCGGAAGCATAGCAGACAGGGTTGAGCTGTGTTGACTGTGGACAGGGCTGTGCTTCCTGTGTCGGGGTACTGAGTCACTTTTGTATTCACTCTTGAATAAATGTTTAGTGGTCCATCTTCAACTTTCAAGACCAACTTGAAAATTGCTGGTCTCGACACATTTCTGAAAGTATATCTGGCTGGACCCCTGAGGTGCTCTCATGGTTATTAATACTGTCTATAGTATTAGCATCTTAGAGCCTCCCAGCAGCCATGCTACAAAGAAACCCATTAATTGTGATTTAAGCTAGTGTTAAAGAAAATCATTTGACTACAAAATCCGTATATCACAATATCCAGCACATAGTTTAGGAAATGAGTTGTCTGATGAAAAGTAAAAGTACTTAGAATTTGAGGATTTTCATTCATCACTAATCCGTCACAGGTGTTTACTGAATGTCTGCTATCTTGCTGTTATGGTTGTTTACTGGAGGATATAAAAGAATTGTAAGACATGGTACCTTACCTCAGGAACAAACCCAATGAAAACAACCAGGGAAGTGCTGACTGTGGAGCTGCAATTCTCAATGGACTGTTAGCCCTCTGAGGGTACAGAGGCATCGAATTGATGTTTGTATTACTGGAACCAGTACAGTGCATTGTTTATAGTAGCGCTGCCGTTCAGTAAATATATTAGACAGAAGAATGAAAGGAGGGAGAGAGGAGGTGGCACTGTCTTTAGGACATGGCAGTGTATTTTGGCTCATACATGCGTATGAGATGAGGACAAAGCCAGAGTGAGCTTCACAAATGCGATTGAACCAAAGCTGGGTGAACAAGGATTAATGGGGACATTTCCCTCATCACTGTGGGAAGTAATGATTGAAAATAGGCTTATTGCACATGTAAGGCATATCACAGAGGATGATATGGCTGAAGACGAGATGGTTAGACAGCATCACTGACTCAGTGGGCATGAACTTGAGCAAACTTGGGGAGATAGTGGAGAACACAGAAGCCTGGCAGGCTGCAGTACATAGAGGCTCAAAGAGTCAGATACGACTTAGCAACTGAGCAACAACAAGGCATATCATGCCCAGCCTAACCCATGTTCAGATGCTCTTTCATACTGATAGAAGCCCACCTCTCTTACCCTGTTTGGGCCCCAGAATCCTAACTATGGTTCTCAAGGAGTTCTCTGATTCAGATAGCTACTTTAGTGGGTGAGAGAAAATGTGGCTCATTATTTCATGTAAAAACCGAAAAGCATTCTAGTGTGGAAAACGACGCAGGGCTGGTCTAATTAAGCAGCCTGCCACATGTTTCTCAGCTGAACTCTGTTCCTTAGCTCAGTCGATAGACTGACTCTCTTACACGTGTGTACACGCTTTGTGTGCAAAATAACTGAATGATTGAGGTATTTTCTGACACGTATCACTTTCTTCCTGAGCTCTTGCCCACCGAATCTGGGGGAAAAATAACTGTCCAGTTCTGTTCAAAGTCTGAGCAGATCATTTAAATAGTTATTTTAGATCATTATTTCTGTCAAATAGACTCTCCTGTGTTCTCTTGGTTTCCTTTAGGTAGTATATGGAAGAAGAGCTGTGGCTTTCATATCCTGAGGCACTGGGAGAAGGGGCCCCTGGCCTCATGCTGGCCCATTGAAGTTACTGGTTAGCACGGCAGCTGCCTGCCATGGTCTTGTCCCTTGTCCACCTGGTTGCTCTTCTGCCTTCAGTGTGTGAACTTAGTCTCTTCTCTTGACTTGGGCACTTTCTCTGGTGGTGCTTCCTGGCTGATACAATCTAAACCTGACTTCCTGTGATATTAGAGATGGCCCCCAAAGGTCTGACTGAGACACCGATCTGGCCCTGGCTCGAGTGGTTTGTGGGGCCGCTCTCACCACAGCCACTCTCCTCACCACGCCGATAGCCTGTGGCGGACTTCACTGAGCCGCTTCCACATCACAGGACACAGAAACCAAAGGTGGTTCCAGAAAGCTAAACCCAAGCCACACCCTAAAAAAGGAGAACTTAGGACCTAATCCTTCTGGCTACTTTCCTGCTTCTCTCTCTGAGACGTCTTCCAGTTTTTCCTCTAGGACAGTAGGAAGTAGGCTTCTATTTTGTTCTTACATTATATCTTATTTCTGATTCCAGCAAAGGCTTAATAACAGTTAGTCATTACTCGTAATCTATAAGAGAGAATTTATAGGTTGAGTCATCTAAATTTAGCTGTTTATATGGTTAATTTGGGGGTGGAGGGTAAAGAGTTTTCTTGAGAGGCTCATCTTTCAAGGCAACAGTCTTTTTTTTTTTTTTTTAAGGCTTGTATGCAAGAGTATTGCTTTGTTGCACATTTCTGTTGTACATGACAAAAGCAATGTTATGTGACAAATCCTAGGGATGCCTGGAATAGTTTGGGCAGTCAAGTTCTTGGGAAGGCTAAAATGAAAAGGATATTTTTTAAACCATTACTCTAGTTACATTACCCATTATAATACCTAAAGGACAGATTATGAAGACTTCGGAGTGAGATAATTTTAGTTACTAGGGATAGAGACTCATTCAGCTGGTCTGAAGTAATGGGGCATTTATTGTGAGGATATATATGACATATCTGTTAGAGTTTATTGGTTATAGTCAGTGGGGTCTGGGTTAGGCTAACTAGGCAAAGGAAGAATTTAATGGGGTGGCAGGTGGTAGCAAGTGGGATTCAAGGAAGGACCGAAGAAAGGGGCTGTAGAAAGAACTGAAACAACTCCAGACATCTGGATTTAAGGAACAAACTCTTGAACGTGCTATTAATGGGACAGATTCTCTCCAGCTGTTTACATCTCTGTGTGATTTCCCTCATGACTGTATCTCTGAAGAGAGAGGATGATTGGTCAAGGGTCTACCCCTTGGCCAAAGTAGCACAGTCCCTCCAAAACTGCACAGAATAGTGGAAAAAATGGAGAATCAGTCTGAGAGGGCAAGCTGAGTTGAATTTAGGCAAGTGGCTTTCCTAAGGGCTTCTGTGATAGCTCAGTTGGTAAAGAATCTGCCTGCAAAGAAGGGAGACCCCGGTTCAGTTCCTGGGTTTCCTAATTAGGCTTTCCAAATTGTGACAGAACGTCTAGCAGAAAGTTTATAATCTGGCTACTAAGTCAGCACTAACTCAGCATCATTTTCCCCACAGAATGTGGAAGAGCTAAAATTGTTTTATGATTACTTAAAAAAAAAAAGACAGGGAAGGAAGGAGATTTTTAAAGAGGTTTGTTTCTTTAATTAAGTGTTAAATATATTTAAGGTAAGCACAGAGACTTCTCTTTTATATCCCTTTAGACAAACTATAAATATTTAAAAAATATTTCTGTTTTAAAATAGTTGTAAAGTATTTGCTGGTTTTTAAATATTATGAAAATTTATTTCATAAATTATCTTTTAAACTGACTTCAAGAAGCTGCAGACTCTGGTAAAGGTAGCTTTTTTTTTTTTTCTCAAAGAATTGGCAAGGATGGGAGAGGAATCCCTGGCTTTGGAAGGCCTGGACTGTATAAACCATCTTGATTGTCAAATGTCTCAGAACTAATAATATATGGCAGAGCAAGAATTCACAGCCAGTTTTGAATTAGAAGTGCTACTCTTCCCCAAGTCTAAAAGTGGCACTTTCAAATTTTTTTTGTAGAAGGGATTTAAGTGGGATAACTGGGTTAGAAGTGGGAGCTAGGTCAGGACTTTAAGGGAATCTCTTAAGACTGGAACTAAGTATATATATAAGTATATAGCTTGTGAGGATGGGGCTGAACCAAGGCAAAGCTAAGCACTAAGTCCTTAATTATGCCCTCACTATAGGACCAGCACCTACTTTATAGTTAAATTCAGAAATAGATTAGGTATGGGTTGCACTAACCATTGGAGAAGGCAATGGCACCCCACTCCAGTACTCTTGCCTGGAAAATCCCATGGACGGAGGAGCCCGGTAGGCTGCAGTCCATGGGGTCGATAAGAGTCAGACACGACTGAGCGACTTCACTTTGACTTTTCACTTTGAAGCATTGGAGAAGGCAATGGCAACCCACTCTAGTATTCTTGCCTAGAGAATCCCAGGGACGGGGGAGCCTGGTGGGCTGCCGTCTATGGGGTCACACAGAGTCGGACATGACTGAAGCGACTTAGCAGCAGCAGCAGCAGCACTAACCATCTAGTCCCTGTTGTCATTCCTTCCAGTCAGACCACTGCCAAGTCCAGCTCACTTGGATCAGCTCTGCCCTGTCTCTCCGCTTATGCTTTTAAGGCTCAGCCTTCTCTCTTCCCCCTTCCAAAGTCATGTCAAACCAATCAGTAATCATATTTAGAACAAATTTTGTCATGTAATTAATTACTAGTTAGTAATTAATTAATATGAATTAATAATACTGCCCTATATTATCACTTCTTTACCTAGTTAGACACTACCCATCATTTGTGGCTTTCTGTTTTCTCCAACCACTCCATCCTCCAATAATATTTTTGTCTTTTATATTTATAGATTTATTGTTTGTACCTTCCATTGTATACTGTTTCTCACTTTCTATGTTTTATCTCAACCATGTTACACTTTGCTTATTTGTACCTAGATAAATGTCTAGTACAGCGTGTGAGAGTATGTCATATGATTTAATGTTGTGATTTTCCAAATTGGTGAAGTGATTTGGAATCAACTGGATTCAGTTCTAGGTTCCAACTATCTCCTTGCCTACAACTCCAACTTTATTTAATTAAGAGCTAAGCTTTTGTTTAAAGATTTCAGAGACTACCCCTCCTTGCCCCACCATAAGGATCATTTATTAAATAGACCAGGTGTATTTTTCATTTGCCTGGCCTAATTATAAGTCTTCAATCCTGGTTCTGGTGCTTCTTCACAGTCCCTAGCTTGATTTTGAATAAACAGATTTTTAATAAACATTAAGATGAAATAAATAGTATAATATTTATATCTTATGGATTTTTAGATTTACTTCAACTCTAAAGGATATTTAAATTCATTTTAAGTCAAAAATAATTCAGATTTCTCTAACATTATAAGTGTTAAGCACATAGAATCATTTCTTAAAGAAATTAACACAGAAACTTAAAGACCCCCATGAGTGTTCCATGAATTACCTTTCATATTTATGGCAGGAACAGATAGCATTTATTTGACATATTGACTTGTTTACCAATTTCATTTTGTACATCTGAACTTTTCAAACCATTGCTTATACTTTGGTTTCATCTTTGTTGGCATGTAGTGAACCAAAAATAGCAGCCTGGTCCAATTTAAAATGATTCAGGCTCATTATCGTTCAATAACTTTACCAATTTTTTTTTGTGTGGCCACTCTTTATCAATTACATTAATGCATTTCTAGATACAAATTATTTAGGTTGACAGAATTCAGAGTTTTTCCTGGACATACATGATACCAAATAGTGGCTTCCCCCACCCTCCTAGCAGCCACCTTCTGTTCCCATACATAAATGGCAGCCAGCAATGGCTGGAAACAAAGGACTCTCTCCCAGTCTCTGAATACAGTGACATTCATTCTGAGAGAAGCAGGGGCAGCTTTTTGAAAGCCGACTTCTTCAGTTCAACAATAACACACAATGAGTTATTGACTTGTTTATATACGGAGCTCTTTTCAGTAACTAACTCTGACTCCCACAGTCTGGACAAATGATTGATTTTGTGGTTAGAAAAAGAGAAAGCTCTCGCGCTAAACTCTGTAGTGCAAACTACTTCTTCCCCATTTGTTCCGTAACTGAATAGGACCTTATTAAAATGCACTTTCCAAAAAAATACCTGCAGCTGGTCTTTATAACCATGTTTTGTATATATAAATAAGTAATTTGTCCCAGTCTTTTGTATATTAACAGACCATTGGAAAACTTGTCAATATATATGAAGGCTGATTGTCCTGTTTTTTATGCTAAACTGTATTGCCTATTGATCTGCATGTAAAATATGGATCAAATAATTTATTAATATATCAGTATTTACTGGTCAAAAATAGATTTTTTTAGATTTGGTTTTCTTCTTGGGTTATGTTGTTTTATTAAGAGCGTTGTACTCAACATATATCACATGCTTCACATTAAAATTGTAAGCTGTTCTTCTGGAGAAATAGTGAAATAGTGAAAACTGCATCAGAACAACAGTCCAAGCACTGATAGGTTGGCTGGATAAATAGGCTCTTCTCTCTTTGGCTAACACCTATGTGGAATGTCAATATGAATTACATAGAACGTAGCAGGTTGTTTGATTACCGTACCATTTATAAAGACATTAATACTCGGACTATGGAGTTTACTTTAGAGTAATTTTTTCCTATAAAATAGATTTTATTGTATCTATCATGTTAAATTTTTACACAGTCTTATATTTTCATAAATACACTTTAAAATATTTTGCTTCTGTATGTGTGCTGAGTCATGTGACCCAAGGATTGTAGCCCTCAGGCTCCTCTGGCCATGGAGTTTTCCAGAAAAGAATACTGGAGTGGGTTGCCATTTCCTCCTCCAGGAGATCTTCTGGACTCAGGGATGAAACCCAGGTCTTTTGCATTTCCTGCATTGGCAGACAGATTCTTTACTACTGAGCCACCTGGGTTGGGGAAGTTAAAAGAAAATAGCACATGGTTTACAGTAAAGTTATCCACAGCAAAAAAAGAAAATAGAAAAGAGTAGCCATATAATGTTAATGATATGTATATAATGAGATAGCTGCTGTTCTATCTGTATTTCTCCAGCAGAAGGTCTTGAGCTGGTTTTCCTTTCTAGGATGTCCATAGCAGAGCTTTTCTGAGACAGCACATGTTTGAAGAATTCCTCAAAATTAAGAGTACTTTCTATGATGGTCACAATGTGCCATATGTTTTCTATAAAACTATTCATTACTCATCTATGAGCTTTTAAGGCTTTAGAGAAAGTAGAATATCTGCTACCTTGGCATTAATATAGTCCATGGAACTCTCTAGGCCAGAATACTGGAGTGGGTAGCCTTTCCCTTCTCCAGGAAATCTTCCCAATCCAAGGATTGAACCCAGGTCTCCTGCATTGCAGGTGGATTCTTTACCAACTGAGCTACCAGGGGAGCCCTAGCATTAATAGTTTTATATAAAACATAGCTTAAAAGGTAACCACCACTAGAAATCACTTCATTGGGATCTGTTGTTTCAGGTGTATTTTTGGATTTCTTTTCTTAATTCATAGACATGGTTTGAGGGGAACTTCCTCCTTTTTAATCTTGTTTCTCTAACCAGATCATTGTCTTGAATCATTTTGTTCACTTCTCTTTGACAGAGCCATCATGTTCTTTGTTTCTTCCAAATCTGCTACTATCTTTGACTAGTCCCTTGGCTCTTCTTTTCTGGTTACCATTAATATTGAATGAGCCCACTTTAACCTAGTTTTGGAAAGCCAGTATTTGTTACTTACACTCTTTTAAAATCTTAGTGGCAAACTCTGAGGAAAATGGTGAATTAAACCTTCATATTTAACTTGTTAAATGTTGATGTGTATACCAAATATTTGTAGGTATTTTCTCACTTTAAAAAAAGACCATGATATACTTAGACAATGGTGACTTAATTTTCCACTCCTCTGTTTGGTAGAGATTTGACTTTTCATAGTTTTATACAAATTGGAGCCATCTTTCCTTTTTTTTTATAATTGAGAGAGATATTGAAAAGTGATCGCCACAAAGTCGTTAACCTTCCTCACAGTTAACCTTCCTCATAGTTACAGATTTTTTTTCCTGTGATGAGAACTTTTGAGATCTATTCTCTTAGCAACTTTCATATGTAATATGCTGTTATTAAATTATAGTCCTTATGCTGTATATTACATCCTCATGACTTATTTTATAACTCAAAGTTTGTACCTTTTGACTTCCTTCGTCCGTTTTGCCCATCCTTCAACCCCCTTCCCACCTCTGGCAACCATCAATGTTCTCTGTTATCTATGAGCTTTTTTTTTTAAGATTCCATATGTAAATGAGATCATTCATTTGCTATTTATCTTTCTCCATCTGACTTATTTGACTTAAGGTAATGCCCTTAAGGTTCATCCTTCCCATTTCCCATTTGTTTTTTATTTTTAAGTTGAAGTTTCTATCTCTTTATATGTGAAAATTAGCCTCAGAAATTTAAAGTCCATTGACAGAAAATTATTTCATGTATCTTAGATAAGAACAGCAAAGCATCTAGTTTTGTCTTAATGAAGAAACGGAACGTCCTCCTCCGAAGTGACAGAAGAATCTTACTATTGTTATTGTGTCTGGAATTTGAGGAAGAGATGCTGTTAGAAAATACATTCTCTTAATTTGACTTCTTACTTTCAGTAATTTTCTCTAGATGATTATATTAAGATATATCTCTTTTAGAATGTCTGGTCTCTTTTCAGAAAAAGCCCCTGTATGTATCCTTGTATTTTGTTGACAGTTTATTTCTCACTGTCGTACTGGGTTCTCTGTTTGGTACTATGCTTGTGATGCTTTTCAGTAACATTAATAACATTTTCCCCTCAGCTTATGTAGATTAGGATAGTGCTATAAATTGAATGTAAGAATGAGGTGATTTTTTCCAACTGTAGTAGTTTTAGAGGTAAAGAATTCCTACTTTTTAAAGAGTTACTTGAAAACAGCTCTAAACGTCACAGCCCTAGGAGCCCTCGTTAGAATTGGACTTACTGCTGTGACACCAAGGAGTTCCCTACCTCTGTTTTTGTTTTGTTTTGCTTCCCTTCAAAAAAGATTTGTTCTGATGTTTTTACATTTGGAAATTAATTTCTTAAAAGATGATCTTGGTGGCAGTTTACACATAGGCTTCCATATGTGGAAGTTGAGTTTGATATTTGACTTTTTATAATATTACATTTTCTGTATTACTTTAGTACAGGAGAATATATATTCCTTTGGGAGACTGATTCTAAGAACAGTCTCACATGATGGTATTTTCCCATTTTTATTGAGATATAATTAACATATAGCCCCTGTGTAAGTTTACAGTGAATAGCATGATGACTTGAACTTCATTCATTGTGAAATGATTACCACAGTAAGTTTAAACATCCATCGTTTCATATAGTGTAACATTTTTTTCCTTGTGAACTCTTAGGACCTACTGTCAACTAACTTTCAAATATACCATGTTGTATCATAACTGTAGTTATCATGACTATCACATGATTTTTTTTTTAAACTTGTTTTCAGTGGTTCTCAGTCTAGGAAAGGGAATGGCAAACATTGCCTGCTGTCCAAATTCAGTCTGTCACTTGTTTGTTTTTTTAAGTTTTATTGGGACATAGCCACACTCATTTGCTTATTTATTATATATTTCATGCTACATTCCCTGGTGCTCAGACAGTAAATAATCTGCCTGCAATGTCAGACGGAGAAGGCAATGGCACCCCGCTCCAGTACTCTTGCCTGGAAAATCCACGGATGGAGGAACCTGGTAGGCTGCAGTCCATGGGGTCGCTAAGAGTCGGACACGACTGAGCGACTTCACTTTCAGTTTTTACTTTCATGCATTGGAGAAGGAAATGGCAACCCACTCCAGTGTTCTTGCCTGGAGAATCCCAGGGATGGGGGAGCCTAATGGGCTGCTGTCTATGGGGTCGCACAGAGTCGGACATGAGTGAAGAGACTTAGCAGCAGCAGCAGCAGCAGCAAGGTGAGAGACCCAAGTTTGATCCCTGGATTGGGAAGATCCCCTGGAGAAGGAAATGGCAACCCACTGCAGTATACTTGCCTGAAGAATTCCATGGACAGAGGAGCCTGGTGGGCTACAGTTCATGGGGTCACGAAGAGTCAGCATGACTGAGCAACTTTCACTCACTCACTCATTTTGTGCTACATGGGTAGAGTTGAGTAACTGCAAAAGAGACTTGTGTGTGTCCCTGTCCCCGGAACCTAAATATTTCTTATGGAAATGTTTGTCAACTCCTTATCTAGGGTGATCCTCAGGATCACCTAAGGATTCCTTAGGTTTTTCCCTTCTACCAAAACAGAATCTCTGATATACTGAGCTGTGTCACATATCAGTGGAAGAAAAGTTTACAGATTTGATACTATTCTTATAGCATTGACCCCTGCCCCCATTTTATTCCAAATAGAGGAGTGGGTCTTCAGGCAGGGTTTAAGATTTAAGATTCCTGTTAACTCAAACATGATTTGCTAGGCTTATTATTGAGAAAGCCTATTTAAAACAACAACACCATTAACAAAACAAAACAAAAAGCATGATCATTAATTCATTCTTAATATTCAGTAAGAAGATGGTCTATGGCATGTCTGTTACTTAAGAACTGTTAAATATTTCAGTTTAGAAGTTTCTGTATTAGGCTGTTGCTTTCTTTCTTCCTGTCATTACCAGTCTGTTGAGTGAATATTATTGTATGAGTTTAGCTTTTTCCTTTTTTTTTTGGAAATAGCATTTTGTTTTGATGGGGATTGTTTATAAAGAATGAGTCACATTTACTTTTTTGTAACAGAAGTCTATAGCAATACTGTAGAAAATCTTTCTGGCTTTGTTCATGGAGCAGGTTGGAAATAACTATTAGGTATTTTAAGATACCGCATACTCTTTGCGGTTAAATACTGTAAATCATTCTGAACTGTTCTAGAGTGAATTGACATTTGTTTTTGGTTTATATCCTTGAATTCTTATCCTGACATAACAGCAACCAATTTATTCCCTCCTGGCAATGAAACACTTTACAGGAAATATCAGCCTAATTTTTAAAAATGTTGCTATGTTAATTCTGAAAAATGCTTTTAAAAAGTATTCACCAGTGTCAAATATTTGCTATTTGGAACCTCCTCCCAAATTATATTTTAGTGAGCTTAAAAACAATAAAAGTGGAAGTGCAAAATTCAGTGCTAAATGTTTTAAATATAAAAACATTTTGACTTATTTAATCTAAGTCGAATTAATTTTCACATACATATAAGCCAGATTAATTTGAAATCACCTTCCATGATAATGCTAAATTAGTTGTTTGAATAAATATTGCTATTAGTTGTCAATATATGCCACTTTTCATGTCATTTGCTTTTTTTTTTTCCTAGTTGAAACTGGCTGTGAATGAACAGAAAGGGAAAGTTACTGAAAAAGTCATTCTTTCAATGACAGTGAAAGAACACCGTCAGGCGCAAGCAGAAGTAAGGAACTTAATTTTTAAACTGTACCATAAAACTGCAATAAGTACTAATTATAAAATTAAGACAAATTTTACTTGGGTTTGGTAGTGAACCAACTATAGTCATCTGATAATAACAATGAAAAAAACTGGTCAAAACTGGAAATTATTTTATTGATATAGGCACCGTGAAAAATAATGATGTTCTTGAAGGAATTAATCATATTATAATTTTCTTATACTACTTACAAATGTTTTCTCATAAATTTCCTAAATTAGGAAATTATTACATGCAACCAGAATCTGGGAATTACAGAATGTGCTAACATAGGAAAAATATTACAATTTTATTGAACTTCAAATAAATAATAAAATCTTATTTTTATTTTCTGACTTTCTAGGAATAGAGTTATCTTTCTGTATTTGAAGAATGTTAGCAATGTTATCTTTTATCTCAAAAAAACTGTAGTTTATAAATGTTAAGGCTAAGTGAGCTAATCATAAGATTCTGTAGGCAATATTGTAATGAAGAACTATTAAAGCGGGGCTTCTTCTCTCCAAAGCTCATGCTGTGAAGTTGACAGCATATTCCATAAATGAAATAATAATACAAAATTGGTGTTAGACAAAAGGGGAAAATGATTTTCATGTAGTTTCCTGGAATGCAAAAGCATTTAATCTTTGTGAGGAAAGATCATGAATTTGCTAATTTCCATGTACTACTGTCAGTAAATAAAATCTATAAGCAACTTAAAGAATAAAGAGAGCATGAATATTTAAAAATTAAACTTTCATGTAATTTTCTTTTGACATTTTGGCAAAGAAATCTATCCAAGCTTTGGGGTTTTAATATTTTCTTATCACTGTAATTGTGTTTCCTTTGCTAGCTGTGTATTTTACAATAGATGAACAGGTGTAACGCATCAAATTTTCCTGAGTGAATTCAAATTTTTAAGTTAGAGACTATATTAATATTTGAGACTTATATATGTACAGTATTAAATATTATATTGTAAACACTGATTGGAAATCTCAGTATAAAATATTTCAAAAAACAAAAACAATTTTATAGATTTAAGTTATAGTTCTGATTCATTTCACTTAATATTAGAAGTGATTACACTTAATTTAACAAGTTAAAAACTAGGTTGTTAGTTATAAATTAAAGAGATATTGTTCTCTGTGTGATTTTTATCACAGAAGAAGAGTTTTATTAAATTTTCACAGTAAACTTAAAATGAATCTATCATATATGTTGATATGGTCAACTTTAGGAAATGGAAATAAAAAATCTCTAGTTGAATTAGCATAATTAAAATTATATCTGTAGTAACAAGATATTGGAGAATAAATAGAAAACAATCTAAAAGAATGAACAGATTAAATATTTTTTACATTTTAAATATTATAGTTGTTCTGCTCTTTGATATTTTATGTAAAACTACAATTTCAATGGAACTGAAGACGACATGGTGCAAGAAAATGATCATTATGCTAAAAATATAATCTTTAATGCCACCTTGTTAGCAAAGCTGGAAATAAAAATTATTTTTTCTGTAAAATTCAACATTATTTATGCTTATTTGACATTCCTTCTTTATTATCAGGTTAATGTTTATTTGGTATTTATATCCATCACTATTCCTCCTTCAAAAGGACTTATTTAGTCACATATTTGCCTAATCAGTTATGGCTCCAAATGCCTTTTGTTTGCTTCAAAAATCAAACGTGTGTGTGTGTAATAATCTCTAAATACATTCCATACACTATGAGAATACTTTCTATGTCATTAATTTGACGATGATTATATTTTGATGTGTAAGTCAGTGACATCAAGTTTTGTCCTAATTCATATACAGAGATGTTAAATCATGATGGTAAAGAGAAAAGAAAAAATGTGGGGGATGAGGAGATTGTTTCAACATTTCTTTTTTTTTTTTCTAATTTTATTTTATTTTTAACATTTCTTTTTGCCCACAGTTTAAAAATTTTACAAAAAGGCAATGGCACCCCACTCCAGTACTCTTGCCTGGAAATTCCCATGGATGGAGGAGCCTGGTGGGCTGCAGTCCATGGGGTTGCTAAGAGTCGGACACGACTGAGCGACT
>NW_011495081.1:5594073-5607892 GCF_000754665.1 Bison bison bison | reverse complement strand
TCCAGTGTTCTTGCCTGGAGAATCCCAGGGACGGGGGAGCCTGGTGGGCTGCCGTCTCTGGGGTCGCACAGAGTCAGACACGACTGACGCGACTTAGCAGCAGCAGCAGCAGATGTATTTCAAAACCTAAAGTAAACATCATAAAATCTGAATTTAGATTTCTTCTACCTGTAGTTTCATCTTAAAATCTTAATTTATTTTATGTAATTTTTCTACATGAAAACTGTGAATAATAATAATATATGTATCATAAGACTACTTTGAGGTAGAGCAAGCCTTTTGGAAATGATCTGCTGGATATCCGAATATAATTTTTTATTGTCAGTTTAAAAGTGTGTCATTCCAGATTCTCTGAAAAGTTGACACCAAGATGGAACTTAAAATGTGTATGGGTTTTAATTGAGGGCAGAAGGAGAAGAGGGTGATAGGGGATGGTTGGGTGGCATCACTGACTCAATGGACATGAGTTTGAGCAAACTCTGGGAGATAGTGAAGGACAGGGAAGCCTGGCATGCTGCAGTTCATGGGGTCACAAAGAGTCTGACACAACTTAGTGACTGAACAACAACAATGCTCTCACAGGCATTTCTTCTATTAAAATCCATACTAGGGAGAGCTCTAAGTAATACTGGGAGACCTGTCAGACTGAAATGCAGGCTTCAAGTAGAGTGAAGGAGAGAGGAAGGGAAGACTGGGTGGAAGTCTGTTGTGCAAGCTGAGGAGCATGTGGCGAAGCTGGTGACACATGCTTGAGTCAAGGTTGTCCATCAGAGGAGTGTTGTGACTCCCTGGATTGGGCTTGTTTTAGTGTCTTTGGCCATTGGTGCCTACCTGGTGATGGATGTAAAAGCATAATAGCTTGGACCCTGGGTCAGTTATGGTCCTGTAGTTAGAGGCTTGTGACACGCATTCTTGTTGCTTCCTCAAAAGTTATAGTTGATATCATCCTTATTGCCTTCATCATAGCCTTCTTGCTAAGTAAATTACAAAAATATTTTTAAATGTCTTTATTTTCAGTCACCCCTTTCCCCATGAGTTGATGGGAATATTGGACTCTTAAATAGGCCTAAGGCAGTGCATAAATGACCTCTGGTTGGAAACAAGATAGAACTCCTTCCAAAATAATTTCCCATTAACAAGTTGAGAGTAGTGACAGTGATTGGAATAAGAGATGGTACACACTTCAGTTTTCCTGGTAGTTCCACTGTAGCTCATCCTTAACTTTAAGATTAAGAGATACTTAATTTTGCTCAGAGGTTCCCATGTCTTTTCTAGTCTTTGTTCATCAAGTCTGGTTACATTCACTTCTCAGCCTAAAAAAACACTGTACTCTGTACCTGAAACAAATAAGAGATTTTAGGGAGTTTAAAACACCTATTTTTATCTCCCAGTCCCCCTTCTGTTTTTTTTTTTTTTTAATTATGCTGTAAATTAGAAAGTGTCTTGGTCTCAAGTTTAAGCACTGACCTGCCTTTGGGACCATCCCATATGTTGTATGCCCAGATGGTGTTTCCTAGCATGGAGGCTGCTGCCCTTTTGTGCTGATTCCAAGTGACAATTTGGTACAAAGTGCTCTGGAGTCTCCTCACTGACATATATGGACTCAAAGCCACACAGCATTCAGACCAACAGCTAAATTCAACATCTAGTGAGAAGCTAGATGCTCACGCAAAGAGTGAGGAGTGAGGAACTTTCCTCACTCAAAAGCCAGGAGCTCCTCAAAGAGTCATTCATAATAGTTAAAATACAGTATTCACAATGTATGGTTTAGAATGTACACCTTTCATAGGTATACTTTTAAGAATGATTATACATCAATTAATATTTTGTACTCACTCTAAATCATCTTGAGACTTTAATTAAATTCAAGAGTTGCATGAACATATCACAGAAACACAACCAAACTGCCCTACGTGTATGTTTATTGACAGGTGTGCATTTGCATTCTTTCAGAAGTTTAGTTTGTTTCCTCATCAGAATACTGTTTGGTTTTTTTTTTTGCTACCTTCTGCTCTTTTGTCACTCTCCCAAATTCTGTACAAGTGTCACTTCCGTGCTGCATTTCCACAGAGAATGAAGAGTAGAATGTGTAGGCTTTCTACTGCACAATGAGATGGTGCATTTTTTTCAACATATGCATACGTAAGCCTTCTTTTGTGAATGGGACTGATAGGGTCAGATAATGTTTAAAGGGAAAGGCTTTATGTCTCTCAGGCCTCTATGTTTCCACATGGATGCTCCCACACACACATAGATTGAATTATGAACAGACCCATTAATGCTGGGATCACAAAAGGTCAAGTTTTGTCTTTTTTTTTACCCCCATTCACATAGCCTTTGTAGAGAGGGAGAAAAAAAAGGGATTTGCACGAAAAAAAGATTCATGATGAAGAATTTTAAACATATTCCCCCTTTTAGCAACATCTGTGATTTGAAAAAAAAATCGTGTTATGTAAAATGATTTAGAAATATTGTTTTACCTACCCAATTTTGGTATATGAATTATTTCATGCATAGTGTTATCTTTAAGGGTAACACATGTTATCATAATAACTGAGAAAAAATGTAGCACTTTCAGAATAAAAGGCCTTATGAATATGTAAAGTAACAAAGTTTGAATAAAATTGGATGGAAACTTCATCAAAACATCAGTGGCAGAATTCTTGATATATGTTCTCCTATGTTTAAGATGTAAGTTAATCTTTGCTATGGCATCTTATTTGATAATTTTAAGTTATTAAAAAAAGGTCATAATTAGTATAATTATGCTTCACATACATTAACAGATAATCATACAGCCAAGGAAAATAGCAAAAATGATAGAGAAATGTTTTGAAGCAACAAGAATTTATAGGAAATGAAACTTTAAGGCTCTAACCAATAGCCCTTTAGAATGCAAATGACATCATCAATTGTATGGTTGGTTGATTTCTGATGTCACATGAAATCCCCTATCAGTGAAAGGCTATGAATTGTGACAGTAAAGCTAGTCATGTATAAAAATGCTCTCAAATCAAAGCCTGAAATTCCTCCTTTTTTTTTCTTTTGGTGGCGTGCTATAGCATTAGGTACAGTATATAAAATTAAAGAGAAAAGTATTATTGACTAGCAAAATATATTGCATGTTCCTTAGTATATTTTTAAGACTACATAAAATTATTTCTTTTTGAATTATATGGTACCGGGTATAGGTTCAAAGAGGACGCTTTCCAGAAGTAGCGTGCGTGCATGCTCAGTCATGTCCACTCTTTGTGACCCCATGGACTATATAGCCCCTCAGGCTCCTCTGTCCATGGAATTTTCCAGGCAAGAATACTGGAGTGGGTTGCCATTTCCTTCTCCAAGGGATCTTCTTGACCCAAGGATCAAACCTGCAACTCCTGTGTCTCCTGTATTGGCAGGCAGATTCTTTACCACTGCCTTTACTCTACTGGGAAGCCCAAGTAGAATCTATTTAAGGCATTTGAATATTAGATTTAATTTTGTCAGATAACTGTAAGAGCAAGTCACCTGGTCTGCTTTGGTCTCTAGCTTTGGTATGATAGATACTGTTATCCATCATCTTTGAGGATAATACTGCTAGAAGGTAGTATGGTAAAGATAAAGATGAAAACATTGACTAAAATTGAATCAGTTATCACTGCCATATCTTAAGTTTTGCAATTTTCTTATAGAGTTAACTGTATTTGGGAAGCATAGAACTTGGTTCCAGAAAGTAAGAAAAAGTCTTGAATCTTGAAGAGCAAGATGAAGAAGGCAGTAGGGTTGGTGAAGTGTAGGAGGGGAGGAAGGAGCTACTTGGAAGGTTCATTATACTACTGGAGGTAGATTAATTAGGTGGAGATGGCAGGATGGCTTAGAGAGGGAGAGGTTAGGACAGGGACCACTCAGTATTTATTTTGAAATGCCAGTAATGGGAGGGGATGAGGAGACGAAGAATTGGGCCAGAGTATTACTTATAAGAAAAGCAAGGAAAGAGAGGAAATATGTGTTTATAAGAAGGGTTGATAAACTACAGCCCAGGGGCCAAATCCAGCCCATTACTTGTTTTTCTAAATAAAGTTTTATTGGAACATAGCCTTGTCAATTTGTTTACATATTGTCCGTGGCTGCTCTCAAAGTATAGCTGCAGGGTCAAATGGTTGTTTGTTTGTTTGTTTAATATTTATTTATTCATTCAGTGCTTTGGGTCTTAGCTGTGGCACAAGGGGTTTTCTATCTTTGTTGCAACATGTGGAATATTCACCTGATTAGGAATTGAACCTGGGGCCCCTGCATTTGGAGTACAGAGTCTTTGCCAATGGACCACCAGGGACCACCAGGGAAGTCCCCAGGGTTGAGTAGTTTTGATGGAGACATTTTAACACAAAACTGAAAATATTTATTATCTGGCTCTTACAAAGAAGTTTGCCAACACTTTATTTAGGAGAAAGCATTGCTTAAAGGAAGCAAGTGGTTGGTCACATAGGGACAAATAAGAAACCGCCCCCCCCCCAAAAGGAATAATTTAGTTTTCTTATATGAATATAATGCTTCTAAAGTTCTTCAGTCTGTTCAGTTCAGCCGCTCAGTCATGTCCAACTGTTTGCAACACCATGGATTGTAGCCCGCCAGGCTTCCCTGTCCATCACCAGCTCCCGTAGCTTGCTCAAACTCATGTCCATCTAGTCGGTGAAGCCATCCAACCATCTTATCCTCTGTCATCCCCTTCTCCTCCTGCCTTCAATCTTTCCCAATATCAGGGTCTTTTCCAGTGAGTTGGCTCTTCTCATCAGGTAGCCAAAGTACTGGAGTTTCAGCTTCAGCATCAGTCCTTCCAATGAATATTCAGGGTTTATTTCCTTTAGAATTGACTGGTTTGATCTCCTTGCAGTCCAAGGGGCTCTCAAGAGTCTTCTCCAACACCACAGTTCAAAAGAATCAATTCTTCGTGCTCAGTTTTTTTTATGGCCCAACTGTCACATCCATACATGACTACTGGAAAAACTGTAGCTTTGACTAGACCTTTGTTGGCAAGGTAATGTCTCTGCTTTTGAATATGCTGCTGAGGTTTGTCACAGCTTTTCTTCCAAGGAGTAAGCAGTCACCATCTGCAGTGATTTGGGAGCCCCAAAAAATAAAGTCTGACACTGTTTCCATTGATCCCCAGCTATCTGCCAGGAAGTGATGGGGCCGGATGACATGATCTTCATTTTTTGAATGTTGAGTTTTAAGCCAGCTTTTTCACTCTCCTCTTTCACTTTCATCAAGAAGCTGTTTAGTTCCTCTTCACTTTCTGCCATAAGGGTGGTGTCATCTGCATATCTGAGGTTATTGACATTTCTCCTGGAAATCTTGATTCCAGCTCTTGCTTCATCCAGGCTGGCATTTCTCATGATGTACTCTGCATATAAGTTAAATAAGCAGATTGACAATATGTAGCCTTGACGTACTCCTTTCCTAATTTGGAACCAGTCTGTTGTTCCATGTCCGGTTCTAACTGTTGCTTCTTGACTAGCACAGATTTTTCAGTAGCAGATAAGGCGGTCTGGTATTCCCACCTCTAAGAATTTTCCAGTTTGTTGTGATCCACACAGTCAAAGGCTTTACTGTAATCAATGAAGCAGAAGTAGATAGATGTTTTTCTGGCATTCTCTTACTTTGTCTATGATCCAATGGATGTTGGCAATTTGATCTCTGGTTCCCCTGCCTTTTCTAAATCCAGTTTGAACATCTGGAAGTTCTCAGTTCACATACTATTGAAGCCTAGCTTGGAGAATTTTGAGCATTGCTTTGCTAGTGTATGAGATGAGTGCAGTAGTGCACTAGTTTGAACATTCTTTGGCATTGGCTGTCTTTGGGATTGGAATGAAAACTGACCTTTTCCAGTCCTGTGGCCACTGCTGAATTTTCCAAATTTGCTGGCATATTGAGTCCAGCACTTTAACATCATTCTTGAGAAAAGTAAAATATAATTGAGTATTATATATGTATATATACATAATATCATTATCATATGTATAGGTTTCAAATTAACTAGGCAAAATAGAAAAGTAAATATTCAAATACTATGGATAACAGTACAAACTTGCTTTCATTTACTTTCCTGAAATTCTTGTGGGAGGGATAGAAATCATTGACTTAACATTAGAGTTGGTTGGGACAAATGCCATATTTTTAGCTGAGACAGAAAGAGAATGAACTGTCAGAACATGAGAGACTCTTGAAGAATGATTTCTTATTTTACCTGTGGACACTGAAGTAAGGTTGAGAATCTATGTGATACTTTCAAGACCAAGAAAGACAGTTAAAAATTAATATGCAGAAAATTACTCTATTTAAAAATGTAAACACTGTAATAATATAACATGTACGTGAGACTTTATAGGTTACCCGTTGTGTTGTCCGTTCTTTAGTCTCATCTAACTCTTAGTATGGTAAGGGCAATATTAGTCCTCACTTGTGGATGAGGGTCTTATTACCTGTTCAAAATCTCTCAGTCAGCCAGGATTTTAACTCAAGATTTCAAAAAGTCCATGCCTTGTTCAGAGTCATTCATAACTCTAGATGGGTCCAATTTGATCACTTTAAAGAGTCGTGGATAAACTGAACTTCTGCTTTTCATCTCTTTTGGTCACTACCCTATATCGATCAATGTTTATGTAAGAATCCAATCTATTAGAATATAAGGTTGTATAGCATAATGAAAAGTCAAAGAATTGTAATGATTTTAATTTGCTAACTATATGGATTAAAATATTAACTTACTATTTTTGATAGTAATCCATAAGTCAAGTTCTTGACTCTTAAATATGTTGATTAGAAATCCAGAAATTTAAATACAAAGGGTAAATGTCTCTAAACCTTTGCTGTTTCTGAAAAATTCTATGCATCATTCTGAAATGTATATATATTCAAAATATTGCCTAGAATATTCAGAATATTGTCTTTGAAGTATGGATATTTTGAAAAATTATATTTATGAAATTTGGAAAATTATATTTTGAAGCATTTGGAAGGAAGAAAATAAATTGTTTCATTTGAAAGGCCCACACAATGTTAATAAAGTTAACATATGTGTTAAAAATTTAAAGGTAACTTACAGATGGCAAAATAAAATATTCTAGAAACTAAGGTATATAAAATAGAATTAAATATTGTCATTGATACATATATTTGATTATTTAAAGTCTTAGAGAGGTCTTATTCTGTTAAGCAGCTTAAAAGTCCTTGGCAAACTTGTAAGATGTATATGTTTCTTTCTGTATCTAGAAAGCAATTGTAAATAGGTAGCTGTTCCATATTATTAAAATTCAAAATTAGAAATCTTCCCATAAGTAAAATTTGTTAATGAAGGAATGTATACATCATCTGTTCACTTTACTTGAACATAGATCTGTGCTCAGATTCTTACATTGAAGTCATTTCCCTCACATCAAACTAGGCACTCAAAAATCTAATAGGTGTGACATCAACAATTACTACTTGCTAACAACGCTTGTAATTTAACCCCTTCAGGTGAACAGGCTGATTGATGAATTGCAGACAGCTATCAAAAGCAACAGAGGTCATCTCTCTAAACTTGGCCCCCAATTACAGGCTGAGCAGGAGCAATTCTCCTCTTATGTCTACCAACACATTAAAAGCCTTCCAGCAAACACTCTTATCCCAGGAGGCCTGCAGCTCAAGGTGGGTGTCATTCTGTGACTATCAATGGGTTCAGCCAGAGACAAAACACTCTGCTCCATTTGGAGACCCTTGTAACAATGCCACTCAGCTTGAATTTCTTTTTCTGTTGTCTTCCTCAAACTGGAGTTTGAATTACAAGTGCTAATATTACCATCAAGGAACTGTTTTAAAAGAAAATATCTAGAGGTCTTTGAAATATGGATTTATCAACTTTAGTTTTCAACCCAGAGAAGCAATTTTAATGAAGAAATTTAATCACTGAACATTTATGTGCTTCTCCAAGAAACATATATTTTTCACAGGAGTCACTGTGTATTTCCATTTTTAAAAATAACTTATTTGGAGAAATGGACAAGCTTTAATAATTGACAGACAGTGGCAATAGGAATTAAAGGTGAAGGGCCAGGTGACTGATTCATGTTCAAACTACATTTCCAGGGAAAAAGATCTGTATTGGATAAGTGTGACACATGTCTGAGTTCACTTGGTAAAATCAATACTTCAGAATATACTGGGAAAAAAGGTGAATTGGTTATCTGTCAGGACAAGATGGCTAAATGTCCTAGACTACTCTTTGCTATTGCATCTTTGGAAAAGAAAAAAAGAATTCATATTCGGCTAAAGTGGTTTATGTACTGGAAGTTTAGGTAAATACTTTTATCATAATAGTGTATCCATATTAAATATATCAAGTTAAGATTGTTCTATAATCTCATATCTCATATTTTGAAAGACTATAATTAGTAAAATTAAATTAATCTGAGCATGGCACTTTTCCCTCTAAAGAACCATTACTACAACTCTTCATTTCCTTTTGATTATGTTTATATTTGAATGTTATTAATATTCAAAGTAATTGTATTTTGATCAGCCTTTATATCTACAGTTCCCCTTAATATTCAGTCTTATTCTGCAAGTAACATGGTAAACATTACATTTTCTGTCTATAACTTATTTCTTTAACAGAATTCCTTGTTTGCATTTTGAATGAGAATATTACCATGTAAAAATTGACCTTTGGGGAAGTGTAATTCCAAGATAAACAAATGGTCATTTATCTCTTATAGTCTGTGCTAGTCAGCTAAAGGTTTAGGAAATGATGTTCAAGACATCAAGGTCAAGTAGTCCAGTAGTTCTTTTGCTGATTGCTGACTTGGTTACAGATCCAGGCTTCCATTTTGCACCTAACTGTAAGGTCTGAAGCCATAAAACTCCTAGAAAAACTATGCTTCCTGCGTGCTGCCTTAGTCTTAGCAGTATATATTTTTGGAGATCTTCAGGCAGGGGTACCAAAAGCAAAAATAAACAAATGGGACTACACCAAACAAAAGAGCTTTTGCACATCAAAGGAAACCATCAACAAAATGAAAAAAAAAAATACTGAATGGGAGAAGATGTTTGCAAAGGACGTATCCAAGAAGGGATTAATATCCAAACTATATAAAGAACTCACACAGTGTCAAGAAACACAAGAAATTCAATTAAAAAATAGGCAAAGAACCTGAATAGTTATTTTTCCAAGGAAGACATACAGATGACTAATAGACACATGAAAGGATGCTCAGCATCACTAATCATCAGGGACCTGCAAATCAAAATGACATGCAAAAAACAATGAGATATCACCTCATACCTGTCATAAATTGCTGTTATCAAGAAGATAACAGAAAAACAAGTGTCAGTGAGGATGATGGAGAAAAGAAATCCTCGAACATTGTTGGTGGAATTGTAAATTGGTGCAGCTGCTATGGAAAACAGTATGGAAGTTCCTCAAAAAGTTAAAAATAGAACTGCCATACAATTCACACTTCCACTTCTGGGCATTTATCTGAAGGAACAAAAAAAAAAAAACAACACTTATTTGAAAAGATATATGCACTGCTATGTTCATTGCAGCATTATTTACAATAGCCAAGAAATGGAAGCAACCTAAGTATATATTGATAGACGACTGGATAAGGATGTTTTATGTATATTATATGAACATACACACACACACACAGACACACACACACACAATGGAATGTTGCTCAACCATAAAAAGAATGAAATCTTGTCATTTGCAGCAACATGGATAGACCCACAGGGCATTCTGCTAAATAAAATGACATGTAGACAAATACTATATGATTTCACTTATATGTGGAATCTTTTCATACTGTTCATGGGGTTCTCAAGGCAAGAATACTGAAGTGGTTTGCCATTCCCTTCTCCAGTGGGCCACATTTTTTGTCAGAACTCTCCATCATGACCCATCCATCTTGGGTGGCCCTGCACGGCATGGCTCATAGTTTCATGGCCCCCTGGTATGAAGAACTGCCTGACTGGAAAAGACCCTGATGTTGGAAAAGATTGAAGGCAGGAGGAGAAGAGGACAACAGAGAATGAGATAGTTGGATGGCATCACTGACTCGATGGACATGAGTTTGAGAAAGCTCTGGGAGTTGGTGATGGACAGGGAAACCTGGAGGGCTACAGTCCATTGGGTTGCAAAGAGTCATACATGACTGAGTGACTGAACTGAGCTGAACTGATATGTGGAATCTTAAAAACAAAACAAAAACAGACTTAGATATAGAGAACAAACGTGGTTACCAGAGGGTGGGGGTTGTGGGGGATTGGGCAGATTAGAGGAAGGGCATTAAGTACAAACTTCCAGTTATTAATAAATACACCACAGGGAGGTAATGTATAGCACAGGGACTATAATCAATGTGTGTGTGTGTTAGTCGCTCAGTCGTGTCCTCTTTCCAACCCTGTGGACTGTAGCCTGCTGAGTTGCTCTGTCCATGGAATTCTGCAAACAAGAATACTGGAATGGTTTGCCACTCCCTTCTCCAGGGGACCTTCCCAACCCAGAGATAAAACGTGGGTCTCCTGCATTGCAGGTAGATTCTTTATTGTCCAAGCCACTAGGGAAGTCCATAGTCAATAGTATTGGAATACATTTTTTATATGATGATGTATGGGTACTAGACTTAATCATGGTGATCAATTCATAATGTGTATGTATCAGATCACCATGTTGTACACCTGAAACTAAAGTTGTATGTCAACTGTGTGTGTTTAATCAGTTGTTTCCAACTCTTTGGGACCCATGGACTATAGCCGGCCAGGCTCCTCTGTCCAAGGGTTTCTCCAGACAAGAATACTGGAGTGGGTACTAGAGAAGGAAATGGCAATGCACTCCAGGATTCTTGCCCAGAGAATGACTGACTGACTGAGCACTCAGCAACCATTCCCTGCTCCTGGGGGTCTTGCCGACCCAGGGATTGAACCTGGTCTCCTGCATTGCTGGTGGATTCTTTACCATACTTCAATTAAAAAAGGGAAAAAAATAACGAAAAAACAAAATGAAACAACACAAAACCAAAGATTCCTGCAAACAATACTTCTTCGTTTCAGAGCTCAACATTTGCCTTTCCCTAACAGAGCTGTGCCAGGACAGGTACAGGGAACTTTCATTTTATTTCTCCCCTTTTTTGAGCTTCGTCTTTCCCCATCAGCTCTATGATAGCAATCCTGTGTTTACAGGAAAACAATTACCTGCAACACAGACCCTCTCAAACCATTTCAAATAAAAGGAGGGTTTGTTGAAAACATGTAAAGATATCTCACAGAAAATGAAAACCAGGAAATACAGCTGATTCTCACAAGTCACTTCTTTTCCATACCTCCTTTTCCTGAAGCCCTATGATCTCTCTCCTCATCTTTCTGAGCTTTGAAATTTCTCTTTTCTGTCTCCAAGCTGGCTTTCTCTTTTTACTCCTTTGTTTGTATATGAGGAAAATTGTGGCCCCTTGTTGTTTTTCTGGCCCTAACTTTTTAGTTTAAATGGTCATCATCATTTGAATAGAGTCTTTGTGTCTCCTAGTTTAAATCATGTATAGAGAGAATCTGTTTGCATCAGTCCAGCCTTATCTAGGTCCCTGATGTCAACTCAACCACCTGTAACCACTGAGGGTTGTGTGCAGTACAGGGCATAGAAGAGTTTCCAGTAATTAGTTTAGAAAGGGAAGTTGGTCATGAATGGCCTAAGTGATTGACATGTTTCTCATATATAATTAAATGGAACTTATAAATAAATTATTGTGTATTTTTTGTGGTAATGTATTCTCTCTTTTCCCTCTAGCCCCCATATTTTTGGGAGTAGATGTTTGGACTGCAGGAAAAGACATTGAGATCTGTAGTTTTCTAAGCTAATTCTTACATCTGAAACAGCCAGGTAGTAGAGACAAAACTGGATTAGCAAAGTATACCCTAAGTATTCAGAATTGCAAATCTCTTAGAATTGAGGAGTTTTTTCATACTCTCCAGGTGAAGTGAAAGTCACTCAGTTGTGTCTAACTCTTTGTGATCCCATGTCCTATACAGTCCTTGGAATTCTCCAGGCCAGAATACTGGAGTAGATAGCCTTTCTCTTCTCCAGGGTATCTTCCCAACCCAGGGATCGGACCCAGGTCTCCCTCATTGCAGGCAGATTCTTTCTTTTTTTTTTTAATTTATTTATTTTAATTGGAGGTAATTACTTAACACTATTGTGTTTGGTTTGTTTTGCCATACATCAACATGAATCTGCCACGGGTGTACACGTGTTCCCCATCCTGAACCCCCCTTCCACTTCCCTCCCCATACCATCCCTCTGGGTCATCCCAGTGCACCAGCCCCAAGCATCCTGTATCCTGAATCGAACCTGGACTTGCGATTCATTTCTTATATGGTATTCTGTATGTTTCAATGTCGTTCTCCCAAATCATCCCACCCTCTCCCTCTCCCACAGAGTCCAAAAGACTGTTCTATACATCTGTGTCTTTTGCTGTCTCGCATATAGGCCTATCGTTAACATCTTTCTAAATTCCGTATATATGCGTTAGTATACTGTATTGGTGTTTTTCTTTCTGGCTTACTTCACTCTGTATAATAGGCTCCAGTTTCATCCACCTCATTAGAACTGATTCAAATGTATTCTTTTTAATGGCTGAGTAATATTCCATTGTGTATATGTACCACAGCTTTCTTATCCATTCATCTGCTGATGGACATTTAGGTTGCTTCCATGTCCTGGCTATTATAAACAGTGCTGCGATGAACACTGGGGTACACGTGTGTCTTTCAATTCTGGTTTCCTCAGTATGTATGCCCAGCAGTGGGATTGCTGGGTCATAAGGCAGTTCTGTTTCTAGCTTTTTAAGGAATCTCCACACTGTTCTCCATAGTGGCTGTAGTAGTTTGCATTCCCACCAACAGTGTAAGAGGGTTCCCTTTTCTCCACACCCTCTCCAGCATTTATTGCTTATAGACTTTTGGATCACAGCCATTCTGACTGGTGTGAAATGGTACCTCATTGTGGTTTTGATTTGCATTTCTCTGATAATGAGTGATGTTGAGCATCTTTTCATGTGTTTGTTAGCCCTCTGTATGTCTTCTTTGGAGAAATGTCTATTTAGTTTTTGGCCCATTTTTTTGATTGGGTTATTTATTTTTCTGGTATTGAGCTACAGGAGTTGCTTGTATATTTTTGAGATTAGTTGTTTGTCAGTTGTTTCATTTGCTATTATTTTCTCCCATTCTGAAGGCTGTCTTTTCACCTTGCTTATAGTCTCTTTTGTTGTGCAGAAGCTTTTAATTTTAATTAGGTCCAATTTGTTTATTTTTGCTTTTATTTCCAATATTCTTGGAGGTGGGTCATAGAGGACCCTGCTGTGATGTATGTTGGAGAGTGTTTTGCCTATGTTCTCCTCTAAGAGTTTTATAGTTTCTGGTCTTACATTTAGATCTTTAATGCATTTTGAGTTTATTTTTGTGTATGGTGTTATAAAGTGTTCTAGTTTCATTCTTTTACAAGTGGTTGACCAGATTTCCCAGCACCACTTGTTAAAGAGATTGTCTTTTTTTCCATTGTATATTCTTGCCTCCTTTGTCAAAGATAAGGTGTCCATAGGTGCACGGGTTTATCTCTTGGCTTTCTATTTTGTTCCATTGATCTATATTTCTGTCTTTGTGCCAGTACCATACTGTCTTGATGACTGTGGCTTTGTAGTAGAGCCTAAAGTCAGGCAGGTAGATCCCTCCAGTTCCATTCTTCTTTCTCAAGACTGCTTTGGCTATTCGTGGTTTTCTGTATTTCCATACAAATTGTGAAATTATTTGT
>NW_011495081.1:5593269-5593973 GCF_000754665.1 Bison bison bison | reverse complement strand
GTGTGTTGATTTTATATCCTGAAACTTTACTATATTCATTGATTAGCTCTAGTAATTTTCTGGTGGAGTCTTTAGGGTTTTCTATGTAGAGGATCATGTCATCTGCAAACAGTGAGGGTTTTACTTCTTCTTTTCCATTTTGGATTCCTTTTATTTCTTTTTCTGCTCTGATTGCTGTGGCCAAAACTTCCAAAACTATGTTGAATAGTAATCGTGAAAGTGGGCACCCTTGTCTTGTTCCTGACTTTAGGGGAAATGCTTTCAATTTTTCACCATTGAGGATAATGTTTGCTGTGGGTTTGCCATATATAGCTTTTATTATGTTGAGGTATGTTCCTTCTATTCCTGCTTTCTAGAGAGTTTTTTTATCATAAATGGATATTGAATTTTGTCAAAGGCTTTCTCTGCATCTATTGAGATAATCATATGGCTTTTATTTTTCAATTTGTTAATGTGATATATTACATTGATTGATTAGCAGATATTGAAGAATCCTTGCATCCCTGGGATAAAGCCCACTTGGTCATGGTGTATGATCTTTTTAATGTGTTGTTGGATTCTGATTGCTAGAATTTTGTTAAGAATTTTTGCATCTATGTTCATCAGTGATATTGGCCTGTAATTTTCTTTTTTTGTGGCATCTTTGTCAGGTTTTGGTATTAGGGTGATGGTGGCCTCATAGAATGAGTTTGGAAGTTTACCTT
>NW_011495081.1:5581315-5592718 GCF_000754665.1 Bison bison bison | reverse complement strand
GGGCTAATGGTTTGTCAATTTTATTTATCTTTTCAAAGAACCAGCTTTTGGCTTTGTTGATTTTTGCTATGGTCTCTTTTGTTTCTTTTGCATTTATTTCTGCCCTAATTTTTACGATTTCTTTCCTTCTACTAACCCTGGGCTTCTTCATTTCTTCCTTTTCTAGTTGCTTTAGGTGTAGAGTTAGATTATTTATTTGACTTTTTTCTTGTTTCTTGAGGTATGCCTGTGTTGCTATGAACTTTCCCCTTAGCACTGCTTTTACAGTGTCCCACAGGTTTTGGGCTGTTGTATTTTCATTTTCATTCATTTCTATGCATATTTTGATTTCTTTTTTGATTTCTTCTGTGATTTGTTGGTTATTCAGCAGCATGTTGGTCAGCCTCCATATGTTGGAATATTTAATAGTTTTTCTCCTGTAATTGAGATCTGATCTTACTGCATTGTGGTCAGAAAAGATGCTTGGAATGATTTCATTTTTTTTGAATTTACCAAGGCTAGATTTATGGCCCAGGATGTGATCTATCCTGGAGAAGGTTCCGTGTGTACTTGAGAAAAAGGTGAAGTTAATTGTTTTGGGGTGAAATGTCCTATAGATATCAATTAGGTCTAACTGGTCTATTGTATCATTTAAAGTTTGTGTTTCCTTGTTAATTTTCTGTTTAGTTGATCTATCCATAGGTGTGAGTGGGGTATTAAAGTCTCCCACTATTACTGTGTTATTGTTAATTTCCCCTTTCATACCTGTTAGCATTTGTCTTACATATTGCGGTGCTCCTATGTTGGGTGCATATATATTTATAATTGTTATATCTTCTTCTTGGATTGATCCTTTGATCATTATGTAGTGTCCTTCTTTGTCTCTTTTCACAGCCTTTGTTTTAAAGTCTATTTTATCTGATATGAGTATTGCTACTCCTGCTTTCTTTTGGTCTCTATTTGAGTGGAATATCTTTTTCCAGCCCTTCACTTTAAGTCCGTATGTGTCCCCTGTTTTGAGGTGGGTCTCTTGTAGACAACATATGTAGGGGTCTTGTTTTTGTATCCATTCAGCCAGTCTTTGTCTTTTGGTTGGGGCATTCAACCCATTTATGTTTAAGGTAATTATTGATAAGTATGGTCCCGTTGCCATTTACTTTATTGTTTTGGGTTTGAGTTTATACACCGTTTTTGAGTTTCCTGTCTAGAGAATATCCTTCAGCATTTGTTGGAGAGCTGGTTTGGTGGTGCTGAATTCTCTCAGCTTTTGTATGTCTGTAAAGCTTTTGATTTCTCCTTCATATTTGAATGAGATCCTTGCTGGGTACAGTAATCTGGGTTGTAGGTTATTTTCTTTCATCACTTTAAGTATGTCTTGCCATTCCCTCCTGGCCTGAAGAGTTTCTATTGAAAGATCAGCTGTTATCCTTATGGGAATCCCCTTGTGTGTTATTTGTTGTTTTTCACTTGCTGCTTTTAATATTTGTTCTTTGTGTTTGATCTTTGTTAATTTGATTAATATGTGTCTTGGGGTGTTTCGCCTTGGGTTTATCCTGTTTGGGACTCTCTGGGTTTCTTGGACTTGGGTGATTATTTCCTTCCCCATTTTAGGAAGTTTTCAACTAATATCTCCTCAAGTATTTTCTCATGGTCTTTCTTTTTGTCTTCTTCTTCTGGGATCCCTATGATTTGAATGTTGGGGCATTAAACACTGTCCTGGAGGTCTCTGAGATTGTCCTCATTTCTTTTAATTCGTTTTTCTTTTTTCCTCTCTGAGTCATTTATTTCTACCATTCTATCCTCTACTTCACTAATCCTATCTTCTGCCTCTGTTATTCTACTATTTGTTGCCTCCAGAGTGTTTTTTATCTCATTTATTGCATTATTCATTATATATTGACTTTTTTTTATTTCTTCTAGGTCCTTGTTAAACCTTTCTTGCATCTTCCCAATCCTTATCTCCAGGCTATTTATCTGTGATTCCATTTTGATTTCAAGGTTTTGGATCATTTTCACTATCATTATTCAGAATTCTTTATCAGGTTGATTCCCTATCTCTTCCTCTTTTGTTTGGTTTGGTGGGCATTTATCCTGTTCCTTTACCTGCTGGGTATTCCTCTGTCTCTTCATCTTGTTTAAATTGCTGAGTTTGGGGTGTCCTTTCTGTATTCTGGCAGTTTGTGGAGTTCTCTTTATTGTGGAGTTTCCTCACTGTGGGTGGGGTTGTACGGGCAGCTTGTCAAGGTTTCTTGTTTAGGGAAGCTTGTGTCGGTGTTCTGGTGGGTGAGCTGGATTTCTTCTCTCTGGAGTGCAATGAAGTGTCCAGTAATGTGTTATGAGATATCAATGGGTTTGGAGTAACTTTGGGCAGCCTGTATATTGAAGCTCAGGGCTGTGTTCCTTTGTTGCTGGAGAATTTGCATGGTATGTCTTGCTCTGGAACTTGTTGGCCCTTGGGTGGTGCTTGGGTGGTGGTGCTTTCAGTGTAGGTATGGAGGCATTTGATGAGCTCCTGTCGATTAATGTTCCCTGGAGTCAGTTCTCTGGTGTTCTCAGGATTTGGACTTAAGCCTCCTGCTTCTGGTTTTCTGTCTTATTTTTACAGTAGTCTCAAGACTTCTCTTTCTATACAGCACTGTTGATAAAACACCTAGGTTAAAGATGAAAAGTTTTTCCACAGTGAGGGACACCCAGAGAAGTTCACAGAGTTACATGGAGAAGAGAAGAGGGAGGAGGGAGTTAGAGGTGACCTGAATGAGATGAGGTGGAATCAAAAGAGGAGAGAGCAAGCTAGCCAGTAATCACTACCTTATGTGCGCTCCACAGTCTGGGCCGCTCAGAGATGTTCACAGAGTTATACAGAGAAGAGAAGAAGGAGGAAGGAGACAGAGGTGGTCAGGAGGATAAAATCAAAAGGAGAGAGACAGATCCAGCCAGTAATCAGTTCCCTAAGTGTTCTCTACCATCTGGAACACACAGAGATTCACAGAGTTGGGTAGAGAAGAGAAAGGGGAGGGAGGAGACAGAGGTGACCTGGTGGAGAAAAAGGAGAGTCCAAAGAGGGAGAGAGCAGTCAAGCCAGTGATCTCACTCCCAAGTAAAAATGGGTACTGAAGATTGGGTTCTTAAAGGTACAAAATTGATAACAAATACCAAAAAGCAAAGGTTAAAAATCTAGAGTAGAGGTTGGATTTTCAAAAATAACAATATTAAAGAAAAGAAGAAAAAAAAACAAAGTCACAAAAATTATAAAATATATATATATATATGATATATTAGGTTATAAAAATGAAAATTAAAGGAGTAATAGAGGACTTAAAAAAAAAAGAATGATCGTAAAAATAGTAAAAATATATCTAGGACTTTCTCTGGTGTTGTGGGCAGTGTGTGGTCAGTTCATTTTTGGATAGTTCCTTGGTCCAGCTTATATTTCTCAAGATCTATGGACCCCTTCCTATGTAGTTGGTACTAACTACAGGGTTTTAATCTATTGCGTCTGTCACTTCCAAGGCAGTTCCCTCTGTTTTAGCTTCTTCTGTTTGCTGGTCTCTTCAGTGTCTGATTTCCGCCCTGACACAAGGGGGACAGTGGTGGACACTTTTTTTAGGCTCACTTGTTCAGTCACGCTGTGGGGAGGGAGGGACACTGCAAACAAATAACACTGGCGTGTGCTCACAGTGGCTCAGCCACACTGGGCCTGCCCCCGCTCACGGCACATTTGCCCTCGCTGTCCACAACTGCTCAGGCTCTAGGTTGCTCTGCCGGGAACCGTCCAAGGCCAGCCCTGGGCTGCATGCACCTCCCAGGTCTAAGCCGTTCAGGTTCAGGCACTCGGGTAGTCCTCAGAGGTGCAGACTCGGTTCGGCCTGCGTTTTGTGCCCTTCCCAGGTCTGAGCAGCTCAGGTGATGAGGTGTTTGGCAAGCGTGGTCGCTGTGACTTATCGCCTCCCCCATCCCTGCCACTTGGTTTTCTGGCTGTACAACCGGCGCACCTTTACAGGCAGATGTCCAGAACCCCAAGTCTTAGTTAGCAAAGAAGCCTGCTTGCAGTTTGGTAGATAATGTCTCTCTGGGGCTGTGTTTGCCTCCTTCGGGCTCTGGCTGTCTGTCACCAGAGGGGGATGGTCTGCAGCGGGCTAGTTCTGTTCAGTCCTTTGTTCTGTGCGCAGGCTTGGCGGTGTCTTAGGTTAGGGCTTTGCGCGTGATAGCTTTGCACGTGTTTGCTAGCCCAATTTAGTTCGCTCAGATTGCCCTCAGAGCATTCAGGCCCGGTCCTTACTCTAAGCAATGCAGCCCGCGCCTCCCTGCCCAGCCTTCCACTTGCTAGTGGCGGATACAGGCATCTGTGCTGCTTCTCTGCTGGGGGAGTTACCAGTGGGCTCGTAATCTGTGGATTTTAATTATTTATTTATTTTTCCTCCCTGTTACGTTGCCCTCTCTGCTTGCAAGGCTTGCCACAGAGTCAGCAGTGAGAGTGTTTCCTGGTGTTTGGAAACTTCTCTCTTTTTAAAAGACTCCCTTCCTGGGACAGAGCTCCGTCCCTACCTCTTTTGTCTCTTTTTTTGTCTTTTATATTTTTTCCTACCTCCTTTTGAAGACAATGGGCTGCTTTTCTGGGTGCCTGATGTCCTCTGCGGGCATTCAGAACTTGTTTTGTGGAATTTACTCAGCATTTAAATGTTCTTTTGATGAATTTGTGGGGGAGAAAGTGGTCTCCCCGTCCTATTCCTCCACCATCTTAGGACCGCCTCCACAGGCGGATTCTTTACCATCTGAGCCACAGGGGAAGACCTCTAGGTGAAGAGAATTTGCTGTTTCCAGTTGGAGAGATATTGAGCACAGGTCTTAGCAGCATACTGTCCTCTGTTAATTCCAGAATCAGTTCATATCAGTAGCCTGGCCAAACTGTTTCCATGGAGTGTGAATGAGCTGCCCTTTTTTGGAGCACTGTCTCTAGCCCAGTTACCTCTGAGTCACTTTGTGCAAAGGCCAGGACTTTTGTGGTTATGAACAACTTTATCCCATCTATAGCATGAGCTTTGCCGACTGTTAGATGATATATCAATCAATCAATCAGTGCATTTTCCATTTATGACTGTAAGCCATAGCTCTAGTAAAACTTATTTCCCCCCTTTTCTCTTCATCTTGATAAAACAGTGAATTGGAATGAATCAGTTCAGTTCAGTTCAGTCGCTCAGTTGTGTCCAACTCTTTGTGACCCCATGAACGCACACCAGGCCTCCCTGTCCGTCACCAACTCCCGGAGTCCACCCAAACCCATGTCCATTGAGTCAGTGATGCTATCCAACCATCTCATCCTCTGTTGTCCCCTTCTCTACGTGCCCTCAATCTTTCCCAGCATCAGGGACTTTTCAGATGAGTCAGCTCTTTGCATCAGGTGGCCAAAGTATTGGAGTTTCAACTTCAACATCAGTCCTACCAATGAACACCCAGGACTGATCTCCTTTAGAATGGACTGATTGGATCTCCTTGCAGTCCAAAGGACTCTCAAGAGTATTCTCCAACACCACAGTTCAAAAGCATCAGTTCTTCGGCGCTCAGCTTTCTTTATAGTCCAACTGTCACATCCATACGTGACCACTGGAAAAACCATAGCTTTGACTAGACGGACCTTTGTTGACAAAGTAATGTCTTTGGTTTTCAATATGCTATCTAGGTTGGTCATAACTTTCCTTCCAAGGAGTAAGTGTCTTTTAATTTCATGGCTGCAGTCACCATCTGCAGTGATTTTGGAGCCCAGAAAAGTAAAGTCTGACACTGTTTCCATTGTATCCCCATCTATTTCCCATGAAGTGATAGGACCGGAATGAATATCTTTCTACTTTTCTCTGTTTGATGATTTGCATTACTGTTGAATGCAGATATGAGCCCAGGGCTCAAATTCAAGAACCACACATAATATATTGGAGTCATCATCATCTTCTAGAGCTTCTAGGTGTTCAACTAGGAGCTGTAGACAGGGAATGATTCATAAATCCTCTGGTGCATTTTTTTCTTACTGTGTGTGGTTGCCTTCACTTCTTCACTGAGCTTCTCCTCCTCCTCATATCTCTCACTGATAATTTAAAAGCAGCAGCTTTTGGTTACGTCTTAATATTAGACGATCATTTTTTAAAAGGACACACTCAACATTCCGCATTGCCTCAGTTCCATCTTTGCATAATACAGTACCAAGTTCAAAGAGATGTATAAGACAGAAGACTGAGAACAGTCTAGGTTTCGAAGTCCACCCCTGCCATGGGAAAGTTCCTTGTTTAAAAAAAAAAATTGAAAACACAACATTAGAAGAATTTTAGAAAAAAGTCATATCACCTGTATTCACATTATTCCTTATGTGACCCATGCATATCTTTTCCATACGCACTCATATGTAGTCAGCACCACAGTGTGTACTTTTTTTGTATTCTGGTACTTTTTCTTTCCATCACATCTTAACACCTTTTAGGGTGATGAGATTTCTTATTGTCTTTACCTTAAGTGGCCACACTCAGTATGTGGCATAATTTATGAAGCCCTTCAGGTAACAAGCTTTTGGAGCAATTGCTTACTATTCCAAACCTTCTTTACCCCATATCCCCTGTCACTGCCATCACCTTCAGGCCCTATAAGAACATCTGCTACAGCCATGGCTCAGTGACTTCTGCCTTTCCAGTTCTGTTCTTTCACTGCAACTCCTCCTCCTCTTCATCCCCATGGAGATGCTGTCAGAAATGTTAGCATTTCCCTGGGAGAGCAGGAAAGAAAGAATTGATAGGAAAGGGTATTAGCAAATCTGTAGGGGATGGTGGGTGGAAAAGCTAGTAGAAAAGTGGATGATCTGACTGGGAATTGATGAGTCGAGTGTGGGATGTGTGAGTAGGTGGGAGAAAACACAGGGATTCAGCGAAAGATGGGTACAGGGAAGTCCTTTCACTGAAATTAGTGCTTTTCACACACAGCTGGTCAATGATGATCTGTGGTTAGTGTTCCATTTACTGCCAGTAGAGGTAGATCCAGTTTCTATAAAATTTGGGGAAGAGGAGCTTCTTTAAAATTAGGCCTGAAAGTGGGTATTTATTTAGGTTGAGAAAATAAATCACAACAGGTTAATAGAGACTTGGAGATTCAGATCCTTTTTTCTGAGATGTTTTAAGGCAGCTTATCAGACATTCTTACATAGAAATATTCCTTGATTACTCTCTGGCTTCTCCACCCCATATATTGATGCTCTGTAGCTCCCAGCACTCAGAGCTGGAGCAAGATACGGGTCCTGAAGCTTAATCTTCACTAACTTCACATGAATCCACTCTAGCTATGAGCAAGCAAAATATGGTGGAATTTAGTAACCTGGATAAGAACAAGAATCAGAGGTCTGTGATTTGGAGGGTTTTTTTTTAGCATTTGTATTTTTATATTGCTTGGTTATCATATTCCCTAGCATAAAAATTTAGGTTTTTAAAAAGAGATAATTCAGATATTTACTTTTAAAAAATGACTTTGTCCAGCACCTTGTTCATCTTCTAGGTGAAAGTGAAAGTATTAGTAGCTCAGTTGTGTCCTATTCTTTGTGACCTCATGGACTGTAGCCCACCAGTCTTCTCTGTCCATGGGATTCCAAGGCAAGAATACTGGAGTGGGTTGCCATTTCCTTCTCCAGGAGATCTTCCCAACCCAGGGATCAAACTCAGGTCTCCTGCATTGCAGGTAGATTCTTTATTGTCTGAGCCACCACAGAAGCCTCCTCTAGGTAGTATGTATATAACAATTTTTATTCTTCCAATTACAGATATGAGAAAATTTTAAATGAATCGTCCTGTAAATCCATACATTATTAAATACATATGTCTACAAGGCATTGTGCTAGGTACAGTGGGAAGAGGCAGAGAGACCTGGAACACCTTCTGAGCTCAAGTCTATGATTATTTAATTGGAACAATATGACACCTTTTATCATCTTTGACAAAGATGATAAAATTAATGTGTAGGTCTGCTCAGTTTTTTACTCCAGTTTCATTTTAACTTACAGGTTAGTTTATATTTAGAAAGTGGGTTACTTTAACCAATAACAAAAAAGATGCTAATTTTGATCCTTAATACCTTCCAGGCCTTTCTTATATTTTGGAGACTTGATTTTGCTCTATCAAAGGCACAATGGCACCCGGAAACGTTTGAGATTTGTACTCTGTTTTGTGGGCTTCCCAGGTGGTACTCACAGTAAAGAACCTGCCTGCCAATGCAGGAGACAAAAGAGATGCAGTTCAATCCCTGGGTGGGGAAGATGGAGGAGGAAATGGCAACCAATTTCAATACTCTTGCCTGGAGAATCCCATGGACAGAAGAGCCTACAGTCCATAGGGTCACAAAGAGTCAAACATGACTGAAGTGACTTAGCACACACAGCACACTCTGTTTTGTGATCATTTAAAAAACAGAAAGTTTTCTCACTGTATATATCCATATATAATCATATATAAAGCTTAGTAGAAAATTTATTTAAATATTTAAGAATCTGTGGAACAATTAAATGAGTAAAAGGAGATAACTGAAGTCAAGTGAGGAGGGTTTTTTTTGGTATGGTGTCATCACTGTTCTGTATCCATATTATGTCCTTATTCCTTGAACCTTGTGTTTCTGTTAAACCACTTATCCAATATATGTTTTTGAATTTCTGAGCTGCTCTGTTATTTCACCTACATTATTTGAGTAAACAGGGGGACAACAAATTTAGGATATGCTCTAAGTAGTAAAACATACCAACTTAAAAACTTCATTTTCAAAGGAATTGTGTCTAGAGTAGTATAACTGGAATATTCAATGTTATTGTTGTGACTTCAAGAACGTTTATAAAATGTTGGACAAGATGTGATGGAGATAATCAGTTTTCATATGTTGATTTCACCAAGAAGGCAAATATTGGACTACCCATTTTGAAGGCAAATAAACTTGAGACTCATGAATACCTACCAACATCTCATGAATAGCCATTTACAGTAGGCATTGAAATATCTCACCTTCTTTTCTTTCCACTGCTGTTTTCCTTCTTGCCTTATTTCTTTTTCTTTTTTTTTTTTGTGTGTGGCCTATTGCAGGAGGGGTGATACTACTATATTCACCCTAGCCTATTTCCTGACGGGCATCTGCAGCCAGGTTAAATCTCTCTGTGCAGGAAGATCCAATCTGCCCTTCCTAGACCCAATGAAGAGAAAAACTGAAAAACTGCATCTGTATCAAAATCTGGGAAGAGCAATTGGTTGGGCGGTACCTAAGCTCACATGCAGAGCTGTTGTAATAAGACAGGCTTTCCCTGTGCAGTCCTTGACAGCCTTGAAGGTGCCCAGAGAATTGCCAGGTGGGCAGTCAGCAGGGAAAGTCCACAGGCCAGAGCTGGATTACTGTCCCAGCAGTTACACAGACTAAATGCAACCGCTGAACCTTACTGCTGCAGGCGCACTCTCTCTCTCAGGGAGATTGTCCTTCTCCATAGCAGTTAATTTGTTTTTACCTCTCAATTAGCTTTTTCACAGTGTTTGAGATGCTCAAGTCACTGAGATTCACTTCCTACATATGCTCCCGTCCCCTAGATTACCCACTGACATCTATGTTAGCCCAACTCACCATGAATATTATCAAGCATCATCAGAAGGTAGAAATGAATGCAGCTTTTCTAATAGGTGCAAATGAAATGATGCATCTCTTCCTACTTAAGATTTTACCTACAGTTTTGATAGTTTTATGATAAAAATGAATTAAAAAAAATAAAAATGGATTTCTCTAGACAAATGACTTCTGCATAGGTTTTAGTTAGAGTATCTATTCCCATTAGGTGGAAAATTAGCTTTACAGGCATATTTTTGATATATAAAAAAGAAACCATATAGCATTAAAAAACATATACTCAACTAAAAGATGAGAATATGATGTCTGAGGCTGAGAATTTTAGAAGTCTGATGATGTGGCTCATATTTAATTGTATAATATTCATTATCTTAATAGAATAGAATTTGGGGGGATGTGACTATGCTTTTCTCATCAAAAAAGCCCCTATTTTCCTTGAGAAGAAATATATTGAGCCCAGGAACTTTTAAACAATCTTTACTTTCCAAAGTTTGGAATATGTCGTATTATACTCAGTTACTGACAGAACCCACAACCTGATATTTTAATCCAAATTAAATATAATTTTAGGCACTAAATAAATTTAAACAAAGTGAAATCTTTGTTCCATTTCACTGTGAAATATTCTTATTTATAAAGGTCTTATTGAAATTACTTGGCCTAAAACATGACAGACAAACACTTTTACCTTGTTTTAAATAATTTTGAACGTTTACCTATATTGAATTTAGTGAGAATTGTAATGGATACAGAGAGACAATATTTTGCAACTTGTTTTAGAAATTTTACCTTGTCAAAAATGGGGTTGGGGGAAAGCCCTTTAAAAAGAAATTATTACAAAACAGTGAAATGTGACTTTAAATGGCTAAAGGAAAAGACCACAGACCCACTGTGAAGCTGATGATGGCCATCCTGCCTGCCTCCTCATCCTTGGTCCCTTTCCATACCTACTCCCAACCCCAAATTCAGGCTATCAGGTACTACTCTTTCTTCAGGAAAAAGGCATACCACACTTTCTTCCAAGCTAAGATAGTTTTCAAACCTTTCCCCCACCCCCATCTTAAATCAAAGTTCTTTCTTGGAATGTGCTATGTAAAGCAGATAAAAGTAGGATCTCCTTCTTTGGAAGCCAGGATGGTGGCTCCCAAAGCCCCCACAGACTCACTCATCAGGTTTGATCTCCCACTTGGGACCACAACTCCCCACACTCACTCCCCTCTCCACCAGCCCTACCCCAGGCACTCTGAGGAATTCCAGAAAGCCAAGGCTGAAAATCATAGCCTCAAAAGTCAATAACCAATAAGGCTGAATATTATTTTCTCTTATAGAGCTGTGGTATTTTAATTGTGACAAAGAGCAACCCTCTAACTGGAATTTCAGGTAGTAATGGCAAGTTGAAACAAGTGGTATTTTGGGGTCAGAGTCTTTTGGCCCACCCCCAAAGCCCTACACCGTAGGTAGTCACCCACTTTTTATCTTCTCAATGGTGGGCTGTACTGTAACTGACAAAGGAAATCTAAAATAAGTTATTTGTAAAGTATAAATATATTAAAATAAGTTATATTTTAAAGTATATATTTTCTGAGCTTAAAAAAATGTTTGATTTTTGAACCAGGTACCATTTAGACTGAGGAAGGTTAACAATTATATAAAGTTATTTTCACATAAGTGCATTTTCATTTCCTAGGACAAATGTACTGGCTCCTTATCTATTAAATACTACTTAATGATATCTCTGTTAGGTATTAAAACACATTTTCCTATATGCAGTATAAACATGCTAATTCATTATTAATTTTTCATTGCCTG
>NW_011495081.1:5573660-5580087 GCF_000754665.1 Bison bison bison | reverse complement strand
AGGGATTGGGGGCAAGAGGAGAAGGGGACAACAGAGGATGAGATGGCTGGATGGTATCACCAACTTGATGGACATGAGTTTGAGTGAACTCCGGGAGTTGGTGATGGACAGGGAGGCCTGGTGTGCTGCGATTCATGGGGTTGCAAAGAGTCAGACATGACTGAGCGACTGAACTGCACTGAACTGAACAGTTGATTGATAACATGCATTTGAGAAAATGTGGATATTCTAAAAACTATTATACAAATATATAAAAATAAAAAAGGTAACAGCACATTTATTTGATTTAATGTACATATAATGTTAATTCACTTAGAGTTAATTTCCTATCTCTAAAGATGACTTTGAATTCTGATTGGATAAAGATTTTTTTCATGGATAATTAGCTTCTCACATAAGAAAAATATTTCATTTTAATTTTCATGTTCTTTGATTTAGGTTAAAAACTTGTACTATAAAATGTTGTTGTGATTTTTTAGCTGATAAATCAGTTGTGTCTGCAACTTTGTAATCCCATGGGCTATAGCCTGCCAGGCTCCTCTGTCCTCCACTAACTCCTGGTGTTTCCTCAGATTCATGATGATTGAGTTAGTGATGCTTATTTTAAAATAGCTTTAAATTTTTTAATATTAAGATTCATATTATTAGATATCTAATCTTAGATATAATGGCAAATGTTGATGTTTGTAATTTAAAACAACATGGGGCATTATGCTATGTGAAATACGTCAGACAGAGAAGGATAAACACTGTGTATCACTTCTATGTGGAGTGTAAGAAAGTCAAACTTGTAGGAGCAGGGACTAGAATGGTGGATACTAGGGGCTGAAGTAGGGGGTGGGGGGTGAGGAGATATTGATCAAAGGGCATGAACTTTCAGTCAGAGGATGAATAAATTCTGGGGATCTAATGTTGAGCCTTGTGATCTAGTTACTAATATGTATTATTTGTGTGTGTGTGTGTTAGTCACTCAGTCCGAGTCTGCAAATCCATGGACTATAGCCTGCCAGGATCCTTTGTCCATGGAGTTCTCCAGGCAAGCACGGTAGAGTGGGTTGTCATTCCCTTCTCCAGGGGATCTTCCCGACCCAGGGATCGAACCCTGGTCTCCTGCATTGCAGGCAGATTCTTTACCCTCTGAGCCATGGGAAGCCCAGTCTGTGTTATTTACCTGAGAGTTTTAAAGTGAGTAGATCTTAAATGTTCTCACCACACACACACACACACACAACACAAACACACACACACAAACACACACAATGGTAACTATGTGATGTGCTGGAGGTATTAACTTACCCTTGTAATCATTTTGAACTGTGGTGTTGGAGAAGACTCTTGAGAATCCCTTGGACTGCAAGGAGATCCAACCAGTCCATCCTAAAGGAGATCAGTCCTGGGTGTTCATTGGAAGGACTGATGCTGAAACTCCAATACTTTGGCCACCTCATGCAAAGAGTTGACTCGTTGGAAAAGACCCTGATGCTGGGAGAGATTGGGCGCAGGAGAAGAAGGGGATAACAGAGGATGAGATGGCTGGATGACATCACTGACTTGACGGACATGAGTTTGGGTAAACTCCGGGAGTTGGTGATGGACAGAGAGGCCTGGCGTGCTGAGATTCATGGGGTCGCAAAGAGTTGGACACAACTGAGCGACTGAATTGAACTGAACTGAAGCATATCAAATCAACATGTTATGCACAAACTTAAACATGTTATATGATAATTATCTCTCAGTAAAGCTGGGAAGAAATCAACTAGAGAGAGATCTAAAGATCTCCTTGCCCCTTGTGAGTAGATTTGCCCAAGGCATGTCACTTAAGGTCTCTGAGACTCACCAGTAAAATCTGGTTGCTTTCAGTATTGAGCTATTTAAAAGTATGTGTACTCCACACTCTGGATTTTTGTGTTTGTGTGTAGTGGATGTCATGCCAGGCTACCTGGTTTCCCTCTTCACATCTAAGATACACATCCTTCACCTCCAATTGCCACACCTACATTTTTCTTGGACAGTTGCCCTCCCTGTAAGGTTGCTGTTTCTTTGAAGATTAGGCATCCTAATCTAATCCTCTGAGGGCAGTCTGCATCCAATATTTGATTGATGGGCTGTGCAAAGCCTTACTCCCTGGCCTCAATGCTGAATAACTCCGAAGGGCCATCCTAGCTCTAGAGCTTCCACCAGAGGCCTCTGTTGAAACTGCATCACAGTTTGCCTTCTCCCCCTACCTACTCCGGAGAAGGAAATGGCAACCCACTCCAGTACTCTTGCCTGGAGAATCCCATGGACAGAGGAGCCTGGTGGGCTACAGTCCATGGGGTTGCAGAGATGGACACGACTGAGCGACTGACACATCTACCTACTCCTGTTCCCTGTTGCACCTGAGGAAGCTCTGCAGGAAACTTCATGCAGGTAAAACTTGGTCTCAGAGTCTGTTTCCAGGGGACCCCAACCCAAGTCAACATGTAAATTAATATTTTTCCCATCTGTTTAATTATTTCACCTGAAATATGCCAAATAGTGTTATGGGGCTATTTTACATTCCCTTGCTTTTCACCAGACCTCTAGTAGTAGATCATGTTACTGCACAGCCTCTGAACTTTAGGCAGTACACAGAGGTGACATTTTCCTATGATCGCCTCTTGACAGCATTGCATCCTGAGGCAATTTAAAGCTTAGGTGTTTGGCCTTCCACTCAAGCCCAGAAGAGCTTCCTAGGTGGTCTGCCCAGCAGTTATGGAGTTTGGGCACCTTCTGTTCCCTCCACAGCTAACTCTTAACCAGACGTATAGCGCTAAAGGTCAATAAAGGCACCGAAATAGGCCTTATACAAGTCTTTAAATAGATGTCATAAATGATTCCAGGTAAAGTCAAAGAACCACGTCAGCTTAACCTTCCTGTTCAAGTTATCTTCCCCCCATATAGTTTATGGTTTGGTCATGCCTCTATAAAATCTTCACAATAAATATTGTTCTTCTGATAGTTTGTTTTGTGCCTTCACAAATATTGCATATGAAGTTATACTTAAGTTGATTTATGTACACCCATAAATATAGACATCGTACTTTAGAAATATTAGCCTAGCTACAAGTTTTATTTCCCAACCCCACTAATAAACAAATTACTCTGGAATGAACAACAGAAACAGACCATTTATAGCCACGTCCATTATTAACACTCTGGTTTGAGCTGCCATCATTCACCCTTCGGATTATCTTTACTCCCTACTTTCTACTCTCCACCCAGCAGCCACAATGCTCCTTTTAAGTCAGATCCTATTACCACTCTGTTCCAATCCCTCCAAAGATCCCCTGTTTTGCTGCCCACCCTTAACCCTCTAATTTCATGTTACTTACTCTCTCTCTCTCACTCTGCTTCCAACACACACATCTTCTTGTGGTTTCTGGAACACTGGGCAGGTTCCTGTCTTAGTTTCTTTGCTCTAGCCTCTCCTTCTGCCTCTGTGCTCTTCTACCAGCTGTCTGCTTGGACAACTGCCTCACCTCCAAGTCTGTACTCAGGTATTTCCTATCTTGAAGGCTAGTTCTGATTGCCTGCTTCTTATGGCGACCATACCTTCTCTTTGACCCTGGGCGTTATATCCCTTCCCTGGGGATTTTTTTCTTCTTTGCATGGCACTTATCACTTTCTGGGCTTCCCTGGTGGCTCAGATGGTAAAGAATCTGCCTGCAATGCAGGAGACCCAGGTTCGATGCCTGGGTTGGAAAGACCTGCTAGAGAAGGGAATGGCCACCCATTCCAGTATTCTTGCCTAGAGAACCTTATGGACAGAGGGACCTGGAGGGCTACAGTCCATGCGGTCTCAGAGAGTTGGACATGACTGAGTGACTAGCACTTTCTCTTTTCACTACCACCTTCTAAACCCCTCCTGAGATACATTTACCATGATGCCAATGAAACCTGAGCTTCAAGGCCCCTTTCCTAGGCCCCTTCCAAAACCCTGGGAGAAGCCCTAGCAATGGACACGTTTCTCTACAATTTGCAAATATATGTTAACTACAACTGACTGAGACTGTTGTCTGTTTCCACTCTGACTTCGTCTCTGTCACATTTTCCTTTGTACCAGGTGGAGCTGAAGTGGCTGCAGGCATTTTTGAGGTCTGGCTAAGGGGAAACTGAATTGAGGAAACATTTAGTTTGAGCATGTGCTGTGCTTAGCCACTCAGTTGTGTCCCACTTTTTGTGACCTCACAGACTGTAGCCTGCCAGGCTCCTCTGTCCATGGGGATTCTCCAGGAAAGAATACTGGAGTGGGTTGCCATGCGCTCTTCCAGGAGATCTTCCCAACCCAGGGATCAAACCCAGGTCTTCCGCACTGCAGGCAGATTCTTTACCATCTGAGCCACCAGGGCATAGTGAGATGTAATTAATGGTTTGCAGTCACTTCCCGTACTGTTCAGGTAGTGCTAAGCCACTACCTGAGAGAAGAGCTTCTAGGAAGATGGCTACTGCCTGCTGGCCATAGAGTGTCCTGCTTTTTGACTGTAAACTAGAGTGCCTGTCACCAGAGTATATGGGTGGTGGAGGAAAAACATGGTGTGAAATTAACAAAGCCAAGAAATTTGTAGAAAAGCCTTCCTCATTTTACAACTCGTATTGTAAAGCAAGCTAATCAAGTTTTTCCCAATTTGACATCAATCCTAAAAGTTTTTATGAAATGGTCAACCAAGCTGTGACATCTATAGACATTTTTCTAATCAATAATGATTTTTTTGATTAACCATGTAAGAGCGAAGGTGGAATTATCTTCCTAGTCTCCTTACAGAGAATGTTAGAAGATTATCATATGAAGAGGTGATAGAAGACAATTCAGCCAAAAAACATGCATTGGATAATAAATTAATGAAAATACTTAGTAACTTTTTCTGGATTTTGTCCTTTTTTTTTTTTGCTATGCATGAGCTTTTTAATATGTGTAAATTGTGATTTCTCATTTGAAATGAATATTTTATATCTAGGTTTGCATTTGTAATTTTACATTCATTTTGTTAAAGAAGGTCCACCAAGATGTATAAACTTCAGGCCTCACAAGACCTGATGTTTCCTGACCGTGCTGAATGATTTACTAACTTGTTCTGTCAAGAATCTTAGTTTGCTGGTGTTTCTTCAGCACCTGAGCAGTGATTGGCACATAGTAGTCACTCAATAAATACTTTTTGAATGAATGAATTAACAACATTACAGTGAGACATTAACATTAACCTAATTTAATTCTGCTGAAGAAAAGTTCATGTTGACATGAAAGAAAGTCATTCATGGAACACTCCTCCTTGAAACTCTGTGCAACTAAGGGCCTAGAAGTAAATTTCAGCTTGGGGAATTTTTACTTTTATAGAAATTCAGAAACAAACAAACAAACACAGTATACGAATGACTAGTGGAGGACAGATTTCTTTCACTTAAGCGACTAAACTTTTGCTTCAGCACTAAAGCACCTCTTTTTTCTTTATGCCATCATAGGAATTTTAGAGGCCAGAGCTTTTTTATTTGAGAACACTTCTTTTTCTGGATGTAGAAGAAAAGGCTTATTAGCATTGGTGAAGGACGCAATAAGCTAATGAAGGTCTTAGGTGTCATCCAGGTCCTATTTGCTTTCTCAGTTTGATGGTTAGCCCTCACACAGCTATTTTCTAGAATATAATTTGCTGCACTCTGAGACCATGTGGGGCAAGTCTTAACAAAGAAACGTCAACAAATTGTCCAAACTGAGCTTTTGTCAACACTGACCTTGCAGAATGCATGCCACCTAGAATTGTGAGCATCACTGCTAAACGGCTCTGTTGTTTTAAGAGTTTTGTTCGATTAAGACCCTGAAGAAATTGTTGGGACAGTAAGATTCTCCTCCCACATTATTTCCCATAGGTTTGAAGGCAACAGTTGGGTTTTACATAGTTCCTGGCTAAAGTAGAGAGATTTCTTGCTCAGAACTGTATCTTTTCTCAGAAAAGAGGTTTAAAAAAAATCCCCTTTAGCAAAAGCTACTGTAGAGTGTGGAGTATCAGTGTGCCGAGGCTGACAGCTGCACCATCTCCAGTAGACCATCAGCACAAAGAAAGGCATGGGGTGGAGAGAACCCCTCCATTCTTGAGCATTATTTCTCTTTTTCTATATAAAATTTTTTTTTTTTTTGCCTAGAGCCTGAGGAAGTGTTATTGAAGCACATTATTTCCTAGATCAGGTTCAGTTCAGTTTAGTTGCTCAGTCGTGTCTGACTCTTTGCGACCCCATGAATCACAGCACGCCAGGCCTTCCTGTCCATCACCAACTCCTGGAGTTCACTCAAACTCATGTCCATTGAGTCGATGATGCCATCCAACAATCTCATCCTCTGTTGTCCCCTTCTCCTCCTGCCCCCAATCCCTCCCAGCATCAGAGTCTTTTCCAATGAGTCAACTCTTCGCATGAGGTG
>NW_011495081.1:5542822-5573560 GCF_000754665.1 Bison bison bison | reverse complement strand
TTCTTCACAGTCCAACTCTCACATCCATACATGACCACTGGAAAAACCATAGCCTTGACTAGACGGACCTTTGTTGGCAAAGTAATGTCTCTGCTTTTCAGTATGCTATCTAGGTTGGTCATAACTTTTCTTCCAAGGATTAAGCATTTTGAATTTCATGGCTGCAGTCACCATCTGCAGTGATTTTGGAGCCCCCAAAAATGAAGTCTGACACTGTTTCCACTGTTTCCCCATCTATTTCCCATGAAGTGATGGGACCGGATGCCATGATCTTCATTTTCTGAATGTTGAGCTTTAAGCCAACTTTTTCATTCTCCTCTTTCACTTTTATCAAGAGGCTTTTTAGTTCCTCTTCACTTTCTGCCATAAGGGTGGTGTCATCTGCATATCTGAGGTTATTGATATCTCTCCCAGCAATCTTGATTCCAGCTTGTGCTTCTTCTAGCCCAGCATTTCTCATGATGTACTCTGCATAGAAGTTAAATAAGCAGGGTGACAGTATACAGCCTTGGCGTACTCCTTTTCCCATTTGGAACCAGTCTGTTGTTCCATGTCCAGTTCTAACTGTTGCTAGATCAGGTTAGGAGTAATTAACTCTGAAATTGTCTCAAAAGTGAAACAGATGGTTTTTCTTTATTTTTAAATAAGATACTCTCCCAAATTATCTTCTCTGGAGATAGCCCTAGAAATGAACAAAATGGCTACTCTGATGTGATAAATCTATCAGAAAGAGAATAAAAGAACTTCTCAGAAAAAAATACAGTAAAAAGCAAGGATTTAAATTATTCATCAAGTCTCTCCCGGCCTGCTTCCTTTCTTTCTTGGTGAATTGCACACCCCACATGGGTCCTCAGAGTGGTCAGAGGATGGTGTTCACTCTAGAGGGGCCTTCCTTTGGGACTGGTTTATTTGGATACTTTGACCAAAATGTTAGCTAGCATTTTCTTTTTCCAGCTGAGTGTTGCATAATGCAATGTTCTGAATTTTATCTCCGTTCTCAGCAACTTACTGCATATATGCACTTAAAATGGATGGCTCTCACTGTACCTTTATGCAATAAACTTGTCAGGTTGGATTTCCTTTCAGTGAGTCAAAAGATGAGCTGAACACTGATATATTTTAAATATAAATTAAGCATTCCTCATGCAATTTGTGGCTTTATGTTTTTTCAAAAGAATAAAATGAGCTAGTTAACTGGTTGCCAGCTGACCTTTCCCTGACGCTTGCCCCATGGAAGTATTCAGTGTAGTCAGTGATTCCTCCATTAATGTCAGTGTTTTCTTCTATTTTAAGATTGTGGGGAATGCCAGTCAGGTTAAGGACACTGAAACCAGAAGGAGAAACAAGGGCCTTCCTTTATACTGTTCTAGTCTTGTTGATTTTCATTGCCAGTTACTTGCATGTGGTCATACAGGCCGTCCTTGCTTTACACAGTTCCCATATGCATGACTTTCAGTCAACAATGTACTGTGCAAAGTCAGGACTGCTTGTGTTTATATATGTATTCATATGTATGTTTATGTGTGCATATATTTCTTTTTGATTCTGAATGTGCTTATGTTTCAGATATTTGAAAATGGTAAAGATACAGGAGAGATCTCTGTTTGTATCAGTAAAAAAGATCTGGAGCCTAATAGCCCAACTCAAGCTGGCTGCATGATGGAAAGAGTGAGTTTACTGACTTTCCATTGATGACTATGAGTGTCCTCTAAGTTACTTGTAGTTAATTTAGGCAATTACATCTTTACCGTTGTTTAGAAAAGATCAATGATTTGCTGGTCTGTAAAGATTCATAATTTCAAACTTAACTTGTGGATTCCAGAGGTTCTCAGCTTTAGTATAGTATTAACTCCTGGCCTCTTACTTAATAGCATCTCAATCTTCATTATGCTTTTATTTGAAAATCTGTCTATACTGGACTCTGGAATTGCCCTCTTGTCCACACATTGAAAAGAAGTGACATGATACCCAGTGAAGGGTGTGTTCTGGGTGGAGGGTATTTCCAAACCCTAGACCCTGGGCAGGTAACACACTGCCCTGGTCTTTGCCTGTGCTAATTTTGAGCAAGTCCAGATGGTTTATCTTAGGCATTCTTACCTTTGCCTGTTTTTCAGACAATTGGGATGTTTCTCAGGCAGAACCGACATGCTCAGGGTCCTTACTTTGTGTCTTTGTCTGGCATGAAAGGACACTGAATACCCTGTTGTTTACAAATTGGGGTTATTCGCCTGAGCGCTCAGCAGCGCTCTGGGCTCCGTTGCTTGACCTTTGCTCAGAAACTTGCTCCTTTTCCTCCCCTTCAGTTCAGCACTCTCAGTCCTACCTCTCCCTGGTGGTATCCATTACCTGCACTTCATAGTTAGTCACAAAAGTTAATCATCCGATCATTAGCTGAGCTCAGAAGAGATGGGAAGTGCTACCTTGATTGATTAGAGAGAGAGAAGGATAAAGAGTCTTGTCTTTTTTTATTAACCGTCACATCCCTGACTATAGAAATCACCATGATACAAAAGCCTTCCCAGAATTCTGTACTTATAATCCCTCTTTTTCAACATTAGAATAGTTCCCATTTTTATTTGTATAAAAAATTGAAGATGGCATTTATGTTAGATTACACAGGAAGATATTATTCTGTAGATAGCTTTTGTTGGCTAATGGCACACTGAAATTGATCTGTAATTTGCTTCTATATGCAAGACAACTTGGGGGGAAACCTTTATCTAGGGGCATAATAAAGTTCTCTGTGTGGGAGAGCCCTCGTGACACCCAAGGACAACTGTTCTCTTCATGCACACTTGCCTCAATCACTAGCCTAAGATGTTTCACACTCCTCTCAGGCCCCTGAACAAATTTTTATCCTATAAAGGCCTGGTGATGATAGCTTTAAAGATAAACGGGTGAAGATTATCACAATTTTTGGTCACTATAGCCCAGCCCTCACCAGTGACCTTGAGATGAAAGGCATTGAGGCCTTACCTCCTGTAGGCTGTCGAATGCTCATCTTTGAACACCTAAAATGCAGTGTGTTGCCAAGTTGAGAAAATAGAGATTGTAATGCAACTCCTGTGAAAGTGCATTTGTTAAGTGGTCAGGTGTTCATATCTCTTCTCCACGTCACACTCCTGTTCTATGTGTACTTCTCTCCTGGATCAGGCCTTAAATCTTTCATATCTTGCCCTGTAAAAAAAGATGATGCCTGTAAAGCAAAATCACTGGGATTTAAAAAATGATCCACATTACATGTTTTCTGAAATAACAGCAAAGCCACAAAAATTAAGCTCAAGGGCTGAGACCACACAGAAATAAATGTAAGGGCTTTATAAGTATAATCCATAGATTCCAAAACTTGTTTGTGGTTCCAGTGAAAAAAAAGCAAAACACAGATTTTTATTGTTCTAACGCTTTTACTTATTCTACTCATAAAGAGAATCAGTTCTGTTCAGTGGCTCAGTTGTGTCCAATTCTTTGTGACCCTGTGGACTGCAGCGTGCCAGGCTTCCCTGTCTATCACCAACTTCCGGAGCTTGCTCAAACTCATGTCTATTGAGTTGGTGATCATCACTATCTAACATCTCATCCTCTGCCACCCTCTTCTTCTTTTGCCTTCAGTCTCTCCCGGCAACAGGGTATTTTCCAGTGAGCAGAGAGGTGGTGGTGGTGGTTTAGTCGCTCAGTCATGTCCAACTCTTGTGACCCCATGTACTGCAGCCCACCAGGCTCCTCTGTCCATGGGATTTCCCAGTCAAGAATACTAGTGGGTTGCCATTTCCTTCTCCAGGGGGAGATAAGGTTATTTATCCCTAATTCACGCAAAATCTAGAGGCTTTCTATAGATATAGTTGCAGGTCAAAGAAAATATTTTATATTTGGTTAAGAGCTTATAACCAATTGGTGAGGAAAGAAGGGATATATGACAGGCTTTCAACTTTCTCTCCTTTTCTCTGGGCCTCTGCATTTAGCACATCCAAATATACCTTCAGTTCAATGGGAATTAATAGAAGGAGCAAAAAAGATAGCCTGACCAGCAGCCAGGCAAGAAAAGGCTACAACTACATCCGCATCCCTGCCGAGATTATAGAGTAACAAGAAATTGAGAGACACAAGAACTGACAAGGGAGAGAAAAAAAGGAAGCCTGTGACAGAAGGTTGGGGGGAGTAGAGTGATGGATAGTGTGGGGCGCAGCACGGAAGAGAGCAGAGGCCTAAACACTCAAACAAAGGTGACGGGTGATTTTGAAAAATATCTTTTAAAATTCCATGCCCAACACAGTTCAGCTGGATTTACTTTCATTTGAAATATGCCCTCAGTTAGAAATATCTTGATAATCCAGAGATCTCAAATGTAAGACAGAAGCAAACAGACAATGCTATTATTTAAAATATTAAACGATAGCATTTCATATTTCACACTTCAATTACATTATATTTACAACCTGAAAGCACTCATTATTGAAGCCCCTGGCAAGCTTCTGCAGAGCGCTTAATTGATACATCCAGGATGAGGTCTTCCAAATGAAGCAACATAGGCTAAAAGTTGTGTTTATTTTTGCTGTCCTGTCACTGGTGGATGGTTCCGCCGTTGGCTACCTGAGGTTAGCCGGGGACGGGAGACTGCTGACTGTAAAACTTGAACATCCTCTGGAAGGACCCAACAGAGTGTGCAGCTCGGACAAGGAAAGCATAACCCTTATCAGAGAGGACCGTTTCCGTGTGTAGAAGCTAAATGCTCTTTCTGTAGGACTGTCACATCTGCTTTCAGTCCCCGCGCCAAAGGGTCAGAGCTCAATCACAAGCCTGTGGCACCCCCTGCTGGTTAAAAGCCCATGCTCATTTTGTTACTTTACACTGAGCTAAACATCGCTGTGATTTCACACTTCTTTTAACATTCTATATGAATTTAATTACCATTTGTTTGGACTTCCTTTGTTACAGAGGAGAGACAGTTTATTACAGGTGTTCACGTTTTACCTTATTTCTTTTCCTTCTTCATCCCTCCCCACCCACCCCGACCCAACCAGTTACTTCTCAAGATTCATCAAAGACTTCAAGGTTCTTCCATCCACCCACCAGGCCTCAATTTTTCTTCAATCCGGCTTTTTGATGAGCACGGTCAAGAAATTAAGAATCTGCTTTCGCTGAAGAATGAGCAAAAAATTTGGGTCTCTTATGGTAAAGCATACAGGTAGGAGCAAGGTGTTTATTCTCTGTCTGTGTTCAATTTTTCTGTGGCAACCTAATGGAAAAGGAGAGTTGAGAAGCCAGGTAGCACCTTTTATGGGGGGAAAATTATTTTAATTTCCAATAAAATTCCAGGGCTTTTTTTTTTTTTTTTTTATGAGGCAGTATTGTTTGTGGGATATGACATCTCTCTCTCTCCCTCTCTGTCTCTGACTTTCTGTCTTAATGCCTTGTCATAGTTCTTGAAGTCTGCCTGTCAGCACAGCAAGTGGGATTTGTTCATGTCTGAGTAGTCACCTTAATGATAGCAGATGGAAACGCCACAGGGGGCCCAAGCCCATCACACTGTCGTTGTCGCACACTGCCCTGACCTGCTTCCACTCCTCTATTTTTTTGTCCCTTTTTAAAGGAGAAATGGATGGTAATTGAAAAGGATCTTAAGCAAGATTTATGAAGCTGTAGACAACATGATTCCCCACTATCTCTCTCTGTTTTCACAAATAAAGTCTTAACCTTTTAAGCACCAATGACAGGACAGCTAAAGATAAATTGGTAAAGCTTGTAAGCCCTATCCTATCAAAGTTATATTTCTCAAAAGCGCCTTGCATTATTCCACAATAATTACTGGTTATTACTGAGCATTGTGTAAATTTTTGTAGATTGGTAAATTCCTGCATAAAATTATCAGCGTTTCTGAGAAAAGAAAAAGGCTGCAGTCTACAGGCATTGATGAGCCGGGCTGTTGTGTGGAATATCTTGGAAATTTATGCATATTTTGACAGGGCACATCCAGATGAACTCTGAAACTGCTTGTCAGGAAACTTAAACACACTTTTTTGCCTACTTTTAATCTTTTTGTTTTGTTTTGTGTTCAGCTCTTTATCTGTAAAACAAAACAGGAGAAATAAGAGAAATAATTTTGCTTGTAGAATGTAATTGAGCATATATTAATTATAAAATAGCATAGAGAAAACTAGGAGCTGATTGGATTTACTATATATTCTAATAATCAAAGTCAAATCTGCTTAGAAATCCATGAGGGTTTTGGGAAACCTTGGTAGAATTAGTTATAGGTAGCATATTGCAAAATCTATTTCATCTCTCTCAGTGGAATAAAATTAAAATACTTAATAGTATCTATACTGTGTAATTTATAAAACTGAAAAATACCTGTAAGGAATGGCGCTTTTCCTATGTAGGCAGATTTCAAAACATAATTACATTGTGAGAATTATATTTACAATGATAAGAATAGTGATGAATTTTAAAGTGGCAAGAATTCTTGTATAATTTAGGAAGCTCTTCAAACTACAAGAAAAAGCTTTAATAAAATACGTCTCATAATTTCTACTCAAATGTCATTATTAAAGTGAAAGCAATGACTAATTTTGATGTTTTTAATGAGGTTTGCTATTATACAGTATTTTAATATGATCATACACTTGTTCTTGGTTAACTAGATTATATTTATGGAGTAACAAAAAATGCTAAGTATCTGAAATATTCTAAAATCAACTGAGAGTCATAGCTGGTAGAATTTATAAATGTGTAATTTGTATATCATTACTATTTTAATAGCATAATATATATGCATATATATTTGATTTTGAATCCAGTGTAAACCACTAGGGAACCATTATAGCATTTTGCTACTACTGAAACTTCCAAATTAATATCAGAAAAGTTATTTCCATCTAGTTTAAAATATATTGAGAAAATGCACAATATGTACTAAGAAAATGATATTCATTTTCAGGGAGTAATTCTAATGTGTCTAATACATGTTGATATACAAGGTCTGATTACTCATTTGCAGAAGATTTTGGCAATATCTGCTTCTCTTTTGAGTCCTTTAGTTGTTTTCTCTCTTTAGTTGTTTTTACTTGGTTTCTCTCTTTAGGCTCTTTAGTTGTTTTTATTGTGAAAAATGTCCAGTACACAGAACACTTGATACAATGAAGATTTATATATATCCTTTACCTAAGTTCATCAATTAAAGACTTTGCCGCATTTCTTTTGCCTCTTTTATATCTCCTTTCTCTCACTTTTGAACAGTTTGGGATTAACTCCAGTCACTAAAGTTTTACTCCTAAATGTTATAGGTCATATAACTAAAGAACAGAAAGTTCTTCTCTGTCCCTGTTATAATATCTAACACAGTCAACAATAATATAATATCATCCAACATGTAATCAAACTACCCAAAATATGCTTTAGAGCTTTTTTGTAATCCAGTATCCAGATAAGCGTCATCTGTTGCATTTAGTTATTTTCTTTAGTTCTCTTTAATCTAAAATATTCTCCTATCTTTTGTTTTATTTTTCATGATAATGGTTTTCTTTTTGAAGAGTTCAGACACTTTTCTTGTATAGTGCCTCACATTCTAGACTTGTCTGAGTGTTTTCTCATGATTATATTCAGTTTAAATATTTTTGGAAATACTACACAGGGGAGGTGAGAGAGCCCTGTGATTCTAAAGGTAAATAGCAGTGTTTGTCACTAATTTCAAAAACAAAATGGCTCACAATTGACATAGTTGCCATTCTTTTTACTTAAGATCTTTTCCCATGATTTTAATTTTTACATAATTAAATTAACCTAAAGTAATATACCTAATAGTATGTAATATGAAAAATCAAGTCAGCATAGCATTTACTGAGCTTACAAAACATAGCTGTTTGTAGCCAGATACGAAAGTTTAATTTAATTATAGGCTTCAAAGATTATTATGGGTATATTGCATTGTAGTTATACATGAAAAATGAACATTACAAGGCTGACAGTTGATTCTTTTTCTCAACTATATGCTTTGTTTTATTATTGAAATAATTTTTTTAAATGTGCAACATTTGAAACATTTATGTGTTGCAACTATCCTAGGCATATTATAAATCAAACTAAAATGTGCATGTCAGGTATCAGTATAAAATACCAACAATAGGGCTGTATAGTAGGAAATTCACTTATTTCTGGATGTTATTTGACATGGGAATGCATGTTTTATTGACTATCTATACTCAAAGTTTAGAGTTTGTATAATTTTACAGATATATTTGATTTTTGTTTTTCCATTTTCCAGATCTCCACTGAACCCTGTTTTGGGTTTGACTTTTGACCAGGTGACTGCATTCGCCAGAGGTGGCATTACAGTTGTATATAAAACCTTCTTGGACCCTAATGCCCTTCTGCTACCTGGATGTGACAAGTAAATTAACAAGTTCTTGATTAAGCAATTTGAATCGCCTAATTCAGTTTTCCCAGAGTGAGAGATTTAAACACTAAAAGATGTTACTTAAATCATCTTAAATAAACAATCATTTATTTTATTGACTTATTTCATGATATCATGAGCTGTTGAAGACTTGCCATTAAGTTCCCTGGAGTTTTAGAAAACACATGGGACAATGAGCAGAGTATAGTCTTCTGCTTTGCAAAGTTAATGATTTTATTTGAAATGTAAAAACTGTTTGCAGGGGATTTTTTTAGACTAACAATTTTAAATGGAATTATTAAAATAGTAAATAATGAGTTCTTTTACGTGAGTGTTCATATTTAAGCATCTCATTTGATGATGATAAATTAGAGATGAAAGCACTACCCTGGAGGCATAGTGCGCAGAAGAGCGGGAGTTAGATCCAGGCACTGGACCCGTATCTACTCGTGATTGTCCATGAGCAGACAGGTATCAGTTTCCTATGGGTTAATGATAAAACCCAGCAGTTACTGATTGTTGACCATAGGCCAGGCACGGTTCTATTAATAAATGAATTGGATGAGAGCATATTTAATCTGCAAAATAATTATTTTAATCCTGCTGCTGCTGCTGCTGCTGCTAAGTCGCTTCAGTCGTATCCAACTCTGTGTGACCCCATAGACGGCAGCCCACCAGGCTCCCCCGTCTCTGGGATTCTCCAGGCAAGAACACTGGAGTGGGTTGCCATTTCCTTCTCCAATGCATGAAAGTGAAAAGTGAAAGTGAAGTCGCTCAGTCATGTCCGACTCTATCGACCCCATGGACTGCAGCCTTCCAGGCTCCTCCGTCCGTGGGATTTTCCAGGCAAAAGTACTGGAGTGGGGTGCCATTGCTTATTAGGCTATTATTACTCCATTTTTATAGAGGCAGAAACTGAGGCCCAGAAGGGCATTTTCCCAGCCACACGACTTGTACATGATGTACGAGGATTCTAACCCAGGTTGTCTTTCTTAGGAACTGAGATAGATAACCACTACCTAGCACTGCCTAGTAGTACTTTCTATGATGATGGAATCAGAATTTGTGGCCATTGAGCACTTGAAATATGACTAGTGTGACTGAGAAACTGAATTTTAAATTTTGTTTAAATTAAACCAATTTTCATTTAAGTAGGCATATGTGGCTTGTGGCTACCATATTGAATACGGCAGCATGATGCTGACACTATGTTGGATTAGGTGACCTATCTATAAAGTCCCATCTAACTTGATATTTTGTAATTTAACCAGTTACAACTTTCTTTAATATAGTGGTGAAAAAGCTGAAATAGAGGACAGACCTAGAGAACCAAAAGCAGTCTGATGAGGTCAGTCAGTCGAGCTAATGTAAACCTATTGCTGCTGCTGCTGCTAAGTCACTTCAGCTGTGTCCGACTCTGTGCGACCCTATAGACGGCAGCCCACCGGGCTCCTCTGTCCCTGGGATTCTCCAGGCAAGAAAACTGGAGTGGGTTGCCATTTCCTTCTCCAACAACCTATTGCTAAGTATGTCTAAAAAGACAGACTCTTTGATCTTCTCTATCCCCCAATGGCTGCCTGCAGTTTCTAGACAAGATTATAATGTTCTGCCTTGTTTTCTTTCTCTTTATGGATAGAAAATAACTCAGCACTCTTTATTAAAAGCATTTTCATTTATGAGAAGATTTATTTCATGTGTGATAATCTTTCTCTAAGCTGTTAAATTTGCCTTTCCCTTTGGTTTTTAGCTATGAGTTTAATTTTTAATTTATGTATTGCTTCTTTATTTTACTTCTTCAAGTGCAATGAATACTGCTTTAATGAATGGATTTAAATTAAATCTGATTCCCTAAATATAAAAATGTGAAACTGCCTTTATTGAACATGAACTAGTTTGAAGATAATTTACTTAATTTTTGGATTCCATTTGAACTTTCTTTCTATACTCTGAAATGGATCATTTGAGATCTTAGTCATCATGCCCTTACTTATATTTCTCAGACTATTGAAAGAAAACTACCATCACCATTTCTAGAACTGCTTTTTGTTGAATAGCATGCTGTATGGTATATCTTAACATAGCAGTGTTGAGCCGCAACTTTCTTTAGGGTAAGAATGGACTCACTATTAAAATAAGTAATTTGGCTGAGTTAAGAATGAAGCCAGCCCCTCTAGTTTGTGATTCATCTATGTACTCTCTAGACTGTGCTGCCTTTTAAAAGGCTCTCTTAAAAATACCAAGCTAATATTCTGTATACAAACATTATAAATATAAAAGCATGCTTTATTATTATAGATCAGTATATTTACGATAACTTTAACAATGAAGATGATCTCCACTGTGAGTGATTCTGTAAGATTAAAAATTTTTTGTTTCTTTGTTATGTTAATAATTAACTAGGCATTGGGTCCCCCCAATATCATAAATAATAGCAAGGAAAAAATTTAAAGCCTTCCTTTTCCCAATTATAGCTACCAGGATACTTTATAAATTACTGTTTAGAAAGATTATAGACTATACATTGGTTTTTCTCTCACTAGAAGAGTAAGATGTATAAATTATCATACTAATAGATTAAAGAGTGCTAAAACTCATTTTATTCTAATAAGAACAATTACATATTTTGTTTTCTTAGTTGGGACATTTGTGATGGATTTCCAATTAACTTCAGTGGCACCAGTCAACAGGTACCTGATCAATTTGAAAAGGTGGACATGGAGAACAGTTTCCTACAGAACAAGGTCAGAATTATTTGTTGTTCTTGATAAGAATATTTTATGTATTGGACACTCAGTCAATACGTGGTGACTGGGTAGATATTTGTGAAATTTTGGAAAACTGTAAATTATTTTACAAATGTTAGGGGCAAGTATTATGCTCTGCGTGCATGCATGTGAAGTCGCTTCAGTCCTGTCTGAATCTTTGAGACCCCATGGACTGTAGCCCACCAGGCTCCTCTGTCCATGGGATTCTCCAGGCAAGATTACTGGAATGGGAGGCCATGCCCTCCTCCAGGGGATCTTCCCAACCCAGGGATTGAACCTGTGTCTCTTATGTTCTTCTGCATTGGCAGGCAGGTTCTTTATTTACCACTAGTGCCACCCCGTTACTTAAGCACTTTGAAACTGAACCAATATTGAGAAGGGTTAGAGGAAGGGGTAAGGTGGGAGTTTGACATCGACATGTATACACTGCTATATTTAAAATAAGTGACCAACAAAGACATACTGTATAGTACAGGGAACTCTGCTCAATGTTCTGTAATAACCTGAATGGGAAAAGAATTTGAAAAAGAACAGGAAGAAAAAAAAAAAACTGTACCAATATATATCATTTCTACCTAAGAAATATTCTACTTGTATTACATCATTTAAGTATAATTGTTCAGCATATTTTCTTTATACCAACTACATTAATAAGTTGCATTTGTTTAAGAAATTCTTTAAGATGGCTCATATTTTTATACTCTAGAATCTGATCTATATTTTCTATGGGTCAATGTATCTAAGTAGCACAAGTTCTTCAGAAAGCTGTACTTATAACACAATCCAGAAGGTCTCTTCATTAATTTACTTTAGAAATTTATCTTTCAGTAAAGAATTTTTTCTGCCTGTGAGCTATGAAACACATTTTATAATTATTTGTAATTAATTATTATTGATTACTCCTGTCTCTAAAGAAGGAGTAACTCTTTTCTTTTTCTCAGTTGGTTGAGTTACGTAGGGTTGTTCATTTCAGCTGCATACTGCTGCTGCTGCTAAGTCGCTCCAGTCGTGTCCGACTCTGTGCGACCCCATAGACGGCAGCCCAGCAGGCTCCCCCGTCCCTGGGATTCTCCAGGCAAGAACACTGGAGTAGGTTGCCATTTCCTTCTCCAATGCATGAAAGTGAAAAGTGAAAGTGAAGTTGCTCAGTCGTGTCCAACTCTTAGCGACCCCATGGACTGCAGCCTACCAGGCTCCTCCGCCCATGGGATTTTCCAGGCAAGAGTACTGGAGTGGGTTGCCATTGAATTCGTGAAATCAAAACCAAAAAGTACCCACAGAGACAGAGACGCTCAGAGAAAGCAGGGCTTCTTGTTAACTAGTTTGGGCCCTTTCTTTGTGAGAGATAATGCAAAAGACACATTGTCCCAACCTGCTGTTTTTCAATTTCTCCATGTTGCTCATTCAGTCTTTTATGTCAAAATTTATACCAAAAACGTTAGTTGTTTCAAGGTATATGTGAAGCTAAATTGTATAATTGTAAAGCTAGAGTAAAATAAACAATTATTTCTAGTCCTGTTTCTGAGCAAATTTAGAAAATAAATGTAAGTTGAATGGTGTCCTAAGAATTAATGCATTTTGTATTTTATATTCAGTGACATTAAGGTTTATTTGCCATAGTTCTCTGATCCTGTTGGCATTCTTTTTTAGCTTTTTTTTTTTTTTGCTGTAGCTTTATTTTCTCAAAAACTTATATACCTAACCATTGCCTATTATTCATATCATCATCTGGCCTTCATTGATCTCCATGATTCATCTCCAGTCTTCCCCCACTTTGTCTTTTCAATCCTCTCCGTTTCTTGATCTTTGTGTACCTGACCGTACAGTCGGAGCTAATAAACGGAGTCCCCTACATGATTTACACTTCGGTTTACTTGTGCCATTCCATGTGTTGTTCTTTGCTAGGATACAATCCCTCCATTACTATTTACTTTTTAAGGCTTTCTTCAATTTCTTCTTTATCCATGAAGCCTTCTCAGATCCTCCAGAGAAATTTAACTTCAAGTTATATTTTGTGACCCCAGAACTCCTTTTCACACTTTGAAAATTGTTCTTAGAGTTTGTGTTTTGGTAAAGGCACTTGCTTTTGTGTCTTTCTCTTCCACTAAACTGATAATTCTTTGGATACAGATTTTATGTCTTACTCATCTATGCGTTCATGAGTGCTGGAACAAAGTCTTGGATATAGAGCAGGTACACAATACGTTTTCATGAATGATTTTTTAAATTTAGCCATAATCTCTTTTAAGGCTCACTATTCTCTAATATGTTCTTTGTGTGTTAGCCAAGCTAAATTGTTCATTTGTTGTTTTCTGAGTCCATGATTTCTGTTATTATGCCCACATGAATCCCTCTGCCTGGAATTCAACCTTTCTTTCTTTGTCACCAACCCCCACCTTCTCTGACACCCTTATGCCATATCCTAGCATGGTACTGGCATATAGTTGGCATTCAACTGATGCTTATTGAAATCCTGCCCATCATTCTAGCCTTATCTGATTTGTGCCTGCTTCATAAAATCTTTCTTTACTGCAACCCCACCCCCAAACCAGATATGATGTTTCTGACCTTGATACCCCTGTTGCATCCATTCTATACCCTTTATAATGACACTGACTCTGTTCTGTTCCTCTTGCAACATTTTTTGATGATTTGAAGTCAATCATTGTTCCAAGTTTGGGCATATTTTAGCTCACATTAGAGTAGAACAAAATGGTAGATTCCACTGAGATTATTGGTATCATATCATAAAGGATCTTCATTCAAATGGATGTTGTTCTGTAGAAAATACAGAGCCATTGGAAACATTCAAGCAGAGGCAGATGTGATTTGATCCTGTGTTAGGAAGATATCTTGGGAGATCTTTATCTTATCCTCCTACCCCTGCCTTGCAGATTAGAAATTTTTAGAACCAAAGAGCATTCTGATCATTCTTGTCTCTGCTATAGTATCTAGGTGCTCAGAGTTAGCTGAGTGGAACTGATTTCTCTAGTTAATTAACTCATTCAATAGAAACCAGGTCAAACCTGAGGGGGAAAAAAAGGATAGTGAAGAGGAAATGTCAGAGGAAAAGAACTAGAAAGGCCTCTCTCTTTGATTTTAAACCCAAGTAGAACTTTGAAAGAAAACTATATTTTGTAATGTTGAAAAATGAGAAAATAAAAACCAATAGTTATTTTATCACTATTAATTTGTTCTAATGATTTAGTGAAAGTGAGAAAAGACCTCATCCTGCAAGTTTGTACACTACTGTATTTTTAGAAGAAGAAATTGGTTTTGAATAAAATTTCAGCTCAGTCAAAATAGTGATAAACTGGATAGTAAAGAGACACTTTCAAAGAAAGTTTCCCTTAGCTGTGAAACCTTTGAAATCCTTTCAGAAAAATGTCTCCAGTTATATACAGAGGTGATCAGTGCATTGGAAATAGCAATTTAATAACTTGAAAAGGAGCACTTTTAAGAGAGATTCAGGCAGAGGTCATGGGTATCTAGAGGGCATTTTATTGTAGAATCTTGATGCTCATCACAGTAAAGGAGGACACTAAGAGGATTACAACAGGGATAGAGAGGAGGGAGGCAAAAGCCGATACTCTTGCTGCATACGTTTTCAAATTGGCTTGAGATAGAGGTATCAGTGCCCAACCCCGACTGTTCTTTTAAATCTCGTATTGACAAGTAAAACCTTTCCTACAGAGAAAAATTTGGAACATGTAATCCCTATTAGTAATGTGGAAGGCAGATATAATGCTGACAATTACAACCTGTTGCTCTTTTATCCATTTCAAAAAAAGATTTGAAATCTACTACACATGGAGAATTCCGGTGAAAACATCTTTCAACAGTTCTATTGTTACTTAAGTTGGCAACACTTTTTGATTGCACTAGTTTAAGGGCAATATACTTATATGTTTCCATGAAATGGATGAGATACAAACTTCATGGTAGTTAATAAAAAAAATATTCCTGAGAAGAATAGCTTATTTATGGGAAAACATAGCAGAAAAATACACTCCAGCATTTGGCAGGTCTTATATTCTGTCAATGGAGAAGGAAATGGCAACTCACTCCAGTGTTCTTGCCTGGAGAATCCCAGGGATGGGGGAGCCTGGTGGGCCGCCGTCTGTGGGGTTGCACAGAGTCGGACACGACTGAAATGACTTAGCAGCAGCAGCATATTCTGTCAAAAAGACAAGGAAACTGATTTTGATCCTAGCCTTTTGGTATGATCAGACATCAACAGAACATTAGAAACAATTACTAGTATAGAAACAGTAAGCAAAACACCAAGTTATGATTTTAGAATTATGGCATGTTGATTATAAGTTTACTTGTAAATTCAACAATCATGGATGCCAGAAGAATATATTATTCTATATGTCAAAAAAGAGGCTAGGAAAAGGTAGACAATTCTTTACTGTCCTATTTCTTTGGAGAGCAAGTCATCAATAAATAATATTTTTTCAGATAATTTATACTGGAGAAAATGCAATTTTTAATCTCAATTTTGAATTTGTTGCCCTTAGAATGGGATACTGGACTTTTAATGAAATTCCAAATCCCTTCCTTATTTTTAGACCTATAGCTGGAATCTGTTGAGGACTGCACACCTAAATACTAGATATTTTGGTTGTTCAGTTTCATAATTATGTTGTTGTTCCATTGCTCAGTCATGTCCAACTCTTTACAACCCCATGGACTGCAGCAAGCCAGGCTTCCCTGTCTTTTACTATCTCCTGGAGTTTGCTCAAACTCATGTTCATTGAGTCGATGATGCTATCCAACCATCTCATCCTCTGTCACCCCCTTCTCCTCCTGCCTTCAATCTTTCCCAGCAACAGGGTCTTTTCAGATGAGTTGGCTCTTCACATCAGGTGGCCAAAGTACTGGAGCTTCAGCTTCAGCATCAGTCCTTCCAGTGTATATTCAACGTTGATTTCCTTTAAGATTGACTGGTTTAATCTCCTTGCAGTCTAAGGGACTCTCAAGAGTCTTCTCCAATACCACAGCATAATTATGAGCTCACTAATATTTCTGCTTTTCAGTTTTTCTAGTTCTTGGTCTTAGAGGTAGGTGGATTGATCAGTTTATAGATTTAGAGAATGAAAACAATAAGTATGAATATCAAGGGGATGAGGAAAGAGATTTTAGAACATTTTTTGTAGGTGTGATTTTAATTTGTATAGTAAATTATTTAATGTTAAAGTGTTAGTCACTCAGTCATGTCCAACTCTGCAACTCCTTGGACTGTAGCCTGCTAGGATTCTCTGTCCATACGATTGTCCTGGTAAGAATACTGGAGTGGGTTGCTATTTCCTCCTCCAGGGGATCTTCCCAACCCAGGAATCAAACCCAGGTCTCCTGCATTGCAGGCAGATTCTTTACCATCTGAGCCCCCAACTTGGTCCTAAAATAACTATCAAAAGGAAAAAATCTTATAAAATTCTATCTAGAATAAAAATATTTTTAGAATGAAGGTTGTGGCCTATGAGCTCCCTTTTTCACAAAAAATTTCATCGTCTTACACTTGTTCCTCAGTAGATCTGCAGGAAGAGACCTTATTACTTTGAAATTGCACAGGAATTTTGAAGTGTACTCCACTTTCATTGGTAGTTTGGGGAAAGAAAATTAAACAAGAAATTTTAACTGGCCCAGTACATATATGCCTCATTTTTTATCACTGGCATCATCTGTATCAGCACAGTTTATTCAGAAAAGCAAAATCATAATGGTCACTTAAGGGAAGCTATGTTTGTAGGTATTCAAAAGAATAAAAGAAAATTTCTTTTTTTTTTTTTTTTGATTCTCAACAAGACTTTAAAAGGTTTTCTAATTACACATGTTATGGTATATATTTGGAGACCTGTGTCAGCATCAGTGCTATTATACACATGCTCACGCATGCACTTGTGCACATGTACACACTCACACACACACACACATCAGAGACACATATGGCATATTATGTTGTAGGTTGTCAGAGCACTTTCTGAATTTCAAAATCTGTCTCCCCCACCTTCCTAAACATTTCGTCTAAAGCTAAGCTATCAGATTAAATTAAAAAGGAAAAAGTAGGTGACATCATGAAGAGAATTTAATGGCCATTGTCAATTTTAAGTGTATTAGAACCCCGAATTGGCAGGACTTTTTTTTTTAAATAACATTAAATGAAGCTGAGTTAGTGGGCCTGGCTCTGTCTGGTCTATGTAGAATCACTTGGGAACCGTCCAGCAAAATATCTCTTAGAGAACAGCATGGTGTTAATACTGGGTGCCAACCCAAGACAGACACAAAGGACCCCTTCACTCTTCACCAATAAACCAACTGTTAAAAGATTAAACCATGTTGTGCAGATAACAAGAATTTAGGCACTGGCAGCAGGTGCTGTACAAAGAAGCAGTTGGCAGTACGGTTCTTCTGTCTGACTAATTCCAGTCAAAACAATCTTCTTCCCAGTTGCAAAGGAGAGTTCTGAGTGTGATGGCAACTTGGAGTTAGGAGGTTGACTAAGCGTGCTACTTTAAATGCTGAGTCCTGTGGGGAGTGGATTAGTAGAACATAGTTTATCAATGTTCAGAAACTGTGAGAAATTCCCATCTAGAATTCAGTCACTACTGGCTAACTGGGGAATAAATCGTCAAAGAACTCTAAGTCAAATCTGCTTATGTGATGGGGTTACTATATTTTTAAATTTTTATTTTCATGTATATGAGTCATATGACATTTTCGTCCATCATAGAATAATTATCAAATGTATTAGTCATACCCTTTTGTTATTGCCTGTTCACACTTGTAAAACATCACCTTTTAAATTATCATTTAACTTTTGTTTTTTAAAAAAACATTTGCTACTCAAAATCTAGTGTTAGCAAAGAGTTAGACATTTCAATATTAGAAAATTATTTAAATTGTTACTGAAGCAATATTATTTACTAAGTTTAAAGCATAAGTTGATATATTCTCATAATCCCATACAAATAAATATTAGTACTTAAAGTTAGCATGCTTTTTCAGGGAAAGTGATTATATAGGTAGGAGGTAAAGTTTATTAAATATGAAGGAGAATGAGAAAAGGCAAAGGAGAAAAGGAAAGATCTGCATCTGAATGCAGAATTCCAAAGAATAGAAAGAAGAGATAAGAAAGCCTTCCTAAGTGAACAATGCAAAGAAATAGAGGAAAACAATAGAATGGGAAAGACTAGAGATCTCTTCAAGAAAATAGAGATACCAAGGGAACATTTCATGGAAAGATGGGCACAAAAAAGGACAGAAATGGTATGGACCTAACAGAAGCAGAAGATATTAAGAAGAGGTGGCAAGAATACACAGAAGAACTATACAAAAAAGATCTTCATGACCCAGATAACCACGATGGTGTGATCACTCACCTAGAGCCAGACATCCTGGAGTCCAAAGTCAAGTGGGCCTTAGGAATCACTACAAACAAAGCTAGTGGAGGTGATGGATTCCAGTTGAGCTATTTCAGATCCTAAAAGATGATGCTGTGAAAGTACTGCATTCAATATGCCAGAAATTTTGGAAAACTCAGCAGTGGCCACAGGACTGGAAAAGGTCAGTTTTCATTCCAATCCCAAAGAAAGGCAAGGCCAAAGAATGTTCAAACTACCACACAATTGCACTCATCTCACATGCTAGCAAAGTAATGCTAAATATTCTCCTAGCTGTGCTTCAACAGTACGTGAACCAAGAACTTCCAGATGTTCAAGCTGGTTTTAGAAAAGGCAGAGGAACCAGAGATCAAATTGCCGACATCCACTGGATCATAGAAAAAGTAAGAGGATGCCAGAAAAATATCTACTTCTGCTTCATTGACTACACTGAAGCATTTGACTGTGTGGATCACAACAAACTGTGGGAAATTCTTAGAGTTGGGAATACTAGATCACCTTATCTGCCTCCTGAGAAATCTGTATGCAGGTCAAGAAGCAACAGTTAGAACAAGATATGGAACATGGAACAACAGACTGGTTCAAAATTGGTAAAAGAGTACGTCAAGGCTGTATATTGTCACCCTGCTTATCTAACTTATATGCATAGTATGTCATGTGAAATGCTGGACTGGATGAAGCACAAGCTGGAATCAAGATTGCTGGGATAAACATCAATAAGCTCAGATATGCAGATGACACCACCCTTATGGCAGGAAGTAAAGTGGAAATAAAGAGCTTCTAACTAAAAGTGAAAGAGGAGAATGAAAAAGCTAATTTAAAACTCAACATTCAAAAAACTAAGATCATGGCCTTTGGTCCCATCACTTCATGGAAAATAGATAGGGAAACAAACTTTATTTTCTTGGGCTCCAAAATCACTGCAGATGGTGACTCAGCATGTAATTAAAAGATGCTTGCTCCTTGGAAGAAAAGCTATGACTAATCTAGACAGCATATTAAAAAGCAGAGACATACTGTATTGGTGTTTTTCTTTCTGGCTTACTTCACTCTGTATAATAGGCTCCAGTTTCATCCACCTCATTAGAACTGATTCAAATGTATTCTTTTCAATGTCCAGGTTCGATGCAGGATACTGGATGCTTGGGGCTGGTGCACTGGGACGACCCAGAGGGATGGTACGGGGAGGAAGGAGGGAGGAGGGTTCAGGATGGGGAACATGTGTCTACCTGTGGCGGATTTATGTTGATATATGGCAAAACCAATACAATATTGTAAAGTTAAAAAATAAAATAAAATAAATAAATAACAACAACAACAACAACAAAAAAGCAGAGACATTACTTTGCTGACAAAGGTCCATATAATCAAAGTTATGGTTTTTCCAGTAGTCATATATGGATATGAGAGTTGGACCATGAAGAAGACTGAGCACCAAAGAATTGATGTTTTTGAACTGTGGTGTTGGAGAAGACTCCTGAGAGTTTTTTGGACTGCAAGGAGATCAGACCAGTCAATCCTAAAGAAAATCAGTCCTGAATATTCATTGAATGGGCTAATGCTGAAGCTGAAGCTCCAGTACTTTGGCCACCTGATGCGATGAACTGACTCATCGGAAAAGACCCTGATGCTGGGAAAGATTGAAGGCAGGAGGAGAAGGGGACAACAGAGGATGAGATGATTGCATGGCATCAGTGACTCAATGGACATGAGTTTGAGCAAGCTCCGGGAGATGGTGAAAGACAGGAAAACCTGGTGTGCTGCAGTCTGTGGGGTCGCACAGAGACGAACAGGACTGAGTGACTGAACAACAGCAGCAACAAATATGAAGAAGTAGAATTGTGACAGATGACACGAATGACTGTTCATTTAAACTGATAATCAAGTCTAAGTGAGAAATGTTAGAAGGTGCACAATACTTTTGGTGTTTGTCGTCTTATAAACACATGGGACACAGAGGCAGTGTCTCCCCAGTTGACCCTCTCCCATCCGTTCCGGCAACAATCACTGAAATCTCAACATGCTAATCGCTTCCGTCGTGTTTGTCTCTTTTAGACCCCATGGACTGCAGCCCACCAGGCTTCCATGTCCATGAGATTCTCTAGGCAAAAATACTGGAGTGGGTTGCCATTTCCTTCTGCAGGGATCTTCCCAAGCCAGGAATCTAATCCACATCTCTTACGTCTCCTGCATTGGCAGGCGGGTTCTTTATCACTAGCGCTGCTCCTATCCCTTAATTCTTAAGAAGTTGCACAAACTCTCAACTGTTCTTGCCTTTGATCTCTTCTTATTGCAATCCATTATGTTTGCATTTGCCAGATCAACCTTTGTAAAATCTTCTGTTATAGTCACTCCTCCTAGAAAACCCCACTGACAGCTAGTTCCATAGCATTACACTTGACCCCTTCTAAGTTTGGCCAAATTTAACTTTTGAGTCTTCCGTTAAATCCTAAGATATTGATTATACTAATTGCTTTTGCTTGGAATGCTTTTTTTCCTTCATTATTCTTGTCAAACTGCTTCCATCCTTCAAGACCTGGTCCAGATGTTATCTCTTTCAAGATGTTTCACTTTTTCTTGCTCCTGTAGAAATGAGGCTACCGTTCTTTGCATCCTATGCTGCTGCTAAGTCGCTTCAGTCGTGTCCGACTCTGTTCGACCCCATAGACGGCAGCCCATCAGGCTCCGCCGTCCCTGGGATTCTCAAGGCAAGAACACTGGAGTGGGTTGCCATTTCCTTCTCCAATGCATGAAAGTGAAAAGTGAAAGTGAAGTCACTCAGTCGTGTCTGATTCCTAGCGACCCCATGGACTGCAGCCTACCAGGCTCCTCCATCCGTGGGATTTTCCAGGCAAGAGTACTGGAGTGGGGTGCCCTTGCCTTCTCCGTTGCATCCTATAGCAGTATTTAATCATCCAAATGGAGCTTAACATGAAATTGTGCACGTGTGTGCATGTGTGCCCGTGTGTGTGTTATTGTCTCTATGTATGTAAATTTATTTAGGGCAGGAAAACACTTTATAATATTCCATATCACACAGTCCACGGCCTTTTGTATCAGAGCTGGTGTTCAACAAATATTAATTTAATTGAGTAAGTGGGATTGGGCAGTACTGTTTCAAAAGAGACCTTCTCAATGACGAACATGTTCAAGATTAATCTATTTTGGGTAACTGTGCTGAGGAAGTTTGACTTTCAGCTATAAGTTAAAAACCTGTTTCTTTTCATGGTGTAGGTGGACCCCAATATTGTCCTTCATGCCTCTGTTTCCGTCATAAAGTGGAGTTTCTCAAGCAGTAAAGAGAGCAGTGGGAGCCAGATAAGGCCATCAACCCTATGGCTGATCACAAAGGTACCCACGAATGTCTGCTCTCTCTTGTCACTTCCTGGGCTCACGGGCTCACTTTGCTGCTCCATTTCCTGACACTCTCCCTCATGTAAACTTGCAACTGAAAGCGCTGCAGTTGTTGACTGCTGTGAATCTGTGATCTCATCTTTGTCTAGTGGAGAGGATGCTGATGTGAACGTTCAACTCACTTTTAGATGGGCTGAGTAGGTAGTACTCCAGAATGTTATTTAAACTACCGTAGAGCTTTGCTATAGTCCACAGACTCACCATTTTCAGGAGATTTGTCTGAATATCATTTGCTTCCACTCCTTAGTCTTTATTGTTGAGGGTCACAGAGCCTGGTCAATCAGTACGATATAGTGATAGAGTAAGACCATACTCTAGTTTTAGTTTTAATTTTAAAACTCTTAGTTTTAAAAGAAATCACTGAGTATAAAATGTGAACAATGCCTAACACAAAACCTGTGTCTTGGCATTATTTTTTTAAACTTTATTTTTACATTATTGAATCAGATTTAAGTTGAGAATATATAATTGCTCTCCCCTTCCCTTTTACTATTGAAATACATTTTATGATCGCCACCAAATATTCATGACTGGAAAGAGATGATGCAGCTTGTTTCTACCCTTGTCCTGCCTCCCTTTGTCTCCTCCCTGTAGACTATTTTTGCTTCTTCCTAGCAGTTCCATGGAGAAGGAAATGGCAACCCACTCCAGTACTCTTGCCTGGAGAATTCCATGGACTGAGGAGCCTGGTGGGCTACAGTCCATGGAGTCGCAAAGAGTAAGACACGACTGAGCGACTTCTCTTTCAATGAGTGCAGAGTCACTCAGGCAAGTATGTTGCTACTTAGTTTAGGGGGTAGGAGAGATTGAAATTATTTTGTCAAATGAAATTTTGAATTACTCTTAACTATTAATTTTGCTTTTCAGAGAGCTAAAACCAAAAATTAGAGTGAGACACAAAGATACTAAAAAATATTATCCACTTCATTGACAAAGGCAGAATGAGATTATATATTTCTTAAATCTGCTTCCAACCTGGAGACTCTCTTAACTACTAGTCCTTTTTATTAATATGTTGTATTTTATTTCTGATCTAGAAATAATATTGCCATTTTGTTAAAATATGTTAAACATTGTATACACATTTATTATCTCATTTAATCTCATAAAAATTATGCAAATTTTCATTATACAGCTGAAAAACTGAGGCCAGTAGGTGATAGAGGAAAGATTCTTGGTCTATCTATCTTCAAAACTTATGCCATTTTACTGCATTTCAATATAAAATACTTCTCTATATCTGACCAATTTTTGAGCATGGATGGAAATAGTTTAGTTTTAGCACGATCACTGAATACCAGTGTGACCTCAAGTAAGTCACATACCATATCTGGGCTTTAGTCTTCTGGTAACAGAGTTGGACCAGTTGGATTCTGTGGCATCTGTTTCTAGAATTTCATGATATCAAAAATCTTGTACTTATCTAAAAATTTTCCTGAAAGAATTTAAATGCTTGCTGCAAAGAGTATGAGTTTTGGAGTTAGACAGGTCAGAATTAGAATCATTTCTGTGACCTTGGGAAAGTTACTTAGTTGCACTGACCCACAGTTTTCTTATATATAAAATGACATTAGTCCCATTTGTCTAGCACGGTGGCTATGGCGATTGAGAAAATATGTTTGAAGTTGAAGCATACTATCTGGTATACAGAAAGTGCTTAAAAGTGATTCTTTTTCCTGACCCCAAGGAGTTCCCTTTCTCTATAGACAAACATGTTCAAATGAGGATTCCATTCAGTGCTAATTAGAACAAAAATTTACAAAAATACTTTTTTCCCCTAAGTCATTGTGTAGTTTTTTCTCACACAACAAAACCATGAGAAATAAAAGTTGCATGTTAAAAGGAAAACAATTTTGAAAATCTTCTAAGATTTAAAGTTCTATCCTTTTTTTTTCCCAAAATAAATTAGTTTACCTGTTAAAACAGAGAAGTTTCTATGCCATAAATCCTCAATATGTGTAAATAAATTCCTCAATGGCTGTCACTTATTTAAAATGTGTCGATTTACTAAGTAAGAAAATTGTTGAATGTTCATTCAAGCAATGTTCTCAATCAACTTCCTTATCAGAGAATCGTAACATTTAAAATGAAAGTAGTTCATAAACCACCTTAAAATGTTTAACCCATGGTACTTAGAGCCAGAATAAAACTTTAAATTGGTACCAGAGGTTAAGGATTTGTTTCAGTCTTTTCAGTTCACTGCCTTTATTTATTTATTTTTTCTGTGCATACATATTTCTAGTAAGCTCTGTAGTTATAACTATAACAAGTGACACGTAATGGACCCCAAATCACTACACTGTGAAATATGCACAGAAAAAAAGGATAAATGAAGATATCAGGGTCTGTTTTATTTTGCACTGAACTGTAAAATGCCACCCTTGTCCAACAGAAGATCACTGATTCCGAGCAGGGCTCACTGACTGCTAAGTTGTGGGTAGTGTTTCACTTTCGGCAACTGTTAATATCCGAGTTTATCCAGGCATAATGACCTCACTATTTGTGACACATTGTTGAATTTTCTGGTTCTTTTAACTTATTTAGACCTTTCTCCCCCCTCTCTATTCATTGGAAGACTGGAATGATCCTGAGCCAAGCAGTAACTCAAAGCTGTCTAGCTATTGGTCATCCAATCAGAGTCAAGGCTACTGACGGAACATCACTACAAGGATACAAATTAGTCCTACAAAAAAGGTAATGTTTATGAGCTGTGTACCTGAAAATAAGAAATGTTAATTTCAAGATTCCTGAGCAGTCAAATTATCATGCTTCCTGGCTTAGATGGAATATTCACTATGTTTTAAATTTGTGTTCAAAATATCAATATTAATTTTTCTAAAATAAGCTTGAAAACACATGCCACTTAATTAGATAGTGTGTCTTAGATATTTTTTAGAACTGAAAAGTTGCCTTCAGTATATATCTGTTGTAGACAAGCTGCTGCTTTACTCTGTAATTATTGGAACTCATTTCTTTGTATCTATTTTGGTTATTAATTTAAGAATTTAATGTGTTATGTGTATTCCTAATCTTTTGTCCATCTTCTGAATATGAAATATTGAACAATGAAGGAAAAATCAAGGAGACAAAAAAAATTCTGGCTAGTAAGGCTCCAAAAGTGTCATTTTTGTTTGTTTTTTTTCTGATTTGGAGGATAAAATTAAAAATAGATTTAGAAGAAAAAATTAGCAGTAAGGAAGAAAGGTGATTTATCTCCAACCACTTGGAAATATTGTTTCCTAAATCTGTTTTCTATTTCATTTGTCTTTTGATTTTACCTAGTGTTGATAAAAACAAGTCCTATTGTATTGCAAGACTTAGAAAGCTATTAGCCAACTACTCTGGCTGGATAGACGATTAGGATGTGCTTAGGGCTAAAGCCAGAACTAGGGCATTTAGGCACCAGAGAAAGTTTGGCTCAGCCACAAATATAGAAGGGGAATTTTCTCTAACATGCAAAGCATACTGTCCAACAAGTATTAGAATATTACACAGTGGTTAAAAAACATGATCTACAGAGTCAGATTTCAAGGTATAAATCCTAGCTGTAACACTTACTCTAACAACAACAAAAACAAATTCTGAGCCAGACACTATTTTAATTCATTTATGCTGTATTTTTACATTTAAACTTAACAACACTTGATAAGGTAGGTAGCATTACTATCGTTACAGCTGGGAGATTGAAATACAGAGTTTAATCACTTACTCAAGGTCATATCTAAGTGATTGGGAAGGAATGCAAAGTCAACCAACTATAATCTATAACTCACTCTTAGCCACAAACTATATAGTCTGTAGGTCAAAATCCAATCATACAATTGCCAGTGAGTCCCAAGTGTGGTACTTGGCACTCACTGTACCAAGATACCTCAGAGAATGAGTAGGGTACAGTAATTGAAACACCCAAGCAGAAGGAAGAGAGGGACAGTAGTTTGCTATCACACAAACTGGCCAGTGTGGGTAGAGTCCTAAACACATAGTTCCCAAGGAGAAGCAAACAAACCCAAAGCAAGTCCCAGGTTGATATGGTGCTATACATGGAGTAGCTAACAAGTTTTCTGGGACAGAATCAATGCTGTAAACTGGAAACTCACAAAGCATCAAGTTGCAATAATAACAAGTGCAAACCATGGGACATGGAGCCAGAGATGCTTCAGCTCACTTAGTCCAAGGTTATAATAAAGAGAAGAATCAGTCAATTGTAACTGACCTAGAAATGATACAGATTATAGAATTAATACACAGGTCATTAAAACAGTTGTTATCATTGTATTGCATATATTCAGGTAGCTAGAGGAAAGACTGAACATGTTAATAGAGACATAGAACATATGAAAAGACTCAAATCAAATTTCTAGGTATGAAAACTTCAATGTATGACTTGAAAAATATGCTAAATTTGTCTAATAGCAGATTAGACAAATTTAGGAATTTGCCTAATTCCTCAATTTCTTGCAAATTGTGGAAGAAAACTTTAGTGAACTTAGATACCAAAAGAAACTATTCATAGTGAAAACCAGAGAGGAAAAAATATGGATTGAAGAAAAATGAACAGAGCACTGTTGGTTGTGAAAAGCTTCAGATGGCCCAATCTCAGAATAATTAGAGTCTCTGAAGGGAAGAAGCAGGGGACAGAAAAATATTGGAAAAAAATGATGTCTTCTAAAAATATAGGACAAAAAATTTCAAAATTTTGTGAAAACTACAACCCACACATCCAAGAAGTTCAACAGATTTTAAGCATAAGAAACACTAAGAAAAGAACCAAGAAAAATCATAATCAAATTCCTTAAAATTAGTGATAAAGGGAAAAAATCTTAAGAGTACACAGAAAAGGCATATTACGTACAAAAGGAATAAAGATAAGAATGACAGCAGATTTCTTGTTGGTAACAATAAGAGTGAGAAGACAGTGGAAGAATATCTTTAAAAGCTTAAAGAACAAAACAACCAACCTATCAATATAGAAATCATTTCCCAATGAAATTATTAATATTTTTTAAATATTAAGGCAAAATAAAAATTCAGATATTAGTCAGAAACTGAAAGAATTTATCACCAGCAGACCTAGAGAACAAACATTGTTTAAAGAATTCCTTCAAGCAGAAGAATATTGGTATCAGATGAAAATGAAGAGCACTGGGAATAATAACCACACAGACAATATAAAGATCTCATTTCTTATTTAAGTCTCTTTAAAATATAATTTTTTGTTTACAGCAAAAAATAATATATTATGGAGAGAAAAATATGTAGATGCAAAATATATGAAGTTAATGGTACAAATACCAATAGGAAAAATGGAAGAAAGATTCTCATACTGTATTTCTCAAGTGGTATGATATCCAGTGGCTCAGCAGTAAGAATCCACCTGTAATGCAGGAGATGCAGGTTCAATCTCTGGGTCAGGAAGATCCTCTGGGAAAAGAAATGGCAACCCACTCCAATATTCTTGCCTGAGAAATCCCATGGACAGAGGAACCTGGCAGGCTACAGTCCATGGATCACAAAAGAGTCAGATATGACTTAGCAACTAAATAACAACAATGATATCAACTGAAAGTAGACGGATAAGTTAAGGATGTCCTATAAGTTAAACAATATCCTATTTCAATATCAATAGAACATGTGAGGAGGAAACTGTGAGGATACAAAAGACTAGAACAACACTGTCAATCAACTTGACCTAACTGATATTTATAGAACATACCCAAGAACAGCAAAAGACATATTCATTTAAAGGAACAGTATATTAAATCAAATGGAGTATATTCTAGCTATAAAACAAATCTCAATACATTTAACAGAATTTAAATATTATAAAAAAGATTCTCTGGCCATAATAGAATTACACTAGAAATCAGACAGATTTCACAACAAGGTCATACTGTATAGCACAGGGAAATTTATTTAATATCCTGTGATAAGCCATAATAGAAAAGAACATAAAAAAGAAAGTATATGTGTATGTATAACTGAATCACTTTGCTGTACATCAGAAGTTAACGTAACACTGTAAATCAGCCATACTTAAAAAAAAAAAAATAGCAGAAAGCTTTCTGGAAAACCCCCAAGTATCTGGACATAAGTAACACATTTCTAAATGACCCAAGAACCAAAGAAGAAATCAAAATGGAAATTAGCAAGTATTTTTGAACTGAATGAAAATGAAAATACACATATTAAAAACTGTGGGATGCTGCCCAAGAAGTTCTTAGATGGAAATTTCTGTAAATACCTGTATAAGGAAAGAAGTAAAAGTGAAAGTTGCTCAGTTGTGTCCAACTCTTTGTGACCCATGGACTAAAATGTCCATGGAATTCTCCAGGCCAGAATACTGGAGTGGGTAGTATTTCCCTTTTCCAGGGGATCTTCCCAACCCAGGGATCGAACCCAGGTCTTCTGCATTTCAGGCAGATTCTTTTTCATCTGGTCCACAAGGAAAGCCCAAGAATACTGGAGTGTGTAGCCTATCCCTTCTCCAGCAGATCTTCCCAACCCAGGAATCAAACCAGGGTCTTCTGCATTACAGGCGGATTCTTTACCAACTGAGCTAAGAAGAAAGACAGCAAATCAGTGACCTCAGCTCCCATTTGGAGAAGCTAGAGTAAGAAGAGCAAATCGAACTCAAAGTAATCAGAAGACAGAAAATAATAAAAGTTAGAGTAGAAATCAATGAAATAGAAAATAGGAAAAAAAGAGAAAAATCAACAAAATCAAAAGCTGTTTTTTTTTTTTTTCAAAGATCAAAGAAACTGATAAACCTCTAGCCAGACTACTCAGGAAATTAAGGAATAGGACACAAATTACCAATATCAGGAATGAGAGAGGTGATATCACAGTTATTAAAGAGATAATGGAATATTTTGAACAAAAATAAAGTAAGTGAAGTCACTCAGTCGTGTCTGACTCTTTGCGACCCCATGGACTTTAGCCTCCCAGGCTCCTCCGTCCATGGGATTTTCCAGGCAAGAGTACTGGAGTGGGTTGCCATTTCCTTCTCCAGGGGATCTTCCCAACTCAGGGATTGAACCCGGATCTCCCGCATTGCAGGCGGACACTTTACCCTCTAAGCCACCAGGGAACTGAGATGATTAAAGACCAATTTCTTCAAGGGCACAAATTGCCAGTGTCTACTCAAGAAGAAATAGGTAAGCTGAATAGTCCTGGATCTCTTAAAGAAATTAAATTTTTAGTTAAAAACTTTCCCACAAAGAGAACCTCAGATTCAGATGATTTCCCTAGCTTCACTTGGGAATTCTTTCAAATATGTCAAGTCTCCATTTCCTTACATAGAAAATAGAAGAGGGAATACTTCCTAGCTAATTCTAAGAGGCCAATATTATTCTGAAAGCAGAAATCAGACAGACATTATAGGAAAAGAGAATCATAGACCAATATCCCTTGTGAACATAAATGCAAAAAATTCTTAACATTTTAACAAGTTGAATACAATAAAAAAGACAATATATCATGACCAAGCAGTGTTTATCCCAGGAGAATGAAGTTGAAAATCAATCAATGTAAATCACTCAATTGGCAGACTGAAAAGGAAAAAAAATCACAAACATCAAATTGATATAGGAAAAGCTTTTAACAAAGGTCAGAATCCCTTCCTAATAGAAAGTTTTCTATTCAGAAAACTGAATAGAAGGGAACTTTGTCAATATGACAAAGGGCATCTACAAAAAACATACAACTGACATATTTAATGATGAAAGACTAGTGCTTCCTCCTAAAGTCAAAACAAGGCAAGATTGTCTACTCTCACCTATTCAGCAATGCATAGAAAACTATAGCCAGTATAATAAGAAAGGGAAAAGAAATAAAAGACATCTAGATATGAACTGAAGAAGTAAGTTCAGTTCAGTTCAGTCACTCAGTTGTGTCCGACTCTTTGTGACCCCATGAACCACAGCATGCCAGGCCTCACTGTCCATCACCAGCTCCTGGAGTCCACCCAAACCCATGTCTATCGTGTCGGTGATGCCATCCAACCACCTCATCTTCTGTCGTCCCCTTCTCCTCCTGCCCTCAATCCCTCCCAGCATCAGGGTCTTTTCAAATGAGTCAGCTCTCTGCATCAGGTGGCCAAAGTATTGGAATTTCAGCTTCAACATCAGTCCCTCCAATGAATACCCAGGACTAATCTCCTTAGGATGGACTGTCAGATCTCCTTGCAGTCCAAAGGACTCTCAAGAGATTTTTCCAACACCACAGTTGAAAAGCATCAATTCTTCAGCGCTCAGCTTTCTTTATAGTTCAACTCTCACATCCATACATGACCACTGGAAAAACCATAGCCTTGACTAGACAGATCTTTGTTGGCAAAGTAATGTCTCTGCTTTTCAATATGCTATCTAGGTTGGTCATAACTTTTCTTCCAAGGAGCAAGTATCTTAATTTCATAGCTGCAATCACCATCTGCAGTGATTTTGGAGCCCTCCAAAATAAAGTCAGCCACTGTTTCCACTGTTTCCCCATCTATTTCCCATGAAGTGATGGGACCAGATGCCATGATCTTCGTTTTCTGAATGTTGAGCTTTAAGCCAACTTTTTCACTCTCTTCTTTCACTTTTATCAAGAGGCTCTTCAGTTCTTCTTCACTTTCTGCCATAAGGGTGGTGTCCTCTGCATATCTGAGGTTATTGATATTTCTCCTGGCAATCTTGATTCCAGCTTGTGCTTCCTCCAGCCCAGTGTTTCTCATGATGTACTCTGCATATAAGTTAAATAAGCAGGGTGACAATATACAGCCTTG
>NW_011495081.1:5539213-5542722 GCF_000754665.1 Bison bison bison | reverse complement strand
GATATTTCTCCTGGCAATCTTGATTCCAGCTTGTGCTTCCTCCAGCCCAGTGTTTCTCATGATGTACTCTGCATATAAGTTAAATAAGCAGGGTGACAATATACAGCCTTGACGTGCTCCTTTTCCTATTTGGAACCAGTCTGATGTTCCATGTCCAGTTCTAACTGTTGCTTCCTGACCTGTATACAGGTTTCTCAAGAGGCAGGTCAGGTGGTCTGGTATTCCCATATCTTCTGACTTTAATTTCAAATGGTATAATTATCTATGTAGAAAATCCTATGAAAACTACAAACAATGTCTACAACTAATAAATGAGTTTAGCAAGTTTGAGGGCTTGAGATCAATATATATATGTATATACATATATAAACAATATATATATGTGTATACATATATATATATGTTATTTGTATTCCTGTACACTAACAACAAGCAACTTTAGAAGTTAAAATTTTTAAATGCCAATTATAATAACATCAAAAGTATGACATGCTTCAATATGAATCAGATAAAATACATACAAGACTTGTGTACTGAAAGCTACAAAACATTGCTGAGTAAGAGTAAAGAAGACCTAAATAGATGCAGGGATATACTGTATCCATGGATTGAAAGACTCTGTATGGTTATGATGTCCATTCTCTTCAAATTGACCTATAGATTTAATGCAATCTCAATAGAAATCCCAGAAAGTTTCTTTATAAAAGGTATCAAGGTAATTTTAAAATCCATATAGAATTGCAAAAGATCTAGAATAGGCAAAACAACTTTAAAAAGAACAAAATTACCTGATCTCAAGACTTACTGTAAAATAAAAGTAATGAAAATAAAAACACAAAAAAATTAAATAGCAGTAATGAAAAACGGCATGCTATTGGCACCAAAGTAGACAATTGGATCAATAGAACAGGATAGAAGATCCAGAAATAGATCCACACATATACGGCCAATTGACTTTTGACAAAATTGCAAGAGAAATTCAGTGGAAAAAGGATTTTCTTTTTTTTGACTAATGGTGATGGAACAATTGGATATCAATATATAAAAAAAACTGATCGTATGTAATACAATAAACAGTAGTTAGCTCAAAATGGATTATAGACTTAAATGTAAAAAATAAAATTGAATATTCCAGACAAAAGCAAAGGAGAAAATATTTGTGATCTTGTATTAACCAAACTTTCTTACATATGATGTCAAAAACATGATCCACAAAAATATAAATCGATAAATTGGACTTCATTAAAATTAAGACTTTCTGCTCTTTGAAAGGCATTGTTAAGAGAATGACAAGACAAGTGACACTTAGGGAGAAATATCTCCAAACAATAGATATTTGCAGAATACACACAACTCAAGAAAAATGGGCAGGTAAATGATTTGGACAAATACTGTAACAAGGAAGATACACAGTTGGCATATGAATAGATGCTAATCATTCAGTCAGTTCAGTTCAGTTGCTCAGTCATGTCTGACTCTGCGACGCCATGGACTGCAGCACGCCAGGCCTCCCTGTCCATCACCAACTCCCAGAGTTTACTCAAACTCATGTCCGTTGAGTCGGTGATGCCATCCAACCACCTCATCCTCTGTCATCCCCATCTCCTTCTGCCTTCAATCTTTCCCAGCATCAGGGTCTTTTCCAATGAGTCAGTACTTTGCATCAGGTGGCCAAAGATTTGGAGTTTCAGCTTCAGCATCAGTCCTTCCCAAGAATATTTAGGACTGATTTCCTTTAGGATGAACTGGTTGGATCTCCTTGCAGTCCAAGGTTCTTTCAAGAGTCTCCTCCAACACCACAGTTCAAAAGCATCAATCCTTCGGCGCTCAGCTTTCTTTATGGTCCAATTCTCACATCCATACATGACCATTGGAAAAACAATAGCTTTTACTAGATGGACCTTTGTTGGCAAAGTAATGTCTCTGCTTTATAATATGCCATTTAGTTGGTCTTAATTTTTCTTCCAAGGAGAAAACATCTTTTAATTTCATGGCTGCAGTCACCATCTACATTGATTTTGGAGCCCCCCAAATAAAGTCTGTCACTATTTCCACTGTTTCTCCATCTATTTGCCATGAATTGATGGGGCCAGATGCCATGATCTTAGTTTTCTGAATGTTGAGTTTTAAGACAATTTTTTCACTCTCCTCTTTCACTTTCATCAAAATTTCCTATTCACTTTCTGCCATAAGGGTGGTGTCATCTGCATGTCTGAGGTTATTGATATTTTTCCTGGCAATCTTGATTCCAGTTTGTGCTTCATCCAGTCCAGTGTTCCTCATGATGTACTCTCCATATAAGTTAAATAAGCAGGGTGACAATATACAGCCTTGATGCTAAATATTAGGGGAATATAAAATACAACTAAAATTAAGTAACACCACATATGTAGTAGAGTCCAGTGTTTAAAATGTGACCATATTGAATGCTGGTGAGAATGTGGAACAACTGAACCCTCATAGTTGGTACATGGTTTCTACATAGTTGGTAGAAATATAATGCTTCAAAACTTTGGAAGATAATTGATACCCTCCTAAAATATACACATATATGTATATTTACAAAACCACTGCGGATGGTGACTGCAGCCATTAAATTAGAAGACATTGCTTCTTGGAAGAAAAGCTATGACAAACCTAGGCCGCATATTAAAAAGCAGAGACATCACTTTGCTGACCAAGGTCTGTATCTTCAAAGCTATGGTCTTTCCAGCAGTCATGTATGGATGTGAGAGTTGGACCATAAAGAACGCTGCTGTTGCTAAGTCGCTTCAGTCATGTCCGACTCTGTGCGACCCCATAGACAGCAGCCCACCAGGCTCCCCATCCCTGGGATTTTCCAGGCAAGAATACTGGAGTGGGTTGCCATTTCCTTCTCCAAAATAAGGCTAAGCATTAAATAATTGATGCTTTCAAACTGTGGTGATAGAGAAAATTCTTGTGAGTCCCTAGGACAGCAAGGAGATCAAACCAATCAATCCTAAAGGAAATCAACCCTGAATACTCACCGAAAGGACTGATGTTAAAGCTGAAGCTCCAATACTGAGCTGAGCATTGGAAAAGACCCTGATGCTGGGAAACATTGAAGGCAAAAGGAGAAGAGGGTGGCAGAGGATGAGATGGTAGGATGGCATTACCGATTCAATGAACGTGAACTTGGGCAAACTCCAGGAGGTGGTGAGGGACAGGGAGGCCTGGTATGCTGCAGTCCAGGGGGTCACAAGGAGTCAGACATGACTTAGCAACTGAACAACAACAAATACATACATATATGTACACACAAACACACACATATGTGTGTGTATTTATATTTATATACAGGTAGGTATATACATACCTGTAGTTTATTGCCCAGCCTCTCCTCGATTATTCAAGGAATATGAAAGTCCTTATGAAGACTTGTACATAAATGTTTATAGCAGCTTTATTTCTAAAGCCAAAAGTAAAAACTTGAAACAACCAAAATGTCCATCCATAGGTGAACGATAAATTATAGTGTATGCTATGCT
>NW_011495081.1:5510613-5539113 GCF_000754665.1 Bison bison bison | reverse complement strand
AAATCAGAGACGTTACTTTGCCAACAAAGGTCCGTCTAGTCAAAGCTATGGTTTTTCCAGTAGTCATGTATGGATGTGAGAGTTGGACCATAAAGAACGCTGCTGTTGCTAAGTCGCTTCAGTCATGTCCGACTCTGTGCTACCCCACAGACGGCAGCCCACCAGGCTCCCCCGTCCCTGGGATTCTCCAGGCAAGAACACTGGAGTGGGCTGCCATTTCCTTCTCCAATGCATGAAAGTGAAAAGTGAATGTGAAGTCGCTCAGTCGTGTCCGACTCTTAGCGACCCCATGGATTGCAGCCTAACAGGCTCCTCCATCTATAGGATTTTCTAAGCAAGAGTACTGGAGTGGGGTGCCATTGCCTTCAAGGAACTAATTCTTGATTCACACAACAATATGGATGAATCTCAAAACAATTATATTGAGGAGAAGAAACAAACCCATTAAGGGTATGTATTGTTTGATTGCCTTTGCATAAAATTTTAGAGAGTCCTAACTAATCTAGATGCAGATGGTGACTGTAGCCATGAAGACAGTATATTAAAAAGCAGAGACGTTACTTTGCCAACAAAGGTCCGTCTAGTCAAAGCTACGGTTTTTCCAGTAGTCATGTATGGATGTGAGGGTTGGATCATAAAGAAGATTGAGGCTGAAGAATTGATGCTTTTTAACTGTGGTGTTAGAGAAGTCTCCTGGGAGTCCCTTGGACTGCAAAGAGGTCAAACCAGTCAATCCTAAAGGAAATCAGTCCTGAATATTCATTGAAAGGACTGATGCTGAAGCTGAAGCTCCAATACTTTGGCCACCTGATGTGAAGAGCCGACTCATTAGAAAAGACCCTGATGCTGGGAAAGATTGAAGGCAGGAGGAGAAGGGGATGATGGATGATGAGATGGTTGCATGGCATCACTGACTCAATGAACATGAGTTTGAGCAAGCTCCAGGAGTTGGTGAAGGACAGGGAAGTCTGGCATGCTGCAATCTGTGGGGTTGCAGAGTCAGACATAATTGAGCTACTGAACAACGACAACTAATCTAGGAAGATCAGTGTTTGCCTGGAGATAGGAAGGTAGGAAGGGACAGGAGGGCATGATTACAAAAGAGAAAACAGAAACTTTGGGGGTGGTTTTTTGGGGGTGAGAGCTCTGGATATATCTTCATTATCTTGGTGGTTGTGATACTTTAAAATGTGTACACATGTTTCAAAACTTAGCAAATTTTTTGCTTTAAATATGTGCCTGTCAGTTGTATAATGTTTTATAATACTTTCAGTTATTTCCCACTAAAGTTGTTTTTAGTAATTACAAAAAGAGAAAAAAAAAACAAAAAACCTAAGGAAAAACCCAAAAGATAAAATGATGAGTAGGGAATGACTAAGCGGTTATTTTAGAAGGAAATGGTGAAGGAAAACCAGTCAGTGTGATCCGTGGTCAAGGTAAAAATGGCAGATTGTGGAAAGGTTATATGCAGCTTGATGAGCATGCTCTTCATGCCCAGGGCTCTCCCTGGACTCACTGCGTACTGAAGCTGGTGCTGATCTGGTCTTAGGGCCCTGAGATGACTTCCTACTCTGGCCAGGATTATTGTGGAATTGGGTGGGATTAAAGCTTAAACTCAATGTCCTTATTGCCTATAGAGAAGAGAACTTGGGAATGGAAAAAGATGATAATTAAAAACAAAATATAACTGTTGTAAGTTTAACTTGAAACATCTGTATTTATAAGAAAAGATTTGGTTTAATTTAGAAAGGAAGGAAAGAGATCAAGGAAGAGAAGGAGGAGTTTAGGATGGGCAGGAGAAAAAGGAGGTCCTCTATACAGATGAGGATTTTTGCCTTTGTATTGATGCAGCTTGCCTTTGAGAAACAAAATCTATTGTCAGGCTATATTTTGTAAGGACCAGGATTTTTAGAACTCACTCACCTCTGGATAAGTTTATCTTTTCCAGAGTATCTGAAATGCTTGTGTTTTATTTCTTTAAAAATACAACCATATTTCATTATATAACAATAAATATCCTCATGTGGCAGCAACTATTAGCAGTAAAAATTTTTCCTCTTCTCCTAAGTAGTATTGATACCATGTGATTTTAGCAAAGCTGTAAATTAAGACATTGCCTTTTATATGCTAAAAATAATAGAACTAGCACTTAAGATAGCAACCTGACAACTCACAAAGAATATGATAAGCATATCATGCCTCATTAGTTCAGTTATGTCTCATTTGGCGTCACTCATCTTATTCTTAATCAATATTGTAAGTGCTTGCACTTGTTTGTCTTTTAATAATTGTCTGTGATGTGTATGAGACCTTGAGGGGATGAAAGACAAACCAACAATGTCATTATCAATTGATCTCAAAACCATAAAAATCATAAACCAAAAAATAAAAAAATGCTTCTTTCTAAAAGATATTTGGGGCATCAATTAGACAAACCAATTGAATCAAAGATCTTTTTTTTAAAAACACCATCATTTAATGTGGATTTTGCTTCAGTTTTTAAAGAACATGGATTATAGGATCTGGCCTGTACTGTTAAATTCATAAACTTAAAGCAATATGCACACATAGATACAGACACATATACACACATCCATTTACACACAGAGGTTAGATTATGGACAGTAAAAACTGGGGACCTATGGATTTTGTTTGATTTGGACATTATTATAGTATTTGTAATTAGTTATTCGCTTATAGGGAGAAGGCAATGGCACCCCACTCCAGTACTCTTGCCTAGAAAACCCCATGGACGGAGGAGCCTGGTGGGCTGCAGTCCATGGGGTCACTAAGAGTCGGACACGGCTGAGTGACTTCACTTTCACTTTTCATTTTCATGCATTGGAGAAGGAAATGGCAACCCACTCCAGTGTTCTTGCCTGGAGAATCCCAGGGATGGGGGAGCCTGGTGGGCTGCCATCTATGGGGTCACACAGAGTTGGACACGACTGAAGCGACTTAGCAGCAGCAGCAACAGCATTAGCTTATAGAAATAGGGAGATTTCATGCAAAAAATTACTGGCATTTATTGAAAAAATCAGAATGGGCAACACTGAACTTTCATCCTCTCACGACACCATTATTCCCCCTCTGGATGGCACATATACCCTCCAGTTTGCTGTGTTCTTCACAGTTCCCAGTGGCAGCCCTCACATTAGTTCCAGCCAGCTTCATTTATTTCTGTTACCAGTCTTTAATTATCAGAACCCTTCATATTCCTTACATCTCTGCTTTCCTCTCATATTCTAATTTCATTTTCTTTTAATACTGTCTTGTTCTTCTTTACCTAAATTTGACATTTAAGGCTCAACCTTGCCTACTCTTTCTAACCCATACCCCATTTATTTAATCACCAAATCTATAATACTTCAAGTACGTGGTCCTTTCTTTCCTTGGCTGTCATCACTCTAATTCAGTGTTTTCCAAAGTCTGCTCCATAAACCACACACATCCAAATTCCCCAGAATTCTTGTGATTGGAATCATTTGTGATACCTAGTAATGTATATTTCTGGGAGTCCAGACCTTAAGAATCAAAATCTCTGAGGATAGGGGCCTGGAGACCTACATTATTAATAAGCACCCATCCCAACATGCCCAGAAATTTTTCACGTTTTCTTATATAATGTGGGTGTAGGTGAAAGGCTAACATGCGCTGAACCATTACGTACCTTTACATGCTCTGCCCAGATCATATAGTTCCTTGCTTTAGAACAGAGCATTACCTGACACCTCTTATTCTCAACCATTGATGCTTCTGTCAAAACTCTGAGGCAGTAGGAAAAGTCTTGTTTAACATCCCATTACACTTAATTTAATTCATTTGTCCTATCTTCGTAAGGTTTCTAAATATTAATGAATATGTGATGAGTTAATTTAGGCATGATTAGCTTCATCACATCTTAGTTTTTCTTTCTTACTCAGACTTAGCTCAGAAAATCTGATGTTCCTTAATAAAATTTCCTAATTGTTTGAGAAATAGGTGCCTGAGGTTCCTAATTTTCCACAGTATCTTTTTTTTCTTCTCATCCTCTGAATCCTTTTATTTAATTAAGCCCCCTTCTTTCTGTCTCACAGAGGATCATTTTTGGGGATGGAAATTCCTATAATATTTCTATTGACTCTATTTATTCTCTAGACTCTTAATCACTGTTGCCATTGGTTATACACACACGTGCACACACACATACACACTCATTCGCACACCCCCACAGAACTTTGGGTACTAAAGCAATTAGTTGTCTTAGGAAAGGCTTAACTGCAGAGGTAGCAGTGATGGTAGTAGCATGGGAAAATCCTTACAATGTCCAGTCCTTCTGCCAGACTGTGGAAATGATATTTCTACTTGAAACCTACAAACGTGTTAATGTGGAGAAAAGTCATCAATCTCTAAATTACATTTTCATTACAGACATAAAGGAGATGATTCTCAGAAGTGGGTGTTTGGAACTGATGGTTGTATTTATTCTAAGGTAAGGACTATAAACCAAAGCTTTATTCCAAAATTTTTTTCTTTTTTTTTATATTCTTATAAAATGCACTGTTAGTTATTAAGAGCAAGAAACGCTTTTTTTGAACAAATGATTTCACTCTGTTTCTAGAAATTTAAAATTTAACTCAGTTTGACTTGACACTTTCCTCTGAAGTTTTTCTTGACTTAAAACAAGTTTTCCAAAGCCAAATATAATTTTCTTCAATTCATGGCTGTGCTACAACCTAGAATTTGGGGGCGTCAGTTTCCTTCTATTTTTGAAATACATGTATTACTTTTTAAAATTGACCTATAATAGATGTATAACATTGTGTAAGTTCAAGGTGTACAATGCATTAATTTGTTCCATTATATATTGAAATATGATTACCTCATAGCTAACTCCAGACATACAGCACTGTGTAAGTTTAAGGTATAGAGCATACTGATTTGACTTATGTACATCATGAAATGATTACTGCAATAAGTTTAGTAAACATCCATCATCTCATACAGATAAAAAATAAAAGAAAAAAAAACTTTTCCTTGTGATGAGAAATTTTAGGATCCATACTGTTAGCAAGTTTTATATAGAACAAGCAGTAGCATTAAGTATATTCATCATGAAGTGAAAGTGAAAGTTGCTCAGTCTTGTTTGACTCTTTGTGACCCCATGGACTAAAGTCCTTGGGATTCTCCAGGCCAGAATACTGAAGTGGGTAGTCATTGCCTTCTCCAGGGGATCTTCCCAACCCAGGGATTGAACCCAGGTCTCCCTCATTGCAGGCAGATTCTTTATCAGCTGAGCCACCAGGGAAGCCCAAGAGTACTGGCATGGGTAGCCTATTCCTTCTCCAGCGGATCTTCCTGACCGAGGAATTGGACCAGGGTCTCCTGAATTGCAGGTGGATTCTATACCAGCTGAGTTACCAGGGAAGCCCTTATTTTGTGCATTAAATCCCTAGTATTTATCTTATAACTGAAAGTTTGTACCTCTCCCCACTTCTTACTTCTGGTAACTGCAAGTGTGATCTTTTATTCTATGAGTTGTTTGTTTTTGAAGTTTAATTGACTACAACAGTGTGTTAGTTCCAGATGCATGACATAGTGATTTGATATTTCTATACATTACAAAATGATCACCACAATAAGTCTAGTAACCATCTGTCACTATACAAAGATATAATATTACTATTGATCGCATTCCTCACACTGTACATTTCATTCCCATAACTTATTTTGTAATTGGAAATTTGTATCTCTTACTCTCCCTCACTTGCTTCACTCATCCTCCCCAACCCTCCCCTCTGGCAATCACTTACTCTCTGTATCTATGACTCTGTTTATGCTTTGTTATGCTTCTTCAGGCTTTCCTGGTGGCTCAGATGGTAAAAAATCCACCTGCAATGAGCGAGACCTGGGTTCGATCCCTGGGTTGAGAAGATCCCCTGGAGGAGGTCATGGCTACCCATTCCAGTCTTCTTGCCTAGAGAATCCCCATGGACAGAGGAGCCTGGCTGGCTACAGTCCATGGGGTCAAGAAGAGTTAGACATGACTGAACAAATAAGCACATACACACACACATGTTTGTTCACTGGTTTTGTTTTATAGATAACACATATTAGTGAAAATATGTGATATTTGTCTTTCTCTGTCTAAATTGTTTCACTTAGCATAATACCCTCAAGGTTCTTCCATGTTGTCACAAATGGCAGCATTTCCTTCTTTTTATGGCTGAGTAATATTCCATTGCATACATATACATATATATGTATGTGAATAAATATATATGCCAGGAAAAACAAAATATTGTGTTAGAAGTCAGGAGAGTGGACATAGCTGAAGAATGTTAGGGACTGAAAGGGGCTGTGAGCACTTAGGTGTGTTGCTGTTCCCTTTCTTGACCTGGTTGTTTGGTTAAACAGGTATTCACTATGTGCAAATGGATTGAATGTACACTTATGATCTTTGTATTCTTCTGTATGTGTATTGTATTTATAATTACAATGCTGTACACCTGAAGTTAATGTAATATTGTAAGTCAACTATGCTTCAATTTTAAACAGTTTACTTTAGTAAAATGAGATTTGCCTTGAGTTCTCAAGATTTCCTTCCTGGTTCTGTGATTCCAAGTCTAAATAGAATGTTAATCATCAAGATTTAAGAGAGGCAAAATTAATCACATGGTATCTGTTAGTGTTTGCCTCAGAAACCCACCATCAGGATTTCAGAAATGCCAAGAATCAAACTGAAAATACATAGTATATTATTTTTACAGTAGTACTATAAAAAGTACCAGCAACTGGGTGGCTTAAAATAGCATAATTTTTTTTTTCTCACAGTTCTGGAGGCTAAAAGTCTGAAATCAAGCTGTTTGGCAACCTTGTGCTCCATCTAAATCCCCTAGGGAAAGATCCTTCCTTGTCTCTTCCATCTTTGGGTAGTTCCAGACATTTCTTGATTTGTGGCAGTTTAACTCCAGTCTCTGCCTCCATCTGTACATGGCCATCTCCCTCCATGTCTGAGTCTTCACATGGCATTGAATTCTGTGTGTGTCTGTATTCAAATTTCTCTCTTCTAATAAAGACACAAGTCGTTTTAGATTAGCACCCATACCAATGACCTGATATTAATTTGTTTACATCTGTCACGGCTACAGGTACCAAGGGTTAGGACTTCAACACACTTTCATAGTTTTTGCAAGAGACGTAATTCAACCTATAACACATAGCATGGTAGTTATTAGTTTATTCCCTCACAGTGCCAAATCCACAATTTATTGCCTGGCACCTGCCTCAGGCAGCTTCACAGCAGAGTATTACCAGTGGGCACCTTCTTGTGAATGGTTTCCTTGAGCATATTCCTTGTGAGTGGCTTTTTAGTGAGGTGTTAGCAATTAGGTCGGGCACGACTGAGTGACTTCCCTTCCACTTTTCACTTTCACGCATTAGAGAAGGAAATGGCAACCCACTCCAGTATTCTTGCCTGGAGAATCCCAGGGACGGGGGAGCCTGGTGGGCTTCCGTCTATGGGGTCACACAGAGTCGGACACGACTGAAGCGACTTAGCAGCAATTAGGTACCTCCCTATAGATGGCTTCCTCTATAATGTGCTCCAAAGGCATATTAACAGTGAATCCTGCTGTGCACTGCCTCAGCGACGACTTCAACATCTAGTGAGTTACAACTGTGCCCTCAGTGTGGTCTGGATCTCAGCCTTGAGTCAGGTATCTTCCTTGGGCATTCTGTCTAAGGCCTAGGAGTACTGGGCTCGCTATCTCTGCTATTCATATATTCTTTAGTGTTCTCTTGAACTTCTCAGCTTTCATCACTTCATGGCAAATAGAAGCGGAAAAAATGGAACAGTGACAGATTTTCTTTTCTTGGGCTCCAAATTCACTGCAAACAGTGACTGCAGCCGTGAAATTCAAAAGCACTTGCACCTTGGAAGAAAAGCTATGAGAAACCTAGATAGTGTACTAAAAATCAGAAACATCACTTTGCTGACAAAGGTCCATATAGTCAAAACTATGGTTTTTCCAGTAGTCATGTACAAATGTGAGAGTTTGACAATAAAGGCTGAGTGCCGAAGAATTGATACCTTTGAATTGTGCTGGGGAAGACTCTTGAGAGTCCCTTGGATTGCAAAAAGATCAAACCAATCAATCCTAAAGGAAACCAACCCTGAATATGCATTGGAAGGAGTGATGTTGAAGCTGAAGCTCCAATACTTTGGCCACCTGATGCGAAGAGCTAACTTGTTAGAGAAGGCCTTAATGCTGGGAAAGACTGATGGCAAGAGGAGAAGGGGATGCAGAGGATGAGATGCTTAGATAGCATCACCAACTTAATAGACATGAATTTGAGCAAACTCTGGGAGATAGTGTAGGACAGGAGAGCCTGACATGCTGCAGTCCATGGAGTCTCAAAGAGTCAGAGAGGACTTAGTGGCTGAACAACAAAACAAATTTCCTGTCACTCTAGTCCTCTGTCACTAATAGCTTATATTAACTGTTCCTGTTAAAAATACTATGTGCTTTCTGTCTCTGTGTGGACCCTGACTAATAAACACAGTACCTTTCTTTCTCTAGTGTTTTAGAAATTGAGCTGTTATTCTGTTGCAACTTGCATCACTTTAGCAGTTGGAAGTGTTTTGTAGAATTTAAGTTGAAAAATTACCATAACAACATTTCCCTGACTACTTATTTGTTGTTGGCACACTAGGTAAAATTTCAACCACATTCTGTAATTCAGCCAGGACTATAGAGTTTCAGTTTTGTTCCTAAGCAGGAATTTTGACATAGTCATCAAATGTCAAAGCATTTTAGTAAATACTACCTTTAACTTCATTCTCGGATGCATCCCAGCTGACTTCTTATCTTGTTTCTGACTGCATTATATTATTCACTCAGAATGAGGTTCTAAGTTATTAGAAAGGAAGTCACAGAAGACCAAAGCTTGTATGTCTTTGTTTAAAAAAAAAAAAGTGGAATTTTGAGACTTTACCAAAATATCCCTCCAGCTTCTTGGCCTGTACATGTATATGAGGACTTTGTTCTGATGCGTATCTGAATAGAGCTGACTCCTATTGCCTAGGAACATAGTTCTGTCTCATATAAGTATTGCCTTTCCTGGCAACAGATGGAAAAGTAAGACCAAGGTTTAAATGTATGCTTTTCTGTCTCACATTTCAGGTACTGAAAACATCCACTTCTACTCTGCTATCCTTTTTACCCCTCCTTTTCTTGTAACTTATAATTTTCTGACTTTTCACAACACTTCTATTGATAGCTAGCAAATAATGCATACTTTTGTGTTATTTTAAATTATTTTAAAGCAAATTTTGATTCTAAAATTTTTAATGTGCCATTCACAAATGTAATTGCTTATTTTTAAAAATTATAGTTATTCTAGATTCATAGAGCAAAACTGTTTATTAATGAGGCATTTCATTCTTTTAGAGTTTTAGAAATTTTTATTAGATCTAAATTTAGTCATATCTAAAACTATATCCATCTAGTTAATCTAAAATGGAGAATAATTTGATAATTATCTGCAGCTGGATCATAAATGGAACTCTTGCCACTCATTAAGACAGAATTACTGCATTAGGATATTAATAACTAATCTTGGCTCCAGCACTTCTTTGCAGTGTGGCCTTAGGCGAGTCATTTAAACCTTTCCAAGCTTCAGAGTATTTGTCTGCAAAATACAGGTATTAATACTAGTATTGTGAGTATTTGGCATAGGTTCTGGCCTATCGATAGATACTGGCATATCAATTCTGGCTAAATGAACATTTGTAACTATTAGTGATAATAATACTGAACAAATTTAAATACAGTATTGCATTTTGTTATGTTGTGCTTACCTGGATAATTTTTCTTTTCATTATTTTTAAAGTTAACCATCTTTCTATTCATTTGCAAAAAGATAAATTACTTTTTTATACAAGTCACCAGTTTCAGCTAAATTAAAGATTTCAACTTAAACATGGAACCATAAAACATTTAGAAGAAAGCATGCATTAAAACATCTAACCCAGAGTAGTGGTGAATAGGCATCTTTATGTACATGCAAAAAAGGATAGAATCCATACAGGAAAAGACTAATAGCTTTGAGTACATAAAAAATTTAAAACCTTCTAAATCTAAAATGCATTAGCAAAAGTGAACAGGGAAATATGACAAATAGGGAAAAATCTTCACAATATAAATATTAGAGAATGAGATAATACATTTAATATATAATACACTTGATATAGCACTGTTCAGTCTCTAAGTCATGTCTGACACTTTGTGACTCCATGGACTGCAGCACAACAGGCTTCTCTGTCCTTCACCATGTCCAAGAGTTTGCCCAAATTCATGTCCATTGAATTAGAGATGCCGTCTAAACATCTCATCCTCTGTCACTCCCTTCTGTTGCCTTCAGTCTTTCCCAGAATTGGAGTCTTTTCCCATGAGTTGGCTCTTCATAAACTGGTGGCTGAGCTTCAGCTTCAGCATCAGTCCTTCCAATGAATATTTAGGGTTGATTTCCTTTAGGACTGATTGGTTTGATCTCCTTGTAGTCCAAGGAACTCTCGAGTCTTCTCTAGCACCATTATTTGAAAGCATCAATTTTTTGGTGCTCAGCCTTCTTTCAGGTCCAACTCTCATATCTGTACATGACTACTGGAAAAACCATAGCTTTCACTATATGTGTCTTTACAGGCAAAGTTATATCTCTGCTTTTTAATACAATGTCTAGTTTTGCCATAGCTTTCCTTCTAAGAACGAGAATCTTTTAATCTCATGGTGGTAGTTACTGTCTGCAGTGATTTTGGAGCCGAAGAAAACAAAATCTGTCACTATTTCCACTTTTTCCACTTCTTAATGCCATGAGTTGATATTACAATAGGAAAGGGTAAGTACTTCAATAGAAAAATAAGCAAAGGACATGAAAAGGAAGTATAGACAAAAGAAAAATTAAGAGTCAAGCCAAATAAAGATCAGTTTCACTAGGAATTAAATAAATGTAAGCAATGAAATAGTGTTTTTTCCCTGTTAATTAATGGGGAGACATAAAACTAGGAATAGCAAATGTTGATACAGATGTGAGAAGACAAGCATACGCATTCCTTTTTTTGTATTTGGGTTTTTTAAAATTTTATTTTATTGGTATTATCTATTGCTGTGTAACAAATTACCCCCAAACATAGTAATTTAAAGCAACAAACATTTATTATCTCCCAGTTTCTGTGGGGTAATCTGGGAATTGTTTAATTGGGTAGTTCTAACTCAGAGTCTCTCTCATGAAGCTTAAGTCAAGGTGTCAATGGAGGTTGCAATCATCTGAGAGTTGACTAGGCTGGAAAATCTGCCTCTTAGCACACTTACATTTGTCCAGAGGCTTCAGTTCCTTGGCACATGGGCTTCTCTGTAGTGCTGTTCAAGCATTAGCTAGTGATCCAAGAGAGGAAGAGAGCAAAATGGAAGCTGTGCTGTTTGTCATAATCTAATCTCAGACGTAACCTAACACCACTTCTGCCATCTTCTTTGGTCACATAGACTGATTCTGATACAATGTGGGAGGGGACTACACAAGGGTCTGAATATTAGGAGGCAGGGAACATGGGGGGCCATGTAGTAGACCAGTACATTATTTCTAAGGAACTATTTGGCAATATTTATCAAAATCTGTAAAAGAGTACATGTTCTTTGGACTTAGTAATTCCACTTACAGCTACTTAACCCAAGGAATCAATCAGGAGGAGACGGGGATGACAGAGGACAAAATGATTGGGTGGCTTCACCAGCTCAATGGACATGAGTCTGAGCAATCTCCAGCAGTTGGTGAAGGACAGGGAAGCCTGGCATGCTGCAGTCCATGGGGTTGCAGAGTTGAACAAAACTGAGTTACTGAACAACAACAAACAACTTCTATGTTAGTTAGACACATCATGCCTCTACCTCTTGGGCCTTTCTTTACCCACTTCATTGGATATATAAGTTTTTCCATGTTCCAGATACATCTTCTTTCCAATAAGAGGGAAATATATCTCAGAAGTAAGCTTACATAAAACGTTTTTACCTCTATTAAAGGATGTGAAACATGCAACTACCATCACAATACAAGGGGTTGAAACATATGTAATATCATGTCCCACTACTCATGTTTCTCTCATATTGATAATATTGTGCTCTTTGTTGCTGAATTTTGGCTTTGGTGCTTTACTATAGGACGGATGTAAAATAATGTATTTCCGTTTCTGTCATATTTACTTCAGTTGAATTGTCTTGGACATTTCTAAGAGAGTAAGAACTGAAACAAAACCAAATAATACAATGAAATAAATATGACACAGCTTCAGGATAAAATGAGAATCCTATTTTTTTTTTAGATAAAAAAGGGGACTACACAAGGGTCTGAATATTAGGAGGCAGGGAACATGGGGGGCCATGTAGGAGACCAGTACATTATTTCTAAGGAACTATTTGGCAATATTTATCAAAATCTGTAAAAGAATACATGTTCTTTGGATTTAGTAATTCCACTTACAGCAAACGGAGTTTGTGCAACTCCGTACAAACGGGGTTTGTAATGATTTTGTGTTAGCTTAGTGATTCAAAGGACTTTCCAGGTGGCAGTAGTGGCAAAAGAAGCTGCCCGCCTGTGCAGGAGACCTAAGCGAATCCACTTCAGTCCCTGGGTCTGGAAGATCCCCTGGAGAAGTGCATGGCAACCCACTTCAGTATTCTTGCCTGGAGAATGCTATGGTCAAAGGAGCCTTGGCAGGCTGTGGTCCATGGGGTCGCAAAGAGTTGGACATGACTGAAATGATTTAGCACAATGATTCAAAAATTTTTTCCAAGATTATCTTGTTAGTATACACCACAAAGACACTATTTTAAATTGGGCCTTTTAAAATGTATTTTTTAATAAAAGCATAAATGCACATGATAACAATTAATATTTGAAAAAATATGCTAATGAGAAACAGTCTCTTCCTCTCAAATGCATATTTAGATAGTCATTTCTTAATTTAATAAAAATTTCTATTTACTATATTTTTAATTCATATTGTTTTTACCTTTCTTCCTTTTTCTGAAAACCTCCCTCTTTTTTTATCTGCTTATTCTTGAGATATACTCTGTATTTCTATTTTTAATTGAATCTCTTACATTAAAAATAGCTTTATTGAAATATAATTAACATACCATAGAATTGAAGTATGCTGTTCAGTATTTTTCAGTATATACATAGGGTTTTGGTTTCATTACCACAACCTAATTTAGAGCATTCATATTTAGTTAGAGATTTTGTAACAAAGTTCAAAGTTATTTAATATTGCTTTTTCTAGAATAATATAAGGACCTTAGTACTCTTTAATTATCCAGTGAATGCTTCCTCATACTTTTTGTTAAAACTTGAGTTGCACAGTTTAAAAAAGAAGTTTATGTAATACTTTAGGCAGCATATCTAAGCTTTATGAAGTAGTCAACAAGCTGGAGGAACGAGTTGCTTTACCCTCCCTATTTTGGCTTCCTTGTCTTTATAACGGGAACAATAGTCACACCTTTCAAAGGGTTGTTTCAAGGATTAAAATGTAAATATGTTATTATGAGGGAAATTACTCTGATGTACTGGTAGACTTCAAGTATGTGCCTTGATAGGCTATCCTTGAGTTCATGGAACAGAAAATGTCCAGATTACAGTTTATTTAATCCATTTAAAACACCAAGTACAATGTATGGAGAAAGAGATGGGCTAGGTTAATATGCATAAAGTACAGGTGGGTTGAAGGGCCACATTACCTGAATCTCTGATATAGATGCATCCTCTCTCAGTGTGGCATCACCCGTCTCTGCTGTTGATGTGGTTCCCAGGACCAGAGTTGAAATGGGGCCTAACAGATGAAATGTAGGTGAGATACTGACTCACACTTGATCTGGGAGACAGCTGGTGGCAGGTACACTTGGTCAATAGCTGTGTTCCCCAGGTGGCCTATGGGCAGCTGTGGATTTTATCCAGCAGAGGATCCAAAATGAGAGTCAGCAATGGGTGGTCAGTTAAAGATCTCACGATTGTGTGTCTCATGCTTAATTTACATCTGCTGCTGCTGCTGCTAAGTCGATTCAGTCGTGTCCGACTCTGTGCAACCCCATAGACGGCAGCCCACCAGGCTCACCCGTCCCTGGGATTCTCCAGGCAAGAACACTGGAGTGGGTTGCCACTTCCTTCTCCAATGCATGAAAGTGAAAAGTGAAAGTGAAGTCGTTCAGTCGTGTCCGACTCTTCGCGACCCCATGGACTGCAGCCTACCAGGCTCCTCTGTCCATGGAATTTTCCATGCGAGAGTACTGGAGTGGGGTGCCATTGCCTTCTCCGATCTATGTTCATAGACATGCTCTAATTACTTTCTGCCTGACACTTCTCAGGTTACTAACTTACTTATCTATACTTCCTGTGGCTAATGAAGCTCATCCATCCTATTTGTTTTGTTGTCTTCCAGAGCAGAATTGAATACTCCCCCCAAATAGAGCAACTGCAAATTACATGTACATAATACATTTACCTTTTATGTAGAAATAACTCAATAAATGTTAGCCATTATTGTCAATATATAGGATGACTTTAGTATTTAGCAACCGAGTCAAACTTGATCAGATCAAACAACAAATTAGAAATCTTCGTATGCAAGTTATTTGTCTTGATTTTGATCTGAAATTGACAATAAAGTACAAAACTTATTAGCCAGATTTTTTTCGTATTAATCTAATTTATCCTCTCATCATTCCAGTTGTATAGATTTTTGGCTGTTGCTGACAAGGCTGATAGTACTGTTTTGTTTTGTTTTTTCCATTCCCTACAGGCTTATCCTCAGTTTGTTCTGACCTACCTAGAGGAGCTAAATGTGCAAGTAGATGTGACCCAGACAGAGTATCACCTTCACCACGGTGCCTGGACCACAGATCATCAGGAGCATGGCAGCAGCTTAGCAGAAGAGGTCAGTGTAGTGAGCCAGAGGCAAGACAGAGCTAGATCTCTGAAAGATATTTTGAAAAGAGGAAAAATGTTTGGGTTGTTTTCAAGAGGAAAGAATGAATTCACAAATTAGTGTTATTGATATTTAAAATCATATCCATACATAAACATCTATTTATATTCTTATATTTATGTAAATATCTATGTGTATATTTATGTAAGCATTCTTTTTGTTAAATAAATAGTGACACACTAGCTTTTCTTAGGACTGCCTTCTTTTGTTCTCACCACATACCAAAGGTTTATGTGCTGGATGAAGAAGGCTGAAGGAACCATGAAATGTGCACTGTTAAATTTTTTGGCATATATAGTTTAGACATTTCCACTCAGTGAAAATTAGCTACATAATTCCTATATTTCCTTTATTAGGTTCTGCAAAAAAGTGCCAGTATCCCTGATTTGAAGCAGCTGCCAAAGCCTTCAGACACCCACTTAATGCCAGAAGGTTCTCTTGGGGAGACAGGGCAGCTGACAGTGGCCCTGGTGAAGAAACTGGAAGAGAAACATCCTAAGGCTTCTGCTCAGAGGTAGGGCACTGACAGAATGGAGCTTTATTGCTCAATGACATTCGATGTTTTCCTTCAGTTTCATGTAAGATTGATTTCTTGAAGATTATTGAAATATCTCAAAAGCCCTTTGGCTCTTAAGCACGTTGTTTTCGGGTCACATTTGATAAAGAGAGGAGACATTTATGTGTATTTCATTGAAGACTGATGTATGATATTGTCTATTAATATAAGTATACTTAGAAGGATTACTGTCCTGGGATCTCATGGAAATATTCTGAAATAACATAATTAGTATAAGGCAGTGCAGAGCATATATACCCAGTTGTGAAAATATCAAAAGGTCTTAAAGAAGGGCACACTCATAGACAATCCTTTCTATGTTCCACAAGAAGAATATTGGGTTAGACCTAGGGCTAAGTGCATGACAGATGGTCTTAAGTAGTGATAATTTAATAAATTGATATAATTCCATCACTAGAATAAAACTAACATCAATTATTTTGCTAACTGATTGAAAATCATCCTTGACTGGAAAATGGATACTATTCCTTTGGTCTTCTTCATTTAACTGGAAAACTAAGGTTTATTATTATTATTTTTCTAGGGCTTGGTGTTGTCAAGCACAAAATGACTTTATAAACTGCAATTTCAATAGACACTTGTTTGAAATTAACTTTATTGATTGAAGTACTCTTAAAGGAGTAATATAGTTCTTATACTCAGTAAAGTTCAAGATATACCTAAGTTTAAATATTCTAATGGTATATAGAAATGTCAATTGCATGAAAAAAGATTTTCTTTTTTACAAAGTTTTTTCATCTTTATTGAGACATAGTTGGCACATATTAATAACACTGTGTAAGTTTAAAGTGTGCAATGTAACTTTATTTCAATTAAAAGCTATCTTATATTCTTAAATTATGTATTCCTGCCTCAGTGTTCAATAGGAGGGAAATATTTTTTTCTTGATAAAAATTGCCCCTTCAATTTATTGTCTCTCTAAAGTATTTATCCCTCAAATCCTTTGATTTTGTTGTTTCAAGTAAGATAGGATGCAAACGAAATAACAAGCTTAGTATCTTAATGTTTTACAGTATGGGGGTGTCCTGAATCTGTATGAAAACCTGTGTTCCAGGACCTCCTCCTCCAGTGTTTGCTTTCCACTTGAACATAAGGTTCTCAACTCTCTGATGCTCCCCGACACAATCACAAGGCTTCAGCTACACATCTAGGCCACTTTCTATCTGGGTCACCAGGACATAAATCCCTTAGGAACAGTCTTTGAAGTTTTCATGTAAAACACCGGAGCGCTGAGGAATTAAAATGCTGTTCTATGAGGTCGTCGTCGGTCTGTCTCTGTAGGTTCACTCAGCAGCCATTTTTACTCTACTCTTCTTGAGATAGTGCTGGGGGTTCGTCATTATCCTGGGTTCTATTCCAGGAGGCACAGTTTCCTCCTGCCCTCAGATTTCCAAAACCTATATGGGGTTTTTGTGTTTGTCTCATGCTGCCCTCATGGGTCACTGTGCAAGAACCAAAGTGCTAATTCATCTACTTCCCTATAGCTTCCTCAACCTGGATTTTTTTTTTTTGAGGGCTTGGGGCTTTGGGTAGTTTTTTTTTTTTTTTTTTTAATGTTTTCTGTTGTATCTTCCTTGAAGCAGTGTAGTCTGATTATGAAACTTAGGAGAAAAGAATACAGTACTGTATTAGGCAATGTGAGACAAATAAACAATGAAGCTGTTAATCACAGTTAATTTACCACAGTACTTGTTTGAGTTGTTAGAATGAAATGAGATGACTTTAAATTTCAGGAATGTAGTAAGTACTCAATAGGTAGAGTTGTGAAAATGTTCTGAAAACAAATAAGGGTAGAAAAGAATTTTTAATGGAATTTGTATTTAGATGTGTGATTTTTTAGTCAATAGAAATTGACTGGTAAATATATTTTGGATTTTATTTAATAAGAAATTTCCTAGGGCCATTTTCTTAGAGAGGGTTCCTCAGGGTTTGTGTCTCAGGATACAGCGACTTTTCCAGCCTTCTTTTTTTTTTTTTTCCCCTAAGCCACAGGATTTATGTGTATTCTTTTCTTCACCCCCACAATTTACCACAACAGGTGTAATTTCTGTTTCTCTCCTCTTTCTGTTCCTTAACAAAGTTATCTTGAATAAACAGTTAGTACTTAGAGCAATTACTTTCCTCCCATTTTGGAAGGAGTTGTTGGGCAAAATTAGAACATGGTATTGAACTTGACCTATTGACTGCTTTGAATCTTAGGTTGTCTTGTTAGGTTTGCATATTTTCCAAATATAAGAGAATCAGTGCATTATATTATCACAGCTTTTAAAAAGGCATCACATTGTTTTTCTCTTATTAATGATTTTATGAAATAATATCACTGCAAAAAATAAAGAAATAAAGTGCATAATACAAGTTGTGGAAATTGGGAAAAAAATAGAATACTAGGGAAAACATTAACTAGAAAATAGTCTGAAAGAAGCATATATAATTGAAAAGAATAAAATGATATAAATGTGTGAACTTCCTTAGAAGTAGCCAAGGAAGGAGAGAATCAGAAGTAGCCAAATTTGGGGAAAGACACAGAAGTAGGTAGTTACTAGCAGGTAATATATGAAAAGGGAAGATAGCATTTGATAATTAGTAACATATACTGACTTTGCTTAAGTGCTTTGTGTGCCATATTTTCCAGTAACCTATGAGGAATTGTTACCAAACCAAACTTGGGTCCACTTGCCTAGATGCAGTAAAGCCCACCTGCTGTCACTGGGTTGTGGCAAAGCAAGAAAGAAAGAAAAGAAAGAAAGTGAAGTCACTCAGTCGTGTCCGACTCTTTGTGACCCTAGGGACTGTAGCCTACCAGGCTCCTCCATCTATGGGATTTTCCAGGCAAGAATACTGGAGTGGGTTGCCATTTCCTTCTCCAGGAGCTCTTCCCAACCCAGGGGCGGAACCCGGGTCTCCCGCATTGTAGGCAGACACTTTGCCGTCTGAGCCATCGGGAAAGTTGTGGCAAAACAAAGTGCAGCATTAATGCAGGGCGCCAAGCAAGGCGTCCAGGGCAGCTAATGCTCAAACCCTCCGATAGGTTTCAGGAAAACATTGTTAAAGGCCAGGTGAGGGAGGGGAATTGAAAATATGTGATCAGTTTGCACACAATTCTTTGATTTGGTTGATAGTGAAGTAACAGGGTGGTGTCATATTTTCAATTCTCTGGCTCCAGTAGGTCTGGGAACTACCTCCTCATGGTCATCAGGAAACTAATATCTTCCATTTGGTGGGGGTTTAACATCTAAAAAACAAGTCAGGAAATGTGTTCCAGATACTATTATCTAGGTACTTCAGAGAACTGAAACAGAGGATATGGAGGGGAAGGGTCTATCATAGGAAGATCCCATAGGGTCCTGCTCCATTACAGTATGTAAAACAGAGGTATTAATCTCTGTTTTACTGATAAGGAAATATAGGTATAGAGAGAACAAGTTATTTGGCTGAAGCTTCCAGCTGTTAATGGCAATTTAAGGCAGGTCTATTCATACTTTAAGTGTTCCTCTTAGCCTCTATATTGTTCTGCCTGACCATTCATGTTCTCATCTTAATGATTATTCCACATTTTTAGCCTTTCAAATGGGGCCTATTATTTTGACTGGATATCTTAGGAAGCAATCTTTAAATAGGGTGGAATAGTTTAGAAATACAGTGATAAAAGATATATCAATATATGCAGCTTTCAGTGAAAACTAAATAAAAGGTAGAAAATATTAAGGGAGAGTGTAAACCCCTGATTTCTTAGATTTACTGATTTAGAGGCTTGAACTTGAATGGATTTGAGATTTTAAAAATCCTCTTTCTAATAACATAACTATAACTTGTCATGATTAACCAAGGATTTCACACCTTGAGTGGTGGTTCGGTTCAGTTTTGTATATACTAAATTTGGTGACATGTAAGAGCTGTCATTTGTTGAATACTTAGCATATGCCAACTGCTATTCTAAGTACTTATTTATTCTTGTAACAATGTGATAGACTGATCTACTTATTGTATAATAACCTGATGATGGAGGCACTATTATTATCCATAAATATGTAGCCACTATGGCTCAGAGAGGTTTCAGGATGTGTCCAGTCATACAGCTAGTTAATGGGAGAGATGGGATTTGAATCCATATCCACTTGGATCTATAGACAATGTTCTTAGCCACTGTTTTATTCCTCATTCCTAGTAACTTTTATTGTATTAATTTCATAACAGAATAGAACGTCATCATATGAGTAGCCATATTGTCATTGTCATTTATGTGTAATACACATTTATGTGTATTACATCATAAAAGATTTAATTAAACTATTTCCATTTTGATTGGTATATTATTTTGAATTATAGCCTTAAAAAACTACAACAATCATCACAAACCAGGTCATCTACAGAATCATTTCATTTCATTTACATTTCAAACACTTACAGAAAGCAACTAATTTTTTATCTTTTTTTTAATGTGAAAAATTTCTTTTTTCCGTTGAAGAGAAAGGAAAATCTTCTACTGTGTTATGCCTTTCATGTAAGATTCTTAGTACATAATAGGTTATATTTTTTGTTTGCTTGAAAACATTTCGCTTCCTCTATTAGTGAGATACAGCAATGCAGCTCTCTTCTTACTTGGGTAAAGTAAGTTGTGTGTACATTTAAGTCTAAGTTTAGTCCAAAGTAAAAATAGATGCCATATTCTGGCATCTTTGAGTATGTGGAATGTGTTGTTTACCTTAGTTTATCCAATGGAGCCCTGTCCGCTTATTTAAATTGAATGGGGGGTGGGGAAGGACTGGGACAGCCGACAAAGCACACTGACCCAGCTTGTCACCCAGTGACCTGTGAGAAGGAAATAATGAACTGTGAGTAGCTGTCATCTTAACTGCTTCTGACAGTTTGCCTTTGGGCACATCTGTGTTAGTTGCATTGGAAAGGCCTTTGTTCTTTTCCCACTAGTGACTTTGTGGAGCGCTGAGGGGTTTGCTAGCTACTGTACTCCTAACCAGCCCCTGCCTTCCCAGGGAAGCAAGCAGCTGCCGCAGATCACACTGACATTTCTCTTCATGACTCAACTTGGCATGTACTTCATTCTTTCCAATGAGAACAGATATTTAAAAGTTCTTTTTAAAAAAAATTTAAAATTTACTTTAATGTCTCATGAGCTTTCCTTCTACTAAGAAAGCAAGTAATAAAATACATTTATTGTTTTTATAGTTTTTTATAGAAAAAGTAAAGAAAATAGATAACCTACCAGATGGGCAGGTGACCTGAAGGAAAGATATCAAAACATTAACAGTTGTTAAGTATTGATATTGATTTAACAGTTTAAAATTTTTGTATATTGTTTATTTTAAAAATTTTGATGATTGAATATTATATGTGCAAAAGGACAAAAATCAGCATATGTTATGAAAAGCATTTTCATGTGAATGCTTTATTAGTAGGAACGTTTAGACTAGAATAGGTAAGGATATGCTATATTTGGTGCAGATATTCCACTTCTACTTTAAAGATGTTTCAATCTAATAACTTAAACTTTAAAATATTGTAATATTTACATTTAAAATTTATCTAGTGCATAAAATTATTATAATCATTAGGAGAGGTAATTTGAAAAGAAACAGGTGCTTCTGTCCCAGGGTTTCCTGAAGTTATCACTGCTATTTCAATCATAACAAAGGCAGAACATCCTGATAATGTGTATTATACCCTATGAGAATTGTTTAAATTAAAATCAAAGCTTCGTTTATAAGATGTAATTCCTGAATCAGTTTTAAATTCTTATTTACATTTTTACAATTGCTATAAAATCCATCCTCCTACTCCTACTGTAATTAAGTCTGGCTACAATTGGCATGGAAGAAACCCTAAGCATTTGGTACTCAGTTTTTTATACTTACTCTTCCAATAGAACATAAATCCAAACTATACTGCATTGGTCAATTTTTGTAAGGTTTTTTCCTTCTTGATATTAATAGAATATAAGAAATGAAGCTTGAAAGAACTGACATGCTTGTTCCTGCATTCAAGTTTTTTCTCTCTTGGTAACAGGTTCAGAGGCACTAGCTGGCAGAACTATTATAATCTTCTGCTTTTCAGAGAAAGGTAAATTAGTAGTAATGAGAAATTCTTTAAGCGAAAAAATAATGATCATGTCTCCATAATTATAATTTGTAGAAAAATTAAAAATTGAAAGACATTGATTTTGAGTAGTCAATAGCATATGATTTATTACTTTATTAAATCATTTATGTAGTTTTGCATATAGTTGATGGTAATCTATAACCATCTTATTTGATTAGAACATTCTTATTTTGTTTATCACACATCAACACAGTCTTTGTAGAGACAGTGAATGCGCCGATCAGTTTTGATAATAGCAAACTCTGTCTTTTTAAGGAAAGGGGGCTGTTTAAATTGCTACACTCAAATTCTTATTTCTAGAATGCTTCCCAATAAAAGCAAATGTAAACATAGTAATTGCCTGTGATATTCAGTAAATCCAATTAAGCTTCCCAGGAAATAAATCTCCTCTTAGGTTATATTACAGTTACTCACTGTTGAAATGCTCAATTTTAAGCATTACCTTTAGCTCTTTTATACTATATGAGAGCATGCATTTAAGAACCTGAAATTATTGTGTTCCAGAGATGCAGAGATATGCTTATAAATTTTTTTTAATTAGAAGAGTTAATATCCTGATTTTGGCTGATATTATTACCAGTTTACATTTTGTTATATTTAAAAATTAAGTCCCACATGTTCTCTGTGAACTGAAATAAAATGAACACATAATCTAATTGCACCTGCTTTTTTGAAACAAAGTCAAAATCAAGCATTCCAAAGGATTAGGTTTATATCCATAAATGTGTATTAATTCAAAAATTATAAAGGCTTTCAAATAAGCATTTTATGATTAATTTTTGTTCCACTTACTGCAATGAGGTACCCAAACCTTCAATTATGCTGCTTAATTTACATTTTAAAAAATGTTCTACTTATCATTCTGTTTTATTCAGTATTGTCTATAAAGCTATTCAAGGTATGAGTAGGAAATCCTACACCTACAATCTTCAAACTTGTATCCCCAAAACTAGAATGTCTATCTTGTATTATCATAGTGAAAGTAGTAGGTAACGAAGTTCTAAAATTGGGTGATGTGGGGAGAAGACCAATGGTAGATGTATTATTAGGTTATAGTATATGGAATTGTATGAGAACAGAATTCAGGCAGTTACGTTGACTGCCACAGGTTATCTTCCTGACTTGTCTGTCTCCTTCTCCCCTGTCCCCTTACAATCCATTCTCCACATAACGACCAGCAGGATACATTCATATTAATAAGTCAGATCATGGGCAGCGTCCTCAGCTCCAAATATGCCAATGGATTTTTATTTCCTTTAGAGTGAGAGCAAAGTCTTTACTAGATGCTAAAAGGTCTTACTTTACAAGGCCCATGGCATCTCCCTGACACCTTTCTCCCCTCCCTTGCCCTGTTCTAGCCAGTCTGGTTTGTTTCACATTTGCCAAGTGTGCTTATAATCTGTCACTCTCTTTCCCTGCTTTGTTTTTCTTCAAGGCGTTTATTACTGCCTGTCCCAAGTGTATTTATTTCCTGAGTTGTCCCATTAGACTGTGAACTCCATTTCAGCAGGAAAAAAAATTTAATTCACATCTATACCTCCAGGGCCAGAACATATCTGGTACATGTGTTGTATATAGTGCATTGCTGTGCTGTGTTTAGTCACTTGGTCGTGTCCGACTCTTTGCGACCCCATGGACTGTTGCCCACCAGGCTGCTCTGTCAATGGGGATTCTCCAGGCAGGAATACTGGAGTGGGTTGCCATGCCCTCCTCCAGGGGATCTTCCCAACCCAGGGATTGAACCCAGGTCTCCTGCATTGTAGGCGGATTCTTTACCGTCTAGACAATCAACAGAAGGTTGTTGAATGAATGACTGAATGAATGCATGAATGAAGGACTGTGATTAACAGAAATAAGAAAATAGAGAGGGAGCTAGTCTGAGCATTCATATATACATTTCAAGACCCTCACTGTCTGCTGGATGATTATAACCCTTCCCATGTGTCAACCCAAAACTGTGCCTGACTATCACAGTGGTTTTTCTAACTGATTTCTGCCTCTCTCTTTTCTTTCAACCTTTATTAATGTACAGCTACTTGCTGAGAATTTTCTGTATTCCAAGAACTATCCTAGGCACTGGGGATACAATACTGAAAATACAGGTACATGTTCTCACCTCACAGAACTGCCCTAACAGAATCTAACAGAGAAGAGAGATATTAAACAAATCACTACAATAAAAGGAGGATGATAAGTATATTATAGGGAGAAAGAGTAGGAAATGGCTATCCACTCCAGTGTCCTTGCCTGGAAAATCCCTCAAAAACAGAGGAGCCTGGTGGGCTGCAGTCCATGGGGTCGCAAAGAGTTGGGCACGAGTGAGTGACTAACACTTTCACCTTCACTTTAGGAGAAAGTATTTCATCCTGAATACACTTCCCTGGTGATATGCTTTTGAAATATGACTCTGAACATCTCACTCACAGACTGACAATTCTTCAGTGTTTACTAGTTTCCAACTAAGTTAGGTTCCCTGCGAAGCATCAACTGGCAGACCCGCCACACTCTTTTCTTGTTTCAGAACCTCCCTGTACTTATCCGGGCTCACACTGGGCTTTCCTAGTGACTCAGACCGTAAAGAATCTGCCTGCAGTGCAGGATACCCAGATTCAAACCATGGATCAGGAAGACCCTCTGGAGAAAGGCATGGCAACCCAACCCAATATTCTTGCCTGGAGAATCCCATGGACAGAGGAGCCTGGTGGGCTACAGTTCATGGGGTCTCATAGAGTTGGACACGACTGAAGTGACAGCACGCATGCGTACAGGGTGACTAGACTTGGCATCTGCAGGTTTTCTTGACCAAAATCTTTACTTCATTTTTCTACCTAAAATCCTACTCTTTGCAAGGCTTGTATTCACTGATGGTTTTCAGCCTTTCTTCTTTTATGATATATACTTTTAAGGATATAAATTTACCTTGAAGCATGCCTTTAGCTTCATTCTACCAATTTTAATGTTATATTTCTATTATAGTTTCCATTTTGTTGTAATTTTTGATCCATGAATTTCAGAATTATATTTCTTAATATCTAAATATATGAAATATTTCTGGTTGGTGCATGTGTGTGTTTGACTTCTATATTAATTTCATTGTGGTTGAAGAACATTATTGGTATGATTTCAACTCTAATATTTGTTGAGATTTGCTTTATGGACTAAAGCGAATTTTGAAGTTTTTATAAGTGATCCATATGTATTTGAAAAGAATATGTATTCTGCAGTTTGGGGGCACAGTGTTCTATCTATTAGGTCAAGTTTGATAATTGAATTTTCAATTCTTGGTTACACTTACTGATATTTTAGAGAAATAAATAAAAGCTCCCTCAGAGAAAGGCATGGAAATTTACTCCCGTATTCTTGCCTGGAGAATTCCACGGACAGAGGGGCCTAGTGGGCTACAGTCCATGGGGTTACGAAAGAGTCAGACACAACTGAGCGACTAAGGAGCAACAAAAGTTAGGTGCATACAATTTTAGAATTGTTATATGTTTTTGATAAATTAAACCTTACATTATTATAGAATGTTATACTTTACCCCAAATAATTTCTCTTTTTTTTGACTTAAAGTTTGTTTTGACTTTGTCTCAAATTTTTGTTTGCATAATTTTTATCTTTAAACATTTTATTTTTATATTGAAAGCATATAGCTTTTTTTTTATTATAGCATATGTTTTCTATCACAATTAAAAGACAACTCATGTCTTTTAACTGAAGTATTTAGTCCACTTACCTATAACATAATTATTGATATTTCGGGGTTTAAATCTAACATGTTGCTGTTTGATTTCAGTGTGTTCCATCTAGCCTATATTCTGTATTCTCTTTTTCCCCTTCTCTTGGATTTATTGTGTATATTATTTTGTTTTCTTCCTCTCAATTATCTTGATAGTTATATGTTCTTTTGGGGCTTCCCTGGTGACTCAGAGGGTAAAGTATCTGCCTGCAATGCAGGAGACCTATGTTCAATCCCTGGGTTGAAAAGACCTCTTGGAGAAGGAATGACTACCCACTATAGTATTCTTCTTGCCTAGAAAATACCATGGACAGAGGAACCTGGTGGGCTATAGTCCATGGGGTCACAAAGAGTTGGACATGACTGAGCGACTAACATATGTTCTTTTACTATTATTTTAGTGGTTGTTCTAGAGATTATTTATTAGATTTATCAACATCTAATATAAGTTCCACCAAAGCGGAAACAATTCTCAGGTGTGGATGTGTCTGGTGATGAAAGTAGAGTCTGATGTTGTAAAGAGTCTGATGTTATAAAGATCAATATTGCATAGGAACCTGGATTGTTAGGTCCGTGAATCAAGGTAAATTCAATGTGGTCAAGCAGGATATGGCAAGAGTGAACATCTACATTTTAGGAATCAGTGAACTAAAATGATCGGGAATGGGAGAATTTAATTCAGATGACCATTAAATCTACTACTGTGGACAAAAATCTCTTAGAAGAAGTAGAATAGCCCTCGCGGTCAACAAAAGAGTCCAAAAGTCAGTACTTGGATGTAATCTCAAAATGACAGAATGATTTCTTTTTGTTTCCAAGGCAAACCATTATATCACAGTAATCCAAGTCTATGCCCCAACCACTACTGCCGAAGAAGCACAGGTTGAATGGTTCTGTGAAGACTATTCCTGGAGGAATGCATGGCAACCCACTCCAATATTCTCACCTGGAGAATCCCACAGACAGAGGAGCCTGGAGGGCTATAGTCCGCAGGGTCGCAAAGAGTCAGACATGACTGAAGCGACTTACCATACATACACACACATGAAGACCTACAAGAACTTCTAGAACACACACCAAAAAAAGATGTCCTTTTCATCATAGAGGATTGGAATGCAAATGTAGGAAAAAAGAGATACTTGGAGTGACAGACAAGTTTGGCTTTAGAGTAAAAAATGAAGCAGGGCAAAGGCTAAGAGAGTTTTGCCAAGAGAACACACTCATCATAGCAAATTCCCTCTTCCAACAACACAAGGGATGACTCTACACACGGACATCACCAAATGGTCAGTACAGAAATCAGATTGATTATATTCTTTGCAGCTTAAGGTGGAGAAGCTCTATACAGTCAGCAAAACAAGACCTGCAGCTGACTGTTGCTCAAATCATGTGATCCTTATTGCAAAATTCAGGCTTAAATTGAAGAAAGTAGGAAAAACCACTAGACCATTCAGGTATGACCTAAATCAAATCCCTTATGATGATTTGGTGAAATAGACTCAAGGGATTGGATCTGGTAGGCAGAGTGCCTGAAGAACTATGGACAGAGGTTAGTAACAATGTACAAGACCAAAAGCACCCCAAAGAAAAAGAAAGTGATTGTTTTACAAGAAGGCAAAGTGATTGTTTGGAAGAGGTCTTACAGGTAGCTGAGGAAAGAGTGGCAAAAGGCAAAGAAGAAAGGGAAAGATATACCCAACTGAATACAGAGTTCCAGAGAATAGCAATGAGAGATAAGAAAGCCTTCTAAAGTGAACAATGCAGAGAAATAGAGGAAAACAATAGAATGGGAAAGACTAGAGATCTCTTCGAGGAAATTCAAGATACCAAGGGAAAATTTTATGCAAAGATAGGCACAATAAAGGACAGAAATGGCAAGGACCTAACAGAAGTAGAAGAGATTAAGGTGAGGTGGCAAGAATACACAGAATTATACAAAAAAGGTTTTAATGACGTGGACAACCATGATAATGTGGCCATTCACCTAGAGCCAAACATTCTGGAGTGTAAAGTCAAGTGGGCCTTAGGAAGCATTACTACAAACAAAGCCAGTGGAGGTGATGGAATTCCAGCTGAGCTATTTCAAATCCTAAAAGATGGTGCTGTGAAAGTGCTGCACTCAATATGCCAGCAAATTTGGAAAACTCAGCAGTGGCCATAGGACTGGAAAATGTCAGTTTTCATTCCAATCCTAAAGAAGGGCAATGCCAAAGAATGCTCATACTACTCTACAATTGTGCTCCTTTCACATGCCAGCAAGATAAGCTCAAAATCCCTCAAGCCAGGCTTCAGTAGTATGTGAACTGAGAACTTCCAGATGTTCAAGCCGGATTTAGAAAAGGCAGAGGAACCAGAGATCAAATTGCCAACATTCATTGGATCACATAAAAAGCAAGGCAGAGAAGCATCTACTTCTGCTTCATTGATTACGGTAAAGCCTTTGACTGTGTGGATCACAACAAACTGGAAAAGAAATGGGAGTACCAGATCACCTTACCTGTTTCCTGAGAAGCCAGTATGCAGGTCAAGAAGCAACGGTTAGAATCTTACGTGATACAACAAACTCGTTCAAAATTGGGAAGGCTGTAAATTGTCATCCTTCTTATTTGACTTATATGCAGAGTACATCATGCAAAATGCTGGGCTGGATGAATCACAGCCTGGAATTAAGATTGCTGGGAGAAATATCACAATCTCAGATATGTAGATGATACTACTCTAATGGCAGAAAGTGAAGAGTCCATTTGCCCATAAGAGTAAAAGATAGGATCAAATTCAATACAGTTTTAGGAGATGGGAGGACTTTGCCTGTTTATATAATTTATAAGAAGTGGGTCAGACAAGCAGAAACTTCTCTGAATAGGAAGAGTGAGAACTAAATTCCTAAATTTGAGATTATCTTACCTGTTTTACTCATAGGAAATGCATTTAGAAAAATGTGTGTGTGTTGTGTGTGTTTGTGAGACATAAGTCTCATATGATTATGTTTACAAGTCATAAAATACTTATGTGATTTACTGGGATGCCATATTTCATTATTCCAAGGTTAAATGTTTATAT
>NW_011495081.1:5500147-5510513 GCF_000754665.1 Bison bison bison | reverse complement strand
ATATATATATATATAGTCTCCTGCATTGCAGGAGATTCTTTACCTTCTGAGCCACTGCCTCATAGCTCAGTCAGTAAAGAATCTGCAACCCACTCCAGTATTCTTGCCTAGAAAATCCCATGGACAGAGGAGGCTGGTGGGCCACAGTCCATGGGGTCACAAGACTCAGACATGACTTAGTGACTGAGCCACACAAGCCACACACACACACACACATATATGTATTTATATATATGTTCTCTTTCAGATTCTTTTCCATTATAGGTCAGTACAAGATACTGAGTATAGTTCCCTGTGCTATAAATTAGGTCCTTGTTTACCTATTTTATATATAGTAATGTGTATATATTAATCCCAATCTCCTAATTTGTCCTTCCCACTCCTCCCCACTATCCTCTTTGGTAACCATAAGTCACTATGAGTAATAGTGATAATCCCATTCTCTTGAGGCTGGTTCTTGGAATTGTGCTAGCCATAGATTCAGTGCTGCTCAAGATGGACAAGCTTCTGTCATGGCTACAGTCTCGTCATCGTGCAGTTAGCACGAAAAACCCTTTGTTGGCAGTTATAGTGTTTGTGAAACAACTCAGATATTTGCATCAAATGCAGCAAGATTGTGTGACTCTATTGTCCTAGTGAATAGCAGCTTGAACCTGCTCTTTTGTGAGTCAAGGGAGTGCTGGGAGACTTTGGCTCCTCTACAAACAAGTGGCAGGAGACATGAGGGGGCCTTTGTACTTGGGAAGGCTCCACAGGGTTCTGCTTGGTTTCATATTCAGTGCTTAAACATATAAGCTGCATGAGGAGGACTATCCCATCTTTTCACCCATGTATACTCAAATCCTGGAATATCAGTCTACATAGACAGGACAACTTAAAAAATACTGTTGAATGAATTAATGATTAAAGCTAATGACATAAGGCTAAGTTCCCCAAACACTTTAAATGCAATATTGCTATATGATAATGCTGGAAGGAGATCAAACCAGTCAATCATAAAAGAAATCAACCCTGAATATTCATTGGAAGGACTGGTGCTGAAGCTGAAGCTTCAATACTTTGGCCACCTGATGCAAAGAGCTGACTAGAAGGCAGGAGAAAGGGACGACAGAGGACAAGTTGGTTGGATGGCATTGTCGACTCAATGGACATGAGTTTGAGCAAAGTCTGGGAGATGGCAAATGACAGGGAAGTCTGGCATGCTGCAGTCCACGGGGTCACAAAGAGTGGGACAAGACTGGGCAACTGAACAACAATGCTGAATGAGAGGTCTTATTTTTTCAATCCTCAAGTATATTGTGAAAAGAAATGCCTACATATTTTCTTGATTAACTATATTAATTTGGCATTTATGACATGCATCAGAATCTATAGTTTCATTTAGGATCTTTAACGTACTATAAATACTTTGAGCAAAGCATAATTGAGATATTTTCTCCTATTCACATGAATGTGTACAGTGCCTTAAGTGTTTTACCCCATGAACTCCAGAGGAATTGCAATTTCTTGATACTATTGACCTATATTTTTTAGTTCACAGCTATTTCCTGATATAGTGTCTGAGCTCTGGAATAAAACAGGGATCAGGATACCTTCTCATTTGTGCCATATTTTTGTTTATTTTTCTCCTGAAGTATGGATAACTGGTAAAGTCAACCGTGAGGTTACCTTGTACTTTAGGACCAAGATCTTTCAGTTCTAGGCCTTAAAGGGCTAGTCAGTTCAGTTCAGTTCAGTGGCTCCATCGTGTCTGACTCTGCGACCCCATGAACCGCAGCATGCCAGGCCTCCCTGTCCATCACCAACTACCAGAGTTTATCCAAACTCATGTCCATCGAGTCAGTGATGCCATCCAGCCATCTCATCCTCTGTTGTCCCCTTCTCCTCCTGCCCTCAATCTTTCCCAGCATTAGGGTCTTTTCAAATGAGTCAGCTCTTCACATCAGGTGGTCAAAGTATTGGAGTTTCAGCTTCAACATCAGTCCTTCTAATGAACACTTAGGACTTATATTCAACCCCCTAGTTATTGATGATTTCCCAATTAAGTGCTAAGTGGTAAAGAATCTGCCTGCAATGCAGGAGATGCCAGAGACATGAGTACGATCCTTGAGTCAGGAAGATCCCCTGGAGCAGTCTAGTATTCTTGCCTGGAGAATCCCATGGACAGAGGAGCCTGGCAGGTTACAGTCCATAAGGTCACAGAGTCGGATGCGACTGAAGTGACTTAGCACACGTTAGTACAAACTCCTTTTTGTCTTTGAGTGGAAAATATATGGACTTTTAACTGTTACTAGTTAAAATTAGGTTTGAAATTAGTGTTTGTGTGTGCTTAGTCAGTCACGTCCAACTCTTTGCAACCCCATGGATTGTAGCCCATGGGGCTCCTCTGTTCAAGGAATTCTCAAGGTAAGAATACTGCAGTGGGTTGTCATTTCCTACCCTACAGTCTTCCTGACCCAGGGATAAAACCCATGTCTCTTGTGTCTCCTTCAGCTCATAAAAATTCATCAAATTTATGAGTTTGCTCTTTGTGCCAGTTCAGTGCTAGGCACTTTCTGTATATTTTTTTTATAATCTCATAAAAGTTCTTTGAGTAATTATTGTTTCCACTACATTTTTCCTGTGAGAAAAATTATGCCCAGGGAATTTGGTTGTTGTTTTAGGATCAATCACTGGCAGAGCTGTGATTTGAACTTTAGGCTTTGAAAATTAAATCTGTTCTTTCCACCATAGTAGTGATTCCGAGACCAGCAGTATCAGCATCTCCTGGGACCTTGCTAGAAATGAGTTCTTAGGTCTGGCCCCGTTTCTAGGTTGTGACTAGGGCAGCAGTCTTCGTGTATCTTCCGGATAGTGCAAGCTAAAGTCTGAGAACTATTGCACAAACACAAAAATGCGCACAATTTGTTCTAGCTAGGTGGATGACTGGGTGAGTTAAGTGACTTTCATTTTAGGGAAATATGTAATATTTATCAGCTTTTCAGTTGCAGTTCTTTTCTCAAAACATAAAACTCTGTTGTGTCTATTTTTATAGCCCTTTATTTTAATTTTTAAATCAAATCAAATTTTGACTATCTTATAACCATATCCCCTTTTTCAAGCAGCCAACATTATTTCAATGTATTTCTGAAATTTATTGCTATGGCTTGACTTATCTTTATTTGAGATATGATCATGTTAAAATTTTCTCTTTATTAGTTTGTTATTAGTCTTCATGCTTTGGGGTTGGGTTTTAATGACTGTAACCTTGTTCGAAATGCGACTAATTGTATTCTTTCTGCCACCTTGGTAAACACAAATAAGTGCCTCACTTTGTTCTTATCCCTCAGGAATCATGGGGCTAAATCATCTTGTTTTATTAATTTAACAAATATTTATAAAACAAATAGCATGAACCAGGAAGCTTTAAGTGCTTATCATTAATAATAATTTGTTGGTTATTTTTTAAGAAGAGTGTAAATTGTCAGCATCTATAAATGATCTGTAGCAGAATACTTATTATCTTTGTGACTATTGTATCATTTCTTATACTTTCTGTATTTTGTGTTGTTCTATAGAGACCGCAGTTAATTTTCAAAGGCTATTCACCTAGAATTCCTGACTCATTTTCCGTGTCTCTTTAAAAGCAATACCAAGATTCATTAAATGCTTACCATATCTCAGGCCAGGACTCTATTTTCCATTTATTACCATATGAATTTAGGTATTAAGATTATCCCCAATTTAAAAATCAGGTGGCTGAGAGACAAAGGGTGGAACAAGATCAAAGAACTAGTAAGAGGGAGAGTCAGGATCTGAAACAGACTAATAGCGCATCACCTTTTAAAACACCCATGACTTCTACTACTGCTTAAAGCCCTGCTTAAATCATTCTTTTTCATATGTTCCATTAAAGCAAAGTTTTCACACATTTTCCTTTGACTGTTGTTCTTTGTCATTTCAAATCAAAAATTAAAAAAAAAAAATCCTCTGATACGTAAAGTTCTGTAAACCAAGCACTGGAGCCTATAGCCTTATAGTGCACATTGCTTGTCATAGAGTAGAGGTTTAGTGAGTGACGAATAAATTAAAAGAATAATTTTGGCCACAAATTTTTATTTAGCATTTTATCATGTTTGTATTAATGACTACATAACTAAATGTCCACAGTAAGTACTTACTGTAATGTTGAGGATGTCAACATTTGACAGTGTGTGTGTGTGTGTGTGTGTGTGCGCGAGTGCGTATGTGCACATGTGCTCAGTTGTGTTAGACTCTGAGACCCCACGGGATGATGCCCACTAGGCTTCTCTGTCCCTGGAATTTTCCAGGCAAGAATACTGGAGTGGGTTGCTATTTCCTCCTCCAGGGATCTTCACAACCCAGGGATTGAATCTAGGTCCCTTGAGTTTCCTGCATTGGCAGGCAGATTCTTTACCACTGAGCCTTCTGGGAAGCCCAACATTTGACAGTAATTTTTTCACATTATGAAATTTAAGTTAAGGAAAAATTGACATTATGACATATGAAAAATATTTATTTTATTGTCTTCTTTCAGTTTCAGCTTCTAAACTTGCCTTTCCTTCATTAGTTCCTTCCTTCTTTCTGTTCTTTTATTCTTTCTATCAAAAGAGAGACCTCTGTTTAGATATATCCAAAGGAAATCACTTCCCACAATAGAATTGTTCCCCGGGAGAACTGCCTTGTGAATAGGACATAGGTTTTGAGTCAAATTTACTATCTGGGTCTTCAACTATGCTCCACTCCTAGAGCGCTATTAACCACAGAGACACATTGACATAAAAGGTGGTAAACCTGCTGAGAGGCCAGAAGTGAAACAGGTCAAACAAAATAACTTTTGGATACTTTCCTCTTCCAAAAATCTATTATGAAATTCAGAATTGACCTTCAGTGCATTTTACTTGTCAATTGACCCAGAGAACCAGGGTTTCAACTTCATGACGTTCATATCCCAACCAAATCATAATCCCAGACTCCTCTCCTTGAGTCTTGTTCTGTTTTTTAAGAATTTGGCAGGCACTTCCAAACATGGAATCATGAATTAAAAGTTGAAATTACACTAAGGAATCATATATATTTTCAGTTCAGTTCAGTTCAGTCGCTCAGTCGTGTCTGACTCTTTGCGACCCCACGAATCACAGCACGCCAGGCCTCCCTGTCCGTCACCAACTTCCGGAGTTCACTCAGACTCACGTCCATCGAGTCAGTGATGCCATCCAGCCATCTCATCCTCTGTCATCCCCTTTTCCTCCTGCCCACAATCCCTCCCAGCATCAGAGTCTTTTCCAATGAGTCAACTCTTTGCATGAGGTGGCCAAAGTACTGGAGTTTCAGCTTTAGCATCATTCCTTCCAAGTAACACTCAGGGCTGATCTCCTTCAGAACAGACTGATTGGATCTCCTTGCAGTCCAAGGGACTCTCAAGAGTCTTCTCCAACACTTTATTGATATTAAATATGTAGTAATTAAGAAAATAAAATGTGTGGTACTTAAAAAGTGAAAAAATATATAACCTATACCACACCAGACAGCCAAATGTTTAATTTTGTGTGCATGTACATTCACTAACTGGATCAAATTTTTATTTCTGCTTTCTATTGTTCTAAGAAAGCACTAAATAAAAGACTAATGTTTGCCTGAATCATCTTTAAACCATGATGAACAATGAGAAAGGATTAGCAAAAGGAAGATAAAATTTTAAATTAAAGATAATCCTGATAAGGGGAAGAAATATTCAGATGCAAGCTAATTCCATTCATTATGAAGATGTGGCAGTTTACTGAGGGAAAACAAACAAATGTTAAGTTTATAATGAGCTCATTTGGTAAGGTAAATTCTGGGTCATCAAAGGGATAAAAGACTTGATGCTCTTGGAAGGGCCTAATTTTAGAACACAAGTTGGCTCCTGTTCCCTTGCAGCATACTCCCACATGTGCATAGTTATAGAACTATCAGCTAGTCCATCCAGCTGCCTTAACACTGGATCCATTCTGAGTAGAATCCAACTTTGAACTCAGAATGTCAAAACCTGAGGACTAATAGGAACTGGCTTAGAACTTAGGTTTTCAAACTTTGTTGCTTAGAACCTCTGGATTCAGGGATGCTGGATGTGAGCCTGGAGGGGAGACTAAGCAAGCATTTCTACACCTCTGCTTTATCAAGAGGAGCTACATTTTATATGTTGAGCTCCTGTAAAGGGAGTGCAGTGTAATGCCTAAGAATGCTTAACAAGGTAGATACTGTGGTCAAGTGCTTCAGTCTGCTGCTGCTGCTGCTAAGTCGCTTCAGTTGTGTCCGACTCTGTGCACTCCATAGACGGAAGCCCACCAGGCTCCCCCGTCCCTGGGATTCTCCAAGCAAGAACACTGGAGTGGGTTGCCATTTCCTTCTCCAATGCATGAAAGTGAAAAGTGAAAGGGAAGTCGCTCAGTCATGTCTGACTCCCAGCGACCCCATGGACTGCAGCCCACCAGGCTCCTCCATCTATGGGATTTTCCAGGCAAGAGTACTGGAGTGGGGTGCCATTGCCTTCTCCAGTGCTTCAGTCTAAATGATTGCTAAATGTTATTTACATGATCTTCGACAAGTAACTTACCTCTGTCTCTCAGTTTCTCAGGTCTATTTAATGATCATAATAGTTGATATTAAATATGAATTTACCCATATGGTTAGGTTAGTGCTGGGAGCATAGTAGACACTTAGCAAATAGCTAACTGAACAAAGAGTTCTGATAAAATGAAACAAGCAAGAAAGTAAACACTTGGAGCCTTTATTTTAAGATAGTTATAAAAACTAAGGGTTAAGGAGTACAAGGGCACCTGTCCTGCCTCTGTTATTTCCTTTTTAAAACTATTCTACACCATACTCTTTAATATCATATTAGGGAAACCCCTAAAATAATGCATATTGATTTTATTTTATAGTCCTTGTTTTGCTGAAGATAAATTGTGTTTGTGTATTAATGTTTTTGAATGATTTAGGTCAGAAAAAGGTAGGGCAGACACTCTCTTAATTTGCTTTTTATAAAATCTGTCACTGAGAGGAGGAGCTAAGATGGCGGAGGAGTAGGACGGGGAGAACACTTTCTCCCCCACAAATTCATCAAAAGAACATTTAAACGCCGAGTAAATTCCACAAAACAACTTCTGAATGCTGGCAGAGGACATCAGGCACCCAGAAAAGCAACCCATGTCTTCGAAAGGACGTAGGAAAAAATATATAAGACAAAAAAAGACACAAAAGAGGGAGGGACGGAGCTCTGTCCCGGGAAGGGAGTCTTAAAAAGAGAGAAGTTTCCAAACACCAGGAAACCTTCTCACTGCCGAATCTGTGCCGAGCCTTGGAAGCACAGAGGGCAACATAACAGGGAGGAAAAATAAATAAACAATTAAAACCCGCAGATTACGAGCCCTACAATAACTCCCCCAGCAGAGAAGCAGCGCAGATGCCTGCATCCGCCATTAGCAAGCAGGGGCTGGGCAGGGAAGCGCGGCGCGGGCTGCATCGCTTAGAATAAGGATCTGGCCTGAATACCCCGAGCACTATCTGAGCAAAATAATTTGGGCTAGCAAACCAGACTGTGGGATATCTATCTCGCGAAAAGCCAACCCTAACCTAAGACACCGCCAGGCCCGTGCATGGATCAAAGGACTGTACAGAGATAGCCGGCTGCAGACCATTCCCCTCCGGTGACAGACAGCCAGAGCCGGAAGGGGGCAATCGCAGCCCCAGAGAGACATTATCTACAAAACTGTAAGCAGGCTTCTTTGCTAACTAAAACTTCTTGGGGGTCTGGACGGTCAACATCTGCCTGAGAAGGTGCGCCAGTTGTACACCTAGATAACCGAGCGGCGGGGAGGCGATAAGTCAAAGCAATCGCGCTCGCCAAACACCTCACCTGAGCTGCTCGGACCTGGGAAGGGCACAAAACTCTGGCCCAACTGAGTCTGCGCCTCTGAGGACTACCTGAGTGCCTGAACCTGAGCGGCTTGGACCTGGGAGGTGCAGGCAGCCCAGGGCCGGCCACAGATGGTTCCTGGTGGAGCAACCTAGAGCCTGAGCAGTGTGGGCAGGGAGGCTACACGCGCCGTGAGCAGAGGCAGGCCCAGTGAGGCTGAGGCACAGCGAGCGCACGCCAGTGTTATTTGTTTGCAGCATCCCTCCCTCCCCACAGCACGACTGAACAAGTGAGCCTAAAAAAAAAAAAAAAAGTGTTTACCACCGTCCCGTTTGTGTCAGTGCGGAAACCAGACACTGAAGAGACCAGCAAACAGAAGAAGATATAACAGAGGGAAACGCCTTGGAAGCTACAGGCAATAGATTAAAACCCTGTGGTCAGAACTGAGTACATAGGAAGGGGCCTATAAATCTTGAGAAATATAAGTCGGACCAAGGAACTAGCCGAAAATGAACTGACCCCACAATACCCAAACAAAACCAGAGAAAGTCCTAGGTATATTTTTACTATTTTTATGATCATTCTTTCTTTCTTTTTTTTTAAATTTTTTAAAAACAATTTCAAGTCCTCTATTATTCCTTTAATTTTCACTTTTATAACCTACTATTACTTTGCAAAAAAAAAAAAAAGGACCCTATTTTCTTTAAAAGCAAACTTCATATATATACTTTTTATAATTTTTGTGACCTTGTTTTTTTTTCTTTTTCTTCTTTTCTTTAACATTGTATTTTTGAAATTCCAAACTCTACTCTAGATTTTTAATTTTAGCTTTTTGGTATTTGTTATCAATTTTATACATATATATATATTTTATAATTTTTGTGACTTTTTTTTCCCCTCTCTTTCTTTCTCTTTTTCTCTTATATAACATTGTATATCTGAAATTCCAAACTCTACTCTAGATTTTTAATTTATGCTTTTTGGTATTTGTTATCAATTTTGTACCTATATTTTCTTTATAATTTTTGCAACTTGGTTTGTTTTTGTTTGTTTTTTCTCTCTTTCTTTTTCTTTTTTTTTTCATTTTTTTAAAAATTTTATTTTTAAACTTTACATAATTGTATTAGTTTTGCCAAATATCGAAATGAATCCGCCACAGGTATACCTGTGTTCCCCATCCTGAACCCTCCTCCCTCCTCCCTCCCCATACTCTCCCTCTGGGTCGTCCCAGTGCACCAGCCCCAAGCATCCAGTATTGTGCCTCGAACCTGGACTGGCGACTCGTTTCATACATGGTATTATACATGTTTCAATGCCATTCTCCCAAATCTCCCCACCTTCTCCCTCTCCTCTTCTTCTTTTTTTTAACATTGTATTTTTGAAATTCCAGACTCTAGATTTTTAACTTTTGTTTTTTGGTATTTGTTATCAACTTTGTACCTATATTTTCTTTATAATTTTTGTGACTTGGTTTTTTTTTTTTTCTCTCTCTTTCTTTTTCTTCTTCTTTTTCTTAACATTGTATTTTTGAAATTCCAGACTCTACTCTAGATTTTTAACTTTTGCTTTTTGGTATTTGTTATCAATTTTGTACCTATATTTTCTTTATAATTTTTGCGACTTTGTCTGTTTGTTTGTTTTTCTTTCTTTCTTTTCCTTCTTCTTTTCTTTAACATTGTATTTTTGAAATTCCAAACTCTACTCTAGATTTTTAATTTTTGCTTTCTGGTATTAGTTATCAATTTTGTACCTTTAAGAACCCAATCTTCAGTACCCATTTTGCACTAGGGAGAGAGATTACTGGCTTGACTGCTCTCTCCCTCTTTGGACTCTCCTTTTTCTCCACCAGGTCACCTGTGTCTCCTCCCTAACCCCTCTCTACTCTATGCAACTCTGTGAATTTCTGTGCGTTCCAGACGGTGGAGAACACTGGGAACTGATTACTGGCTGGATCTGTCTCCCTCCTTTGCATTCCCCCTTTTATCCTCCTGGCCACCTCTGTCTCCTTCCTCCTTCTTCTCTTCTCTGTATAATTCCGTGAACATCCTGAGCGATCCAATTGTGGAGTGCACATAAGGAAGTGATTACCGGCTAGCCCTCTCCTCTATTGATTCCACCTCATCTCATTCAGGTCAGCTCTAACTCCCTCCTCCCTCTTTTCTTCTCCATGTAACGCTGTGAACCTCTCTAGGTGGCCCTCACGGTGGAGAAACTTTTCATCTTTAATGTAGATGTTTTATCAGTGGTGCTGTATAGAAGGAGAAGTTTTGAAACTACTGTAAAAATAAGACTGATAACTGAAAGCAGGAGGCTTAAGTCCAAACCCTAACTCCAGGGAACTCCAGACTCCAGGGAACATTAAGTGACAGAAGCTCATCAAACGCCTCCATACCTACACTGAAACCAAGCACCACACAAGGGCCAACAAATTCCAGGGCAAGACATACCAAGCAAATTCTCCAGCAACAC
>NW_011495081.1:5499796-5500047 GCF_000754665.1 Bison bison bison | reverse complement strand
AATGAAAATGAAAACACAACAATCCAAAACCTGTGGGACACGGTAAAAGCAGTCCTAAGGGGAAAGTTCCTAGCAATACAGGCATACCTCAAGAAATAAGAAAAAAGTCAAATAAATAACCTAACTCTACACCTAAAGTATTAAAGGAAGAAGTGAAGAACCCCAGGGTTAGTAGAAGGAAAGAAATCTTAAAAATTAGAGCAGAAATAAATGCAAAAGAAGCAAAAGAGACCATAGCAAAAATCAACAAA
>NW_011495081.1:5497907-5499696 GCF_000754665.1 Bison bison bison | reverse complement strand
CACTTCATTGCACTCCAGAGAGAAGAAATACAGCTCCACCCACCAGAACACCGACACAAGCTTCCCTAACCAGGAAACTTTGACAAGCCACCTGTACAAACCCACACACAGTGAGGAAACGCCACAATAAAGAGAACTGCACAAACTGCCAGAATACAGAAAGGACAACCCAAACTCAGCAATTTAAACAAGATGAAGAGACAGAGGAATACCCAGCAGGTAAAGGAACAGGATAAATGCCCACCAAACCAAACCAAAGAGGAAGAGACAGGGAATCTACCTGATAAAGAATTCCGAATAATGATAGTGAAATTGATCCAAAATCTTGAAATCAAAATGGAATCACAGATTAATAGCCTGGAGACAAGGCTTGAGAAGATGCAAGAAAGGTTTAACAAGGGCCTAGAAGAAATAAAAAAGAGTCAATATATAATAAATAATGCAATAAATGAAATAAAAAACACTCTGGAGGCAACAAATAGTAGAATAACAGAGGCAGAAGATAGGATTAGTGAATTAGAAGATAGAATGGTAGAAATAAATGAATCAGAGAGGAAAAAAGAAAAACGAATTAAAAGAAATGAGGACAATCTCAGAGACCTCCAGGACAATATTAAACGCTACAACATTCGAATCATAGGGGTCCCAGAAGAAGGAGACAAAAAGAAAGACCATGAGAAAATACTTGAGGAGATAATAGTTGAAAACTTCCCTAAAATGGGGAAGGAAATAATCACCCAAGTCCAAGAAACCCAGAGAGTCCCAAACAGGATAAACCCAAGGCGAAACACCCCAAGACACATATTAATCAAATTAACAAAGATCAAACACAAAGAACAAATATTAAAAGCAGCAAGGGAAAAACAACAAATAACACACAAGGGATTCCCATAAGGATAACAGCTGATCTTTCAATAGAAACTCTCCAAGCCAGGAGGGAATGGTAAGACATACTTAAAGCAATGAAAGAAAATAACCTACAGCCCAGATTATTGTACCCAGCAAGGATCTCATTCAAATATGAAGGAGAAATCAAAAGCGTAATTTACAGACAAGCAAAAGCTGAGAGAATTCAGCACCACCAAACCAGCTCTCCAACAAATACTAAAGGATATTCTCTAGACAGGAAACACAAAAACGGTGTATAAATTCGAACCCAAAACAATAAAGTAAATGGCAACGGGATCATACTTATCAATAATTACCTTAAACGTAAATGGGTTGAATGCCCCAACCAAAAGACAAAGATTGGCTGAATGGATACAAAAACAAGACCCCTACATATGCTGTCTACAAGAGACCCACCTCAAAACAGGGGACACATACAGACTGAAAGTGAAGGGCTGGAAAAAGATATTCCATGCAAATAGGGACCAAAAGAAAGCAGGAGTAGCAATACTCATATCAGACAAAATAGACTTTAAAACAAAGGCTGTGAAAAGAGACAAAGAAGGACACTACATAATGATCAAAGGATCAATCCAAGAAAAAGATATAACAATTATAAATATATATACACCCAACATGGGAGCACCGCAATATGTAAGGCAAATGTTAACAAGTATCAAAGGAGAAATTAACAATAACACAATAATAGTGGGAGACTTTAATACCCCACTCACACCTATGGATAGATCAACTAAACAGAGAATTAACAAGGAAACACAAACTTTAAATGATACAATAGACCAGTTAGACCTAATTGATATCTATAGGACATTTCATCCCAAAACAATGAATTTCACCTTTTTCTCAAGTGCACATGGAACCTTCTCCAGGATAGATCACA
>NW_011495081.1:5496663-5497500 GCF_000754665.1 Bison bison bison | reverse complement strand
CTGGTTCTTTGAAAGGATAAATAAAATTGACAAACCATTAGCCAGACTCATCAAGAAACAAAGGGAGAAAAATCAAATCAATAAAATTAGAAATGAAAATGGAGAGATCACAACAGACAACACAGAAATACAAAGATTCATAAGAGACTACTATCAGCAATTATATGCCAATAAAATGGACAACATGGAAGAAATGGACAAATTCTTAGAAAAGTACGATTTTACAAAACTGAACCAGAAAGAAATAGAAAATCTTAACAGACCCATCACAAGCACGGAAATTGAAACTATAATCAAAAATCTTCCAGCAAACAAAAGCCCCGGCCCAGATGGCTTCACAGCTGAATTCTACCAAAAATTTAGAGAAGAGCTAACACCTATCGTACTCAAACTCTTCCAGAAAATTGCAGAGGAAGGTAAACTTCCAAACTCATTCTATGAGGCCAGCATCACCCTAATACCAAAACCTGACAAAGATGCCACAAAAAAAGATAACTACAGGCCAATATCACTGATGAACATAGATGCAAAAATCCTTAACAAAATTCTAGCAATCAGAATCCAACAACACATTAAAAAGATCATAAACCGTGACCAAGTGGGCTTTATCCCAGGGATGCAAGGATTCTTCAGTATCCACAAATCGATCAATGTAATACACCACATTAACAAATTGAAAAATAAAAACCATATGATTATCTCAATAGATGTAGAGAAAGCCTTTGACAAAATTCAACATCCATTTATGATAAAAACTCTCCAGAAAGCAGGAATAGAAGGAACATACCTCAACATAATAAAAGCTATATATGACAAACCCACAGCAAACATTATCCC
>NW_011495081.1:5494036-5495026 GCF_000754665.1 Bison bison bison | reverse complement strand
AGGTTCAATGCATGATACTGGATGCTTGGAGCTAGTGCACTGGGACGACCCAGAGGGATGGTATGGAGAGGGAGGAGGGAGGAGGGTTCAGGATGGGGAACACATGTATACCTGTGATGGATTCATTTTGATATTTGGCAAAACTAATACAATTATGTAAAGTTTAAAAATAAAATAAAATTTAAAAAAAATCACACCTCAAAAAAAAAAAATAAATAAAGTAAAATAAAATGGAGGAATGCTGAAAGGGCACAGGGGACAATCTGAAAAAGCTGTCAGTGGCCAAAGTTGGAAAAATTTGAAAGAGAATAAATCTGAGCCAAAGAATAAATATTCATGAGTTTATACTTACACATATACATACCTCAATAAGTAATTGAATGAGGATGTTGGGGGAACAACTCTTCCTTATAAAAGAATACCAATTATAAATGTAGAAGGAATGAAAGAAATTGAAAATTTACTTTAGAACAGCATAACAGTAACTGCTGCAGGCAGGATCCATCAACAGAGGCTAAAGTCAGTGGGTAAAATTTTAAGGTAAAATAGTATATTTCCAAATAAGTTTTAGAAGCGTATATATTTAAATGATAATTACTTAGAAGGGATAATGTAGTTATTTTACAGTGAAGAATTACTTGGCAGATAGCATCTTAACCAAATGATCAAAATTAATGACATTAGTTGTAAGACATATGAATGTCATGTACTTTCTGAAATGATAAGAGGAGACAAACTTCCACAGTATTCCTCCTCCTAAGTCCTTTACCTCAGTCTAATCATGAGAAAAACAAAAGACAAACCTAAATTGAGGGATATTTTACTGATTAGTTTTACTCTCATTTTTTCAGAATTTTCCACAGTTTGTTTTGATCCACACAGTCAAGCTGGTTTTAGAAAAGGCAGAGGAACCAGAGATCAAATTGCCAGCATCCACTGGATCATGGAAAAAGCAAGAGAGTTCCAGAAAAACATCTATTTCTGCTTTTT
>NW_011495081.1:5493621-5493936 GCF_000754665.1 Bison bison bison | reverse complement strand
AATGGCATGGAAACATGTATAATATCATATATGAAACGAGTCGCCAGTCCAGGTTCGATGCGCGATACTGGATGCTTGGGGCTGGTGCACTGGGATGACCCAGAGGGATGGTATGGGGAGAGAGGAGGGAGGAGGGTTCAGGATGGGGAACACATGTATACCTGTGGTGGATTCATTTTGATATATGGCAGAACCAATACAATATTGTAAAGTTAAAAAATAAAATAAAATTAAAAATTTTTCGTTTCTGCAGTCACCATCTGCAGTGATTTTGGAGCCCAAGAAAATAAAGTCTGTCACTGTTTCCACTGTTTC
>NW_011495081.1:5492101-5493326 GCF_000754665.1 Bison bison bison | reverse complement strand
AGATTAAAAGACGCTTACTCCTTGGAAAGAAAGTTATGACCAACCTAGATAGCATATTCAAAAGCAGAGACATTACTTTGCCAACAAAGGTTCGTCTAGTCAAGGCTATGGTTTTTCCTGTGGTCATGTATGGATGTGAGAGTTGGACTGTGAAGAAGGCTGAGCACCAAAGAATTGATGCTTTTGAACTGTGGTGTTGGAGAAGACTCTTGAGAATCCCTTGGACTGCAAGGAGATCCAACCAGTCCATTCTGAAGGAGATCAGCCCTGGGAATTCTTTGGAAGGAATGATGCTAAAGCTGAAACTCCAGTACATTGGCCACCTCATGTGAAGAGTTGACTCATTGGAAAAGACTCTGATGCTGGGAGGGATTAGGGGCAGGAGGAGAAGGGGATGACAGAGGATGATATGGCTGGACGGCATCACTGAGTCAATGGACTCAAACACAGTGAACTCCGGGAGTTGGTGATGGACAGGGAGGCCTGGCATGCTGCGATTCATGGGGTCGCAAAGAGTCGGACACGACTGAGCAACTGAACTAAAGTGACACAGTCAAAGGCTTTAGCAGAGTCAATAAAGCAGAAATAGATGTTTTTCTGGAACTCTCTCACTTTTTTGATGATCCAGTAGATGTTGGCAATTTGATCTCTGGTTCCTCTGCCTTTTCTAAATCCAGCTTGAACATCTGGAAGTTCATGGTTCACATACTGTTGAAGCCTGGCTTGGAGAATTTTGAGTGTTACTTTGCTAGCGTGTGAGATGAGTGCAATTGTGCAGTAGTTTGAGCATTCTTTGGCATTGCCTTTCTTTGGGATTGGAATGAAAACGGACCTTTTCCAGTCCTGTGGCCACTGCTGAGTTTTCCAAATTTGCTGGCATATTGAGTTCAGCACTTTCACAGCATCCTCTTTTAGTATTTGAAATAACTCAATTGGAACTCCACAGTTTAGAAGCATGAATTCTTCAGATCTAAGCCTTCTTTAGGGCCCAACTCTCACATCCATACATGACTACTGGAGAAAACATAGGTTTGACTAGACAGACCTTGGTCAGTGAAGTGATATTCTACTTTTTAAAACACCATCTAGGTTGGTCATAGCTTTTCTTCCAAGAAGCAGGTGTCTTTTTAACAGTCTTTTGGACTCGGTGGGAGAGGGAGAGGGTGGGATGATTTGGGAGAATGGCATTGAAACATGTATAATATCATATATGAAACGAGTCGCC